>NW_003852424.1:15273172-15307977 GCF_000181295.1 Otolemur garnettii | reverse complement strand
AAAAAAAAAAAAAAAAGAAGAGGGTTCTGTATGTAGTAACTGCCCTATAACTAGCACTGTTATCAGACTTTCATGCGTACTGATTTGGTAGTGGTGGGGGTGGGACAGTACACTGCTGCTTCACAGGGGGTGGTCATGGCAGGCTGCTCTGAAGAGGTAACTTGTGACCTGAATGACATGAAAAAGCCAGGCTCGAAGCTTGGTGCAGTGGCTCACATCTGTAATCCTAGACAGAGGCAGAAAGGATTGCTTGAACTCAGGAGTTCAAGACGAGCCTGAGGCAAGAGTGAGACCCATCTCTACTAAAAATAGAAAAAATTAGCCAGGTATAGTGGTGCAAGCCTGTAGCCCCAGCTACTCAGGAGGCTGAGGCAAGATGATTGCTCAAGCCCAAGAGTTCGAAGTTGCTGTGAGCTATGATGACACCATAGCACTCTACCCAGGGCAACAGAGTGATACTCAATTCTCAAAAAAAAAAAAAAAAAAAAAAGGAAAAAGAACAAAGCCAGGATCAAGAGCCTCTGAGGACTTTTCCTCCCAGACAAGTTCAAAGGAGGCGGTGGCTGGAGCACAGTGGGAGAGGGGCAAAGAGGAGGAAAAGAGATCAGAAGGGTGGGCCTTGGGGGCTGCGGGGAGGGGTCTGGATTAGACTCTGGGTGCAGCCAGGAAGTTGTTGGCAAGGGCTAGGCTCTGACATCATGCCTTTTTGCAAAAATGAACAAGACATGATTCCTGTCCCCAAGGAGAGGTTTCCGGATGGAGGTGAGTCATCATCTGAACTTCGAGACATTTGTAACACAGGCAGGGTCTGGGAGGAGGTGGGAACCATACACCAGGTGGCATTGATAGCAAGCAAAGGCCGGAAGGCTGAGGCACATTTGGGAAACACAGGGGACGATGCAGTGTAAGGGTGTGGGCAGTACATGGCAGGAGGATGGGGTATCTGGGACGGAGTCTGGCTAAGAAACACAGTGGGTAAGGCTTTGCTCCAAAGTCAACTTCACTGGTTCAAATCCTACCTTCACCCCTCATGAGCTGTATGTCCTTGAGTTGGTGTATTAGCCTCTCTGAAACTCCCTCATTTAGGGGAAAATCAGATTGCAGAAAGGATTACCAAAAACAATGAGCTAGAATGGGCTTGGCATGTAGATAGTGCTTCTCACACCTTCTCCTCTGTAGTTTCCTTGAAAATAACTTGAAGCCACCCCCATTTGTCCCTGGACCCATACACTCCCAATGTCCCCCTCAGCTGGCTTCCTCCTCCACCCCACAGCACCCAGACACTTCCAAAACCTAAGTTGGATCATGTTCCTTTGCTCACTCTCCAAAAACAAAATGCCACCTGGAAATACTTCCTGTTGATCTCTGAATGTGCTGGGCACATTACTCCCTCTGGCCATCTGCTTCCGATGGTTCCCTCCCTGGAACACCTCTCCCAGCCCCACATCCTCACATCTCTGTCTCCACCTTGCAGTGGTGCTTCCCTTGCCACCTCCCCAACTCCCATGTGCCACATCCCCTTCTTGGCTTTGCTTCTTTTTTCTTAGTACTGAACATGATCTAACATACCATGTAGTTAACTGATTCATCCAGCAGGGCAAGAACTTTCTCTTTCTGGTTTGCTCACTGCTGTACTTACTCCTAGTGTATAATAAGTGCTCAACGATTATGGGTCAGTTGGAGAGAGGCAACCCATTCTGTAAGTCTCAGCGATTAGGGAGACTGAAATGGGAGGATCTCTTGAGCTCAGGAGTTCAAGTCTAGCCTGGGCAACATAGCAAGACTTGTCTCTACAAAACAAACAAACAAAAAAACTTAGGCAGGCATAACAGGCAGGACCTGTCGCCCCAGGTCCTCAGGAGGCTGAGGCAAGATCACTTGAGCCCAGGAGTTGGCGACTGAAATGAGCTATGATGATGCCATTGCACTCCAACCTGGGGGACAGAGTGTGACCCTGTCTCAAAAATAATACCCCGAACAACCAAAAAAGCCCAAACCCAAAAATGACTAAATAAATAAATAGTATAAATATGGGCTGGCTCAATGAAACCTAGGTCCCTGACAACACTTGGGGAGTCTGAGAATTATGTTAATAGATACATTTAAAAAATAAAGAAAAAGGAAGAAGCATGACTCTCATTGAACTTACAACAAATGTGTCAAAGATTGTATTCAATGTATGAAATAATGAGGGGCCCAGTTAGAATGTTACCTTCAGTTCAAAGAATTCAAAGAACCACACTTTTTGTTTTGTTTTGTTTTTGAGACAGTGTCTCACTTTGTCGCCCTTAGGTAGAGTGCTGTGGCATCACTGCTCACAGCAACTTCCAGCTCTTGGGCTTAGGTGATTCTCTTGCCTCAGCCTCCCGAGTAGCTGGAACTACAGGCACCCACCACAATGCCTGGTTATTTTTTTTGTTGTTGCAGTTTGGCTGGGGCAGGTTCCAACCTGCCACCCTCAGTATATGGTGCCAGCGCCCTACCCACTGAGCCACAGGCACTGCCCAGAACCACACATTTTATACACACCACAAGGATACTGGGATGAATTTGCTTGATAGATGAAAAATTACACAGGGCAATCTTCAGTTCTTCAGGAGATCATTACTATTTCTGTGGATGTTTGGAGTTTCACTAGCTGGGTGATCACCAGGCACAGTCCCCACAAGAGGGTCACTACTTCAGACACAAGCTGCAAGTTCATGGATGCCCAAACCACCCTCAATTCAGACTATCTGGCTACAAATCTAGGGGTCTCCATGTCCACCCTCAGAGTGAGTAGGTAACTTGCTAGGAGGACTCAGCACCCAGTAAGGGACTCCATACAATTTTTTAATTTTTATTACAGCAAAAGGATACCAGTTACAATCAGCAGAGAAGAGAGAGAATAGTGGAGTCCAGGAGGGACTCAGAGGTCAACAGTGTGGTCATCCTTTCCTATTGAAGTCCGGGGATGTGTGACAATGTACACAGGGCATTCCCAAGCAGGGAAGCTCACCTGAACCTTTGGTGTCTGGCTTTTTTATTGGGCTCCATCGCTCACCGCCAGCAAGACTGGCCTTGGTCCTTCCCCATCCCTTCTGCAGGTTAGTACTGATACAGCAGGGCCCAGTACTGGTCAGACAGCCTACTGTTAGATTGGACTGTCCAGAGGCCAGGGCCTCCAGGCAAACAAAGATATGCTCATCAGGAAGGACATTCCAGGGGTCTAAAGGTCACCTTCCAGTCACCTAAGACAAAGGCCAGACCTTTCTTTGGGCGAGGCTAAATTTCTTACCACACAATGGACAGGAATTACTTACATGTTCCCAGTGTTTTATACCTTACACACTTGTAAAACAGCTCAAAGACAATGAAACAGACTAGGACCCTTAGAATCAGCACAGACAATGCTAGCCGGGTGGGCAGGTTCCAGTCTGGCTCCAATGATTTCCCCATGATGGTTAATTTTGTGTCAACATGGCTGGGCCACAGTGCTCTGTCTTCCAGGCTGGAATGCAGTAATGCAATCATAGCTCATTGCAGCCTCCAATTCCTGGGCTCAAGGGATCCTCCTGCCTCAGCCTCACGAGTAGCTGGGACTATAGGTGCACATCACCAAACCCAACTAATTTTTAAAGATTTTTGTAGGGACAGGGTCTCACTATGTAAGTCAGGCTGGTCTCAAACTCCTGGGCACAAGTGACCCTCTAACCTTAACCTCTCAAAAGGATTACTGGTATAGGCCATTGTGCCTAGCCTTGCATTTTCACCCTGATGGAGATGCCTACCTGGCAAGGAACTGAAGGCAGCCTCAGCCAATAGCCAAGAGGAACTGAGGCCTTGATATAACAAAATAATGTGGATCCTGCCAACATCCATACGAATGAGCTCAAAAACAGATTCTTCCCTGTCTGAGGCTTTGGGTGAGGCTATAGCCCTGGCTGAGAGCTTCACTGCAGGCTTGTGGGAAACTTTTATACAGGGCACCCAGCTAAATTGTCCCCAGATTCCAGACCCATAAAAACTATGAAACAGGGTGGTACCTGTGGCTCAGTGAGTAGGGTGCTGGCCCTATATACCAAGGATGGTGGGTTCAAACCCAACCCCGGCCAAACCGCAACAAAAAATAGCCAAGTGTTGTGGCAGGCACCTGTAGTCCCAGCTACTCGGGACAAGAGAATTGCCTAAGCCCAAGACCCGGAAGTTGCTATGAGCTTTGATGCCATGGCACTCTACCGAGGGCAAAGAAGTGAAACTCTATCTCTAAAAAATAAAAAATGAAAACAAAAAAACTATGAAACAATAAATGCTATTATTATTTATAATCATATATTTATTATTATTTTTAAAAAGTGTTGTATTCAATAGTTGTATATGGGTTAATTCATCACACAGCAATAGCTGACTGATACATCTAGTTCTCCATTGAAAGACATCTAGTAAATCACTGTTCCCTTTCAACATTATTTCACAGTTTTTCTCTACAGTTGATCCAGGGACAGGGTATGAGTCTCCTGGGGCTGCCATAACAAGTGCCACAAACTGGGGGGCTTAAAACAACAGAAGTATATTGCCTCTCAGTTCTAGAGGCCAGAAGTCCACAATCAAGGTGTCACCAGGGCTGGTTCCTTCTGGAGGTTCTGAGGGAGAATCCGTTCCATGCATCTATCTGACAGTTGTTGGCAAATCCTTAGCCTGTAGAGGCATCACTCCATCTCTGCCCTTTTCTTTACCTGCCCATCTCCCTATGGGTCTGTCTCTGTATCTGAATTTCCCTCTTGATATAAGAACATCAGTCATAGAGTGAGAGGCCAGTGGAAGCATACCGTATGTATTCTCCTGCAATTTTTTCCTTTGTGTGAGATTATGTTTGGGAGTGTTGGTGAGCTGTATTCATTTTCACTGTTGTATAATATTCCACTGTGTAAATCTATATCTGGGTATTGGTCTGTTCTCGATGGATATTTGAGTTGTTTTCAGTTCTTGTTTCCCTATTATCACAAACAGTAATGGTATCAAAACTCAACTCAAACTCTCTGTCTTATATAATGAGGAACTGAGCTAGCCCCTGGACAACAGTAAGCAAAGACCTAAGCAAGCAACAAGGACCTGAATCCTTCTAACAATGTATGAGCAAATTTGGAAGTGGACTCTGCCCAAGTTCAGGCTTCCAATCCCTGAGTCAGATGACCCCTGCTAAACCACATATAGATTCCTGACCCACAGAAACTGTGAGAAAAGAAAAGTGACTTGTTGTAAGCTGTTATATTTCAGGGGTATTTGTTATGCAGCAATAGCTAACTAATACACTGATGTTCCATGATGTGCATTTCCTTCTTTCATATCTATCTCTACCTACTAGGAGTTCTCATTAATTACTATATCCACTTGTCCAGAAAACAGACTTTGCACTGGCTGTTCCTATTTAATAAAAACGCAGCCCCCTTACTCCACACACTCCCTGGCTCCCTTACCCTACTTTATTTTTTCACTATACTCACCATCTTCTAGGCACACCATATATTCATTTATTTATTATGGGTATTTTTTTGCTCTCTGTCTTTCCACTGCCTGTCACAAAGCAGATGCCAAATCAATACTTGTTGATGTCACTGCTGCATTCACTCACCCCCAGGGCTCTGCCTGCCTCCCACATTTCTGCTGGAGTTAAAGGATCGCAGCCTCGGCTTCCCAAATTCTGGTTCTAGATTCCACGTTTAGTCTCCTGACTCCGGAATTCAGGTTCCCGAATCTGGCAGCCCACCCCGCTGTCCCCATACAGGCCCTGGAATCAGCCCTACACCATCTAGACTCCAGGATCCAGGATCCAACCTCGAAATCTGGGCCAGGAGCCAGCGGCAGCCATTAGGCTGAGATTTTTTTTTTTTTTTTTTTTTTAAATCTGGCGCCAAAATCCAGCGCCAGAAGCGAGTCGAGGTGGAGGAAGAGACTGTTCAGGTCTGGGCGTTCCTGCGCCCGCACAGCCCTGGGATCAGGATGTCTCACCTCGGGCCCTACACTCCCTAACCCCAAAGTAGACAGCAAGTAGCCATTAACTTTCTCACCCCGGGACTCAGAGGGTCTCGCGTTCGCATCCTGCCTCTGCCACACCCCTGCTTGGGGTGCGGTGATCTCTTTACAGGTCCTTAACGTTTCCGTGCCTCGCTTTTCCTTCCCGTCGCATGTCGTGCCCGGGGAGCCCGAGGAGTGGACGGACCAGCTTTGCGGGGTGTCCCAAACCTCGGGCTCCCCAGCGAGGGTGATAGGGGGAGGGTGGTAAGGATTTGGGGGTGACCAAGGCCCCAGCTGTTCCGCCTCTCTTGTTCCGCGCCAAGATTTGAAAATTGCCCGACGCCTCCCAAACTGCGCCCTCAGGGCTGGGGTGGGTGGGTGGGAGAGTCCAGGGCCCCACCCATGGGTAGCGCAAGGCTTTTTGGGACTTGGAGTCCAGCCCCTGCGGGGGGGTGCTCGCGAGGACAGCTCCGGGAACCTCCTGCTCCTACTCTTCTCCGAGACGGGAAGAGTGGCGATGGGTTCGAGACCCCAGCTTGCAGAGGGAAAGACTGAGGCCCAGGCTCGCGCAGTCAAGAAGGAAACGGAGATCTTGGCTGGAGGAACAGCAAAAACCTGCGGGTGGGAGCGTCGGAGTGGGATATGGGTAGGGCCTGTAGCACCCCCAATTTATTTCGTATTTTGCTTTAAATCCTTACACGTTTTACAACGGCCTTTATATTTTAATATTCCTGCCCGTATGAAGGACTGAAATAGTATCAGGTTCTTAAATGCGACGTTACAGTCTGGGTTCCAAGGCTGAAGTCCATTTGGTAAGAGGGGAATGTTAGCCAGTTAGTATTAGGTGTCTAAGGCAGATGGCAGAGTATGGAGACTTCCCCCTGGGGTCCTCAGTATGCTGGAAAGGGATTTAAGTTCTCAGCCAGTGACTTGTAGGGGCTGAGCGGAGTTCCCTAAGGTGGGATATGTGGGGAGGAGGAATTGTCCAGGTAGAAGAAACACCTGGCCTGTCTCAAGGCTAAAGGAAATGGTTCTCCAATCGGGGGCAATTTTGCCCACCAGCTGACGCGTGGCAATGTCTGGAGACATATCAAGTGGGTGGAGCCTCCTTACCGCTACCCCCGGCAACAGAGAGTGTGATTTGGCCCCAAACATCACTAGCATGGAGTTGAGAAAGCCGTACTGTATAGACTTGTCTTGTAAAATAAAATTTAAGGAAGACCAATTGTTTTATTTATTTATATTTTTGAGACAGTCTCACTATGTCACCCTCAGTAGAGTGCCGTAGCATCATAGCTCATAGCAACCTCAAACTCTTGGGTTTAAGCCATCCTCTGGCCTCAGCCTCCCAAGTAGCTGAGACTACAGGCGCCTGCAACAATGCCAGGCGATTTTTTTGTTGTTGTAATTGTCATTGTTGTTTGGGAAGCCTGGACTGGGTTCAAACTCCCTTGTTTCGGTGTATGTGGCCAGCCTTGGAGCTACAGGTGTTGAGCCTATTTATTTATATTTTTTGAGACAGAGTCTCACTTTGTCACCCCTTGTAGAGTGAGGTGGCATCATAGCACACAGCAACCTCTGACTCTTGAGCTCAAGCGATTCTGTTGCCTCAGGCTCCTGCCACAAGGACAGGCTATTTTTAGAGGGAGGGGTCTCCCTCTTGCTCTGAGGGATCTCCAACTGGTGAGGTCAGGCAATCTACCCACCTGGGCCTCCCAGAATGCTAGGATTATAGGAGTGAGCCATCAAGCCCAGCAGGCCAGTTGTTTTAAAATAAGCTCCTGCACTACTCTCCAACAGACCAGACCAAACCAGAAAGGAATTACATAATTAAATTGAACTTTAAAGGATGTAAGTTTTCAAAAAAACCAACAAACCTAGGATACCTGAGTGTAGTGGCATATGACTGTAATCCCAGCACTTTAGGAGTTTAAGGCAGAAAGAGTGCTTGAGGCCAGGAGTTTGAGACTAGCCTAGACAACATAGTAAGACCTCATCTCAAAAAAAAAAAAAAACAAAGAAAGAAAAATTACCTGGGCATGGTAGTGACACCTGTAGGCTCAGCTACTTGGGAGGCCAAGGCAGGAGGATCGCTTTAAGCCCAGGATTTTGAGGTTGCAGTGATGATGCCACTGCACTCCAGCCCTTGTTACAGAGCAAGACCCTGTGTCTAAACAAGCAAACACCCCAGGAGATTCAAAGGGGTGTAGTCGACCTCATCAGGCGACCCGTGCTTTAACCCTATGAAGAAAATAACTAAACTAAGCTATCTACCAATCTATTTTTTGTTCCTTATTTGTTTTCTTCAGCCCCTTTCTGCCTACAAAGCCCACCCCCTCTGCTCAGCTCTTGGAACGCCTGTTTCACAGATGGGAAGCTGCCTCATTCAAGAATCGCTAATAAAAGTCAATGAGATCATTAAACTCAATTTGTTGAAATCGTGTTCCTTGACAGCTTTGTCGGGACACTTTATGTAAGTGGCACCACACACTTTGTGGCCTTTCGTGTCCGGATGTTTCAACTGAGAATGTTGTGAGGTTACGTAAGTGGGGAAACCAAGGTGCTAGACGGCCATGCAATACTACCTCCTAGTGGCTGATCCAGGAGTTTGCAGCCGAGCCGCTGTTCCTCAGTCAGACTCTGTGAGGGGTCGGGCAGAAACTACAATTTCCGGCGCACCCAGCGCGCGCCTGGCGGACGAACTACAAGTCCCAGGCTGATCCGCGATGGCGGGCAGCCGGCCGCGGGCGGCGGGCGGCGGGCGCGGCGCGGCGCCATCTTGCAGCCGGCGGCGCGGATTGAATGAGCCCGCCGAGCCCCGGCCGCCGTCGGGAGCCGCGCAGGCCGCGAGCAGCCGCTGCTACCATGGCCACGCCGCTGTCCGGCCGCGCGGGCGGGCCAGCCACACCACTGTCGCCCACGCGCCTCTCGCGGCTGCAAGAGAAGGAGGAGCTGCGTGAGCTCAATGACCGCCTGGCGCAATACATCGACCGCGTCCGCGCTCTTGAGCTTGAGAACGACCGGCTGCTGCTCAAGATCTCCGAGAAGGAGGAGGTGACCACTCGAGAGGTAGAGGAGCAGCTCGGGGACCTCGGGGCATGGGCCAGGCGGGCGGAGACTCCTGGAGGTTCACTGAGGGATTCCGAGGGCCCCGAGTGAGAGATGCGGGCCCGGCAGGCCCCGCCCACCGCGGGGTCCGCGATCTTGGAGGACCCCTGAGCAGATGGGGACGGGTTCTGTTCTCTGTAGGAGTCCTGAATGTGTGGTGCAGGCTGGGCAGGCTCCATCCTCTCAGGGGGGCTCCGGAGGACCTCCGAGTGAGGGGTGCAGACCGGACAGGCCCCGCCCACCGCTGAGTTCGCTGTTTCGGGGGATCTCTGAGCAAGCGGTGCAGACGGGGGCCGGCCCCATCATTTTGGGAGTTTTAGGGGGCCCGTGAGTAAAGTGGTGCACACCGGACAGGATTCGCCCACTGAAGGGTCTGCGATCTCAGGGGACCCCTGATGAGGGGGTCCAGAAGGGAACGAGCTCCATCCTCTCAGGCCCCCAAGAAGTTTCAGGAGCTCCCAAGTGAGGATTGCAGACAGACCATGTCTTGCCCGCCGAATAATCTGTGATCTCAGAGTGCTTCTGAGCTAAGGATTTAGAAGGAGACAAGCCCCGTCTTCAGAGCCCCAGAGAGGTTTCAGGGGCCGCTGAGTGAGCGTGCAGACTAGGTAGGCTTCGCGACCGAGGGCTGCAGAGGAGAGTCCTCAGAGAATTTTAGGGCCCCTTATATGAGGGGTGTAGATTGGGACGTCCTAACTAGAGAGATGTCTCCTTAGTATCAGGCTGGAGTCTCCAGTGTGTCTTGTTCCTCACAGGATTCCAAGGAGATTTGGGGATCCCCAGGCTGAGGAGATATGAACCAGGGTAGACCCTAACCCTAAGGGATGGGGGGATTCTCCAGGGATGAGCCTGGGTGTTTGGGTATCCTGGGAGGAGTAGAAAGGGAAGTCTTTTGTCCCCAAGGGAACTAGGGGGCTCAGGCCCTCTGAGAGAGTCTTGGGGCCTTGGAGGGTCTTATGGAAGCATCCTGGAGTGAATCATATGGCCTCAGTTCTCCATGGAACTTTGAGGGGAGAGGGATTCCCTTGATAAATCTCTGAGAGATCAATTAGGGTGGGTGTTAGGCCAAGAGCTCCATCTTTACCATGGCTAGGGTGGGTGGGGCACAAGGGAAGGGTTCTGATGCTTTGGGGGTCCCATGGGAAACTTGAGAAGCCCTTAGTTTGGCCCTGGGGACACCAGTTGCTCCCCTAGGGGATATGAAGGAAGGGGGCGACAAGTGGTCTGGGATCTACTGGGAATTTTGGGGGTCCCAGATGGGCCTAGGACTTCAGTGCAGACTGAGAGAGAAGAGTCTAGGAAAATCCACCTCCAGAGAGGATAAAAGGGCAGGGTGTCACTCACCTAGGTGGGATTTGTCTTGGGTTAGGAACCTCTGCCACCAGCCTAACCCCCCAAGTGGTTCTTTTTCCTTCCCACCAGCCATGCTCAGGCCAAGGGCAGATTTTCAGAGTAAGAGGGGAGGGAGGAACACCCCTGCACTTGGCTCTTGACATGGGTTGAGGCCACTGGGTCCAGTTGTCCCAGTGGGGAAGCCAGGCCCTGGAGCTGGAATTTACCACTCTGAGCCTCCACTTCCTCATCTGGAGAATGGGCCAAATAATAGACTTGTGGAGAGGAGCCATTTACTTACCCTCTGTGTGACCTTGGGCTAATCACTTACTTAACCTCTCTGGGTCTCAGTGTCCTCATCTTTTAAATGAGTATAATTGTAATACCTGCATCTTGGCGTTACCTGCCAGGCTTTCAGAATAAACTGTTTTGTAAGATGAAAGTGACTGATAAAGATAAAAGCGGTAAGGTAAAGGACTGTTCTGTTAGCACTGTTAGATGGTGCCCCACTGCTTGTGCTTTCTGGGAAGTGGAAGATCCCATAGTTGGTGGTGTCATTGTGGACCCCTGTTTTTTAATTTGTGTAACTTTAGGCAGCCCACTCCGACAGAGCCTGAGGCTCTCTCTTGGAGCCTTGATTTTGCCATCTGTCCAGTGGGGCAGGATGGTCTTGGCTTCCAGTGGCTGCTTCCCTCCCTTGTCAGGGCAGAGAAGCCTTAGGACTCACCCCTGTTCCCACCTGCCATACTGGTGGACACTCAGTCTCTCAGCTAGTTTCTTGTTGTCTTTGGGCTTCTGTTGTCCCACCTGTGAGTGGAACAAACAACTGCAGGAACTTTGGGGGACACTGGCTAGGCGTCCTGCCAGACCCTGGGCTAGCCACCTGTCTGGGCAATGGTGGTGTCCTACTTTGTTGCTGTGCTGGCTCGATCTGGTTGGAATGTGAGACTAACTCTGGGCCAAAGTGGGAACAAGGGAGCCGAGTGCTTGAAGGGTCACTTTTGCCTTGTTGCCCAGCTATGTCTGCTGGATGTGTTGCAGGGGGACAGCTGGGAGTTCTACCCAGTGCCTTTTGTCCAAGAGCCAGCTACTGGGGTGTGAGGGGTAAATGCGCATTCACTGGTTGGTGGAGGATGCTAAAAACCCACTGAGGGAGGGGAGGGGCATCATATGGGCTTTACAGAGAGAGGGACCTGGAGTCGCTGGGGGCTGTGGTAGGGGGGCCTTCTAGGTAGAGGTGGGCCTGGTGGGGTTCAGGGAACGGCCTTGGGCTCAGGCTGGCAGGAAGGGAACAGGGGAGGGGGCTCTCACTAGTAGGGACCTCAGGCTGTCTGTGGTACCTAGGAGTGTATACTTTACCTGCCCAGCAGTGATCTCACCTGCCTGTATCCTGCCCCCAGGGGATATCTGACCCAGACTGGAGACATTTGTGGTTGTCAAAACTGGAGGGAGATGCCGCTTGCCTGGAGTGGGTAGAGGCCAGGGATGCTCCCTGCTCAGCATCCTGAGAAAAGACTTGCCCAGCCCATATGTCAGTGTCAAGTTTGAGAAACTGCACTGGAGGTAGGGAGTTGCTGTAGAAATTCTTTGAGGATGCCTTTAACATTCTATAAGTGACAACAAATGTGCCATTCAAGCAGTCCTCGTGTATATGGTGAACCACCCCCCTCTTGCATGTTGCTGCACGTCTTGCCCTTTTTATCGTGTCCATTGAGTTGTCTTCCTTTCACACTTGGTCATACACAAAACCATATCCCCATGTGGATTCTGGACCTTTCCCATGTGACGCTGGTTGACATCTTTTTTGGCGGCATGGACAAATGGCCACGGGGAGATATCACTGGAGGATTTGGGGGATGCGGAAGGGTGGGGAGCTGGCCAGGTGGATGTTAGTTGAAGAAAGATCCCTGAGTACTGGAGTGCTGGCAGAGCAGTGGGAATGGGGGGGGGCAGGTATTCTGGGAGCCCTCCCTGTGAGGTGTTAAGTTCCTATGGGAGGAAACTTGGCTTTCATTTGTCTTCCCTTCCTCCGCCCCTGGTGTCCGGTGGCTGCTCAGGGCAGCCCAGGGTGGACCCAGGGAGTTCAGAGCCAGGGCTGGGCTCTGGGGAGTATGGTGGAACGAGGTGGCCCCAGGCTGGTGTCTAATTTTCCCTACGGAGCTGTAGTTCTTAACCAGGGCAGTTTTGGCCCCTGGTGACGTCTTCCACCTAGGTCATGCCATGCTGTGCGTCTATGGGATTCCAGGAAAAGGCCGTCTTGGGTTATCTGACCTCCACCCTCCAGGCCAACACGTGCTGACACATTTGTTAGGATTCCTCAAGCCTGGGGCTTGCACAATGTCCCTGTCTTTGCAGCCTTCACAAGTGCAGGGAATGAGGCCCTGCCAGGCACACTGCACCTGTCCCATGGGCTAAGAGGTTCTTTGTAATATGTGCCCTCCTCCTTAGCACAGTGCTGTAGATTGGGTACTAATGACCACAGATGTTTTCTGAAAACACCAGGAAGTCAGTACAGTATTTTTTACTTTGCCGGCCAGGCAGTCTCTGTCTGACTATTCAGTTCTGCTGGTGTAGGGTGAATGGCTGCCGGCTGCCGTAGGCAATATGCAAATAAATGGGCACAACTGTGTGCTTATAAAATTTTATTAGGACTTGCTAAGATGTGAAATTCATAGAATTGGCCTGTGTTACAAAAAATATACCTTTCCTTTTTCTCTAGCCATTTAAAAATTCAAAAACCTGAGGTGGCGCCTGTGACTCAGTGGGTAGGGCCCTGGCCCCATATCCCAAGGGTGGCAAGTTTAAACCTGGCCCCGGCCAAACTGCAACCAAAAAATAGCCGGGCGTTGTGGCGGGCACCTTTAGTTCCAGCTACTCGGGAGGCTCAGGCAAGAGAAATTGCCTAAGCCCAGGAGTTGGAGGTTGCTGTGGGCTGTGTGACGCCATGGCACTCTACTGAGGGCAACAAAGTAAGACTCTGTCTCCAAAAAAAAAAATCAAAAACCTAATAAAAAACAAAACAGAAATTGATCTATGAATTTTAAAAATAAAAATAAATTTAAAAAATGTAAAAACCACTGTGAGCTTGCAGGGTGGACAAAACCAGGTGGTGGCAGGAGCTGGCCCTTGGGCCAGAGTTTGCAGACCTGACTGTAGATAAACTGCCTTATACCCTTAACTAATCTCTATATAATTTATTCAGATTTCCTCAATTTCCCCTAGTGGCCTTTCCTGCTCTGGGGCCCTGCCCAAGATCCTACATGACAGTCAGTTGTCACATCTCAGGCGCCTCTGGGCTGTGACAGTCTCTCAGATATTCTTGTTTTAGATGCCCCGGATAGTCTTGAGGACTGACTGGTCAGGTATTTTGTGGAATATCTCTCAATTGGGTTTGTCTGATGTTTTTCTTATAGTCAGACTAGGGATGAATAATTTTTTTCTTCCTTTGAGATAGTCTGACTTTGTCACCCTCAGTAGAGTGCTGTGGCGTCATAGCTCACAGCAACCTCAAACTCTTGGGCTCAAGCCATTCTCTTGCCGCAGCCTCCCAAGTAGCTGGGACTACAAGTCCCTGCCACAACACCCAGCTTTTTTTAGAGACGAGGGTCTTGCTCTTGCTTAGACTGGTCTCGAACCTGTGAGCCCAGGGCCCTCCAGAGTGCTAGGATTACAGGTGTGAGCCACCACGCCCAGCCTATGAATAATATTTTTTTTTTTTTTTTTTTTTTTTGAGACAGAGCCTCAAGCTGTCCCCCTGGGCAGAGTGCCGTGGCATTACAGCTCACAGCAACCTCCAGCTCCTGGGCTCAAGCGAGTCTCCTGCCTCCGCCTCCCAAGTAGCTGGGACCACAGGCGCCCGCCACAACGCCCGGCTATTTTTTGGTTGCAGCCGTCATTCATTGTTGTTTGGCGGGTCCGGGCTGGGGATTCGAACCCGCCACCTTAGGTGTACGTGGCTGGCGCCTTAGCCGGTTGAGCTATAGGCGCCGAGCCTATGAATAATATTTTAATGGAATATTTTTTTAAAATCAAAATTAGGACTGGGGTTGGTAGCTCACTTTCTACCGAGGGCAAGAAAGTGAGACTTGGTCTCCAAAAAAACCCCCAAAAAACCCCCCAAAATTCCTCTGTGGTGCAAAGAGCATAGTATATTCACCCAGGCCTAGGTAGTGTGGCATGTTGGGTTACATGGTGCTCTTAGGCTGCTGTCTGCACAGCATGTGACTACCGTAGATGACTGTAACATAGGACTATTTTTGTATCTAAACATATAGGTACACAGAAAAGGTACAGTAAAAATATGGTATTAGAAGTTTATGGAACCACCAGCCAAGTTTAGACTGGCTGTTAAGTCCCACCTCATCTGGGATGTTCTGGTTTAAACACTGAGAACCATATCTGGGCACCTCCATGGTCCTGAGCATATGGTCACCCTACTAATTAGCGTGTCCTTGGCAGCTCCCTCTGCTCAGGGGCCTTGTCTGTAACAGGGGAGGTGGCCCCCTCAGGGTCCAGGCTGACCCGGTGCCTGCCACACACAGATGCTTGCTGTCCTGTAGGCTTATGGGGATGGCACAGCCTTCAGAGTGGCCTTGTCTGTTAGCACCAGGTAGAGTTGTAGCAGTTAATCCACATCTTATCCAGTTCACCCAACTCCACTGTACAGTTAAGTGTTTTTAGTATATTCAGAGCTGTGCAACCACCACCTCTATCTAATTCTGGAGCTTTCTCACAACACTAAAGAGAAGCCTTCTCCCATTGGCTGTCATTCTCAATCCCCTCAGCTCCTGACAATCACTAATCCGCTTTCTGTTTCTGGACCTGCCTGTTCTGGACATTTCATATAAATGGAATCTTACACTATGTGTCCTTCTGTGTCTGCTTCTCTCACTGAGCACAATGTTCTCAAGGTCCATTCATGTAGACTGTGTCAGAGTCTCCTTCCTTTTCATGGATGAGTGATAATCCTGTTGCATGGATAAACCATGTGGGGTTTATATATCCATCCATTGATGGACAGACCGTGATTCTACCCTTTTTTGGCTATTGTGAATGATGATGCCATGAATATTAGTGTACAAATTCCAAACATACATGGATATATGTTTTCGTTTCATAGGGTATATATCTAGGAGTGGAACTGATGAATCTATGGTGATTCCACATTTAACCTTTGAAGGTCCTACCAGACTGTATTCCACTGTGGCTTCATGTGCTACATTCCCACCAGCCAAACACAAGGGTTCCCATTTCTCCACATCCTCGCTAGCACTTTCGACTGTTGTGTTGATCGGTACCCTAGTGGGTATAGTGGTTCTTGTTGTGCTTTGCTTCCATGTTTTTAAACACATTAAGTGTATGATCTTGTTGGGGGAGGGAGGAGGGCTAGGCAGCCACAGAAATTTGAGCCATGCTCCCAGCTGGTGTGTGACCTGGGCAGCAGTAGCACATGGGAAGCTGGGCAGGTGGCGGCTGTGGTCATGGAGGAGTTAGCAGGAATGGAGGCTGTTGCCTTTCAGGAGTGTATTTGTAGCCAAGTGCCCCCAGAGGGCCCTCTTTAGGGATGGGTTTAGAAGGGGCTAGCTTTAATCACCAGCTGGCCTTTGAACTTGGTGTCATGAGCAGGAGCTCTGGGAGGGGCTTTCCTCATCTGGTGGCCCTGCAGGGCTTTCTGGTCCCTTTTGCCTGCTCTGGCAGTCCCTGATTTTTCCTGCTTTCTGCCCTCTTCCCCACTTGTTGGCTGAGCAAGTCTCTGTGGGGACAGGTGGGGGTAGCTGGCTGGGCAGCTGGGAACTCTGGATCCTGGGAACTTCTGCCCAGGATCCTCCAGGTGCTGCATCAGCTCGTAGGCCCCACAGAGGGTTCAGACTCTGAGAATGTTTCATGTGCTTGGGGGCTGGGCACAGGAAGGCTGCATGTTGGCCTCTCCCAAGGGAATGGGAAAGTGGCAAGAAGGGAGGCTGAGCTGGATCTTGGAGGAACTCAAGTTTGTAGTCTTATAGCAGGAGTGTGAATACAGGCAGAGCATTCAAAGACAATCATCATCACCTAGGAGCTTGGTGACAGCATCCATCTTCATGTCCGAGACATGTCACCATCCAAATAGTAGCTTTTGGAAGAGAAGAAATGTTATATGTAGGTCAGTACTAAAGTTTTGAGACAGACTGTCATGGTCCATGCTTTTACTTTCAAGAAACACAGTCGACAGCATCTTTCTGATTCCTCCGTGTGGATTTCAACTTGTTCGGCTCATCACTGTGGCTGGGAGGGCTTCATTTGTTTCTGTCTACATGGATTTTATATTTCTTAATTTCCGTGTATCTCAAAACTTTCAAAATGACCCATGTATTAGCCCAATGGTTGTGATATCTGTGGTTGTAGAGACAGGAAGAAGGGTGTCGTGGCATGGAGAGGGTAGAGGCAGGGACACTGCTTGGCCCTCCACAGTGCCCAGGATGGCCCCACCCCAGAGAACAATCTGGCCCCAGTGTCCATGGTGTGGAGAGAAGGGAGACCCTTAATTAAATGTTCACACCAGGCTTGGCACGGTGGCTCACGCCTATAATCCTAGCACTCTGGGAGGGCAAGGCAAGTGGATAGCCTGAGCTCAGGAGTTGAAGATCAGCCTGAGTAAAACCAAGACCCCGTTTCTAATAAAAAAACAAAAGTAAAATAGAAAATCTAGCTGGACATTGTGGTGGGCACCTGTAGTCTCAGCTACTAGGGAAGCTGAAGCAAGGGGATCTCTTGAACCCAAGAGTTTGAGTTTGCTGTGAGTTATGATGCCACAGCACTCTATCCAGGGTGACAGAGTGAGACTGTCTCAAAAAAAAGAAATGATCACACTAATTTTCAGATTTCAGAAAGTGGGAACATGAAAAATGTACATAATGAGCAGGCACTTTGTAGCCATGGCAACAGCTAAAGGTCTGCATGTCCAGGTTGAAGGGACAGGTTCCATATAGGAGGCAGGTGTTCTGGGTCACAGGCTGGATCCAGGACCTTTGAGCTCCACCACCAGGGAGCTGCTCTTTGCTGGGCTGGGGTTTGGGGAAGGGAGGCAGATCATTCCAGAAGGGGGATCCTCAGATAACCAAGACCTGGGGCTCACACGCCCCTCTGTTGAGTTTGTGTCTGGGTACCATGGGATGGTGGCTGGGTTTTTCTGGCTGTTACCCTCTTTTTCTGTGCACTGGGGATTCTGAGCAGAGAAGGTTGTCCTCAGCCTTCACCTTGGCTTGTGTCTCCCGAGGTGAGTGGCATCAAGGCGCTGTATGAGTCGGAGCTGGCTGATGCCCGAAGAGTCCTAGACGAGACAGCCCGAGAGCGTGCCAGGCTGCAGATTGAATTGGGGAAACTGAGAGCTGAGCTGGAGGAAGTCAACAAGAGGTGAGCGGTTCTAGCTGGCTCCATGTAGCCCTGATCCTGGGGCTCTTATGGGTGAGACCCTAAGAAATCCCCATAGGCCCTCTGGGGATTCGTGTCTTGACTGGGGCAGCCTGGATGGCACTGACTACCAGTCTGGGCCTCCCTGTCCCCTACTAGTGGCTGCCAAGTCACTTTCTTCTGCTTCTGTGAGAGTTGTCGATATTTACTATCCAGAAAGTGGGAAACATGAGGTAGTTTAAGCTGAAAAGTAAAATCCCCTATGGGCCTTCCCTGGAGAATACCTGGCTCCTCTCCTCATGCGTACAGGTGTACACACACACTCTCATTGAAACCACAGAAGCTTTTGACCTTCATACCTTCATGATCATTCCTGGTGTTAGATGTTCTTTGTGCCTTGGTTTTGTGCTGGGAGGTGGAACATCCTGGTGTGTGCTCAGTGTAGTCACAAGTCATTTAGGCTGCTCTTGTTGTTCCCTGCAATTTCCCTTTGGGTGACAGCTGTGTCCATTGTCAGGGCAGTTCCTCCCTCATCATCCCTCAGTCCTTCTGCGAGACTCACCCAATTTAGGGTATAGGGTGTTGTGGACAGATCGTTGAGACAGAATGACAAGGACAAAGGCATATGTATTCAGTAGTGCTACAGGGACCCACGAAACATCAGGCTTGAGGTTCAACCTAGAATTAAGCTTATCCCATGTCCTATCTACAGGCACCGTCTTCCACAGGCTCTGGTTGCTGGTGCTCACGCATCTGTGGTCTTCATCTCAGCAGGGAAGGGACAGGGTGTTCTTGCTTTCTCCTGTCTCCCCAGAGCTATGTGCTCCTGCACTCCTGGCCTGGCCTACCATGGAGGGACCTGCGAGTGCCACCTGAAGGGGCACAGGCATTCCTGGTGCTTCTACTAGCCAGTATGAGGTGTGAAGGGCATCTTAAGGCTTGAGGAAGCACTACTAGGCGGCTCGAGAATCTGTGTTGTCCCCATGTTGGAGTGTGGCCAGAATAATGACCAAGGATCTCCATGAACAGATGATGGGGAGTCCTCCATCTGGGCACTCTTTGTCTGCCCAGGCCAGTGCTATCTCTGGAGAGCTAGCTTCTTTCCTCTAAGAGAGGCCAGCTCTGGGTGGGCCAGGCTCCCCCATCCACCTGCTTGGAGCCTGGGCTCCATTTGCTCTCTGGTGGTGGCCATGAACCAGGGACCCAGCAGCCAGAGGGCTCGGTGCAGTCCATGCAGCACCACATCCTACTTGAGTAGCCTAGGGCCCAGCAGCCAGGCCTGAGTGGGCCATGGCTCCAGTCCGTCTGTCTCTAGCACCTGCTTCATGCTTAGCAAGTAGACTTTTCAGCAGAGCTGCATGGCTTCTGACATAATTATAAGACTCCAAAGGGATTTGTGGGAGCTATAAAATACCAAAGTTGCCCTGTGCAGGCCTGGACAGAGGCAGAGCCGCATAGTGAGGGAGACATTCCAGATACCTCTGAATTGTTCTCTTTAAGACATGGAATTAATTTCACATTACGTGAATTTCACCACAGTGTTAAAAATTTAAAAAAATACTACCCTGTGCTGACCTAGGCATTCAGGCTTCCTGATCCACTGTCTCCTGGATAGCTGCCTGTGTGGCAGGCATCCCACAGTGGTGTGATCTTTCTCCGCCTGTTTGTGTAGCCCCATGCAGTCATCTTCCTGACAGGTTGTACCAATGTTTTTCTTTTTCTAGCAAACTTATCACCAAAACTTCCGGGTGACAAACACAGGTAGCTCCTGGAAGACCTAATAAGCCAAATTCCATTAGGAACCCAGGAGGGTTCACATGTGGTTAAGGAATCTGGTCAAGCACCTTGATGTTCTTGTGAGCCAGTGAAGTTTTGTGAAAGTTCTGTGAACCTTATGGTGTAGACATTTGTTCAGGAACTCCCTGAGTTCCCTGACGTCTCTGCTCCTGTAACCCCAAGGCCTTTGCACTGCCGTCCACTCTGCCTGGATTGCCCCCTCTTTCAGCAGTGATTACCATGACTCCTTCCTAAGCTCCCCCTCAGGTCTTTATCCCCAGGGTCACTTCCCAGCACATACGTGGGCCTTGTCTCTCTTCCATGCTCCAGCATCCTCATAACATAGGCTCCCCTCTGAGCAGCTATGTGACTGGCAGCTGTATGACAATGGCCACCTCCCAAGAGGACATGTAGTGTGAAGTAGTGTGTTGTTCTAGATGTGTCCCTGGTGTAAGAACAGCACTTTCCACGCAGCTGGTCCTCAGGCAGGATCTGTCGGACAAATGATTTACAGTTTCCCCAAAACTGCTCTAAAAATGCACTCTGGGAATGCAGGGCATGCAGCCCACAGCTCAGGACTGTGGTTATCTGCACCCCCAGACCCTCAGTGTCAGGAAATAGGACTTAGTCTCCCTAACTGGGGACACAGTCAGCTTAGTGGCTGAAATCACTGATTTTCATGCCACTCCAACTCACAGAAGCTGCTAGCCTGGGCCTCTCTGTCCCTAGTGTTTCTAGTGTTCTGAGAGCTGCCACTACATGGGGCTTATCATCAGAGTAGACAGCTGTCCTACCCTGGTGGGAAACATGGGGAGGAGACATGGTGTTTGCAGTTCACCTTTCATAGTATGTTCTTACCTGGCAGGAGCCTAAAGCCTAGTTTGTCCAACCACAATCCCTTACTCAGGAAATTAGTTCACACTGGTGGGTGCCCCTTGTGCTGCATATCTGACATGCATCCAGATGACACCTGGGGCATTGGGAAGCCCAGCCTGGTTCTTCCAACAGAAGGTGCAAATTCAACGTGCCACATGATAGCAAACACATTCAAGGATTTATTACAGATCCTTTGCAGAGAGGGTGCTGTGGTGGGGAAGGCAGTCCTCTGTCCCCAGCTCATAAGAGGCAGGAATGTACACTTGCAGGGAGAGCGCATGGCTGCTAGCAGTGTACAAGTTTGTGGAAACGGTGTGTGCAGCACTTTAAGTTCATGGGCAAATGCCTGAGGGGCCTGTTTAAAGGAAGTGGGAGCAGAAGTGGACAGCCCAGTCTGCTAGGCTAGAGGGAAGCCTCAGTTATTAAAACTAAGCCTCTGGACTTAGTTTTGGGTCACTGGATATGATGTCTGCTGCTAATGCCAACAGCATCTTTTGCTGTGTTGTTCCCTCAGCCTGGGGTGATTCTGTCCCCAGGAAACAGGGTGGAGTCTGTGTGGGACATGTAGTTATCTCCACTTGGGGTCTGCTCCTGGCATGGAGTGGGTAGAAGCAGGGACACTGCTCAGTACCCCATAGGGCCCAGGATGGCCCCAAGTGTCAGCAGTCCTGAGGTTGAAAAAGGTTGGATTGGGCCAGGTGTGGTAATCCTAGCATTCTGGGAGGCTGAGGCAGGTGAATTGCCTGAGCTCACAGGTTCGAGACCAGCCTGAGCGAGAGCAAGACCTGGTCTCTAAAAAAATAGCCAAATATTGTGGTGGGGGCATGTAGTCCCAGCTACCTGGGAGGCTGATACAAGAGAATCACTCGAGCCCGAGAGTTTAAGGTTGCTGTGAGCTGGGATGCAAGGGCACTCTACCGAGGGCAAGAAGTGAGATTCTGTCTCAAAAAAGAAAAGGAAAGGGTTGGGTGTTCACTGTTGCTTGGGGAGGGGCACGGTTAGTTCCTTCAGGAGGTAAACATTCAACTCCAAGATTTCAAATTACATTTACAAACATTCAAGAGCCTAAAAGTCCACACTCTTAACATTTGTCTGTTAAAATAATCTGGGTACTTGCTATCGTAAATATTTAATTCTGGAAATGATTTGGTTTAATGGAACACCAGGTGAGCCTGCTTAAAATAGCTAAAGTTTCCAAAGAAGATGAACTTTATAAAAGCCAGGGTTTTCAGTTGTTAACTCTAATGGTGTGTATGTTAATTTTTTTTTTTAAACCTAAGTTCTCCCCTAAATGATCTCTCCTGTATCTAAAATTGGTAACAAAGGGTGTGAAACTCAGGACTTGAGGTAAGTTGCAGGCACTTATGTTGCTTATGGGGTTCCTGATGGTGCAGAGCAGATTTGAGGAGCATGTGGACCTTCGATCCTGAGGACTAGGACCCCATTGTCAGGGCCTTCCTAACACCCAGTACCTTGGGCACAGAGGTCCCAATGACCTTGCCCATGGGCTTCCTGGCACCTTTGCCAGCTTGCCTGGCGCTGCCTGAGATGCTCCATGGGGTTAGGTGGCTCCCCCTTTGGCCAACCTTTTCTTTTGACTTTCAGCGCCAAGAAGAGGGAGGGTGAACTCACCGTGGCACAGGGTCGGGTCAAAGATCTGGAGTCCTTATTCCACCGGAGTGAGGCGGAGCTGGCTGCTGCCCTCAGTGACAAGCGTGGCCTGGAAAACGATGTGGCTGAGCTGCGGGCCCAGCTCGCCAAGGTATGTCCCAGACAGCTCCTGGGGCCATGGTGGCTACGGGACTCCCAGGCAGGGTATGTGCACCAGGCAGATTGTCCCCTCCTCTTGCTGTCCTGTGTCTCTCAGGCAGAGGATGGCCACTCAGTGGCTAAAAAGCAGCTGGAGAAGGAGACGCTGATGCGCGTGGACTTGGAGAACCGCTGCCAGAGCCTACAGGAAGAGCTCGACTTCCGGAAGAATGTGTTTGAGGAGGTGAGTCTGTGGGCACAGCCTTCAGCCTAACTAGGTGTGTTAGTGTGCTGGGGCTGCCGGAGCAAAGTGTGAGGGACTAGGCAGCTTAAAACCACAGAAATCTGTTCTCTTGACTCTGGAGGCTGAAAGTCTGAAGTCAGGGTATTTTAGGGCTATGCTCCTCCTACAGACATCAGGTGAAGTTCCTTCCTGTCTCCCCTGCTTCTTGGGGCTCCAGGTGTCTTTTCACTCACCCTGTATCATTCCATCTTCACAGGTGTCTCCTCCTCTCTGTCCATCTTCTGTGTGTCTCTTTTTTTTTTTTTTTTTTTTTGAGATAGAGCCTCAAGCTGTCCTCTTGGGTAGAGTGCCATGGCATTACAGCTCACAGCATCCTCCACCTCCTGGGCTCAAGCGAGTCTCCTGCCTCAGCCTCCCAAGTAGCTGGGACCACAGGCGCCCGCCACAACGCCCAGCTATTTTTTGGTTGCAGCCGTCGTTGTTTGGCGGGTCCGGGCTAGATTCAAACCCACCACCTTAGGTGTACGTGGCTGGCTCTGTGTGTCTCTTATACACAATCCAACAGTTGACGTTGGATTTTAGGCCCACTGGATAATCCAGAATGATCTAATTTATATCTACAAAGACCCTATTTGCAACTAAGGTCACATTCATAGGTTCTGTGGATCAGGACATAGACACATCGTTTTAGGGGCTATCATTCCACCCACCACACAGCCTCCTCATCAAAGGTAGGTGTGAGGCCCACCTGCTTCCTGGGCCTACTCTCACCCTCCTCATCTTTGGGCCTCTGGCTCTTTGGGTGGTGGTGTGGGAGCCTGGCCCCATGTGACCCTTAGGTCCTAGTCTTCATAGAGCTCATTGTGATGTCATAGCCCTGAGCAGAATGCCTGGGGCCAGGCAGGCTCATGTGCTTACTGCCCAGAAAGAGCTGCTGGCTGAAGGATGCCCATGCAGCTCAGGAACAGGGCCTGGCTTCAGCCAGGTGCAATGAGTGTGTGGGCCACCACAGGAGCTGGGAGGGAGGCTGCAGCAGGTGTTGTGAAGGAACCCATGAGGGAATCCATGAGGCAACATGAGTCTAAGAGGGGACCTATGAGGGAGCCTGTGAATAGACCTGTGAGCGAACCAGCAAAGGGACAGGAGCCCAAGAGGGGACCTGTGGGGGCACTTGTGAGGGGTCCCACAAAAAGACTGAATGAACCTGTGAAGATACCCTTGAGGGATCCTGTGAGTAGACCTATGACTGAACCTGTGAAGCGACCCATGAGGGGACCTGAGCCTGAGAGGGGACCTGTGGAGGCACCTGTGAGGGGTCTCATGAAGAGACCCATGAGTGAACCTATGAAGACACCCTTGAGGGATCCCTTGATTAGACCTATGAGTGAACCTGTCAAGCAACCCATGAGGGGACCTGAGCCTGAGAAGGGACCCTTAAAAGAACCCAAATCTTCAGGGGAACCTGTGGAGGCACCTGTGAGGGAACCATTGAAGACACCCATGAAGGAAACTGTGAAGAGACTCACAAGGACAGCAATGAAAATACCTTTGAAGGAACTTGTGATAGAACCCAGAGGGAGACCCATGAAGGGATCCTTGAGGAAACCTATAAGGGGACCTGGAAAGAAACTGGTGAGGGGAGCAGCAAAGAGACCCCTGAGGGGACCCCAGAAGAAACCTGTGAAAAAGGGATCCTTAAAGATCCCCCTGAGGAAAGAGCCCTTGAGGGGTGCTGGGCCTCAGAGGCGGAAGCCTGCATGGGGAGCGGTGAGCAGCGCCTCATCAAGGGCAGCCCGGAAGGTGGGTGTGCTGTTCATGGGTCTCAGCAGGCTGTGCTGCCAGCTTCACTCTTTGTTTGTAAAAGTGACCGCTTCCCTTAGAAGCATTTCTGCTGTTTTTATGAACGAGTCACATAATAATAAGTGACAGGTTTCTGTGCTAGAGGGAGTTTCATGCAGTAAGAAGTGGATGTTCCCTTCCTGTGAAGCATGAGCTTTGGCTCAAGCCGCCACCTGCCCTGACACTTGCTCCTGCCATGTGTATGGGACAACTGTTTGTATGACAACTGCCTGTGGCCTGAGTGTGCCATCATGGTCACTGTGTCCTGAGGGCCAGGTCTGCCATCCCCTGGAAAACTAATTTGTTTTCTTAAATTACAGCTTTTATTGGATATAATTCCCATACCATAATGTTCACCTTTTTAAAGTGTAGAATTCAGTGTTTGTTGGATCTCCGTGGGGTTGTGCAGTCATCTCTCTTCTACTTCTTCTTCTTCTTCTTTTTTTTTTTTGAGATGGGAGTCTCTCTCTCTGTTGTTTTTTGGGGGTTTTTTTTGCCCAAGCTAGAGTGCTGTGATGTCAACCTACCTTAAGGGACCTCAAACTCCTGGGTTTAAGTAGTCCTCCTGCCTCAGCCTCCTGAGTAGCTAGGACTGCCGGCACCTGCCATAACACCCAGCTAGTTTTTCTATTTTATTTTATTTTATTTTTTGAGACAGAGCCTCAAGCTGTTGCCCTGGGTAGAGTGCTATGGCATCATAGCTCACAGCATCCTCCACCTCCTGGGCTCAAGCAAGTCTCCTGCCTCCGCCTCACAAGTAGCTGAGTCCATAGGCGCCCACCACACCACCTGGCTATTTTTTGGTTGCAGCCATCATTGTTGTTTGGTGGACCTGGGCTGGATTTGAACCCGCCAGCACAAGTGCATGTGGCTGGCGCCTTAGCTGCTTGAGCCACAGGCACTGAGCCAGTTTTTCTATTTTAGGTAGAGATGGGGGTCTCGTTCTTGCTCAGGCTGGTCTCAAATACCTGAGCTCAAGCATTTCTCCCACTTGACCTCCCAGAGTGTTAGGATTACAGGTGTGAGCCACTATACCCGGCTGCAACCATCACTTCTAATTCCAGAGCATTCCACCATCACCCCCCTAGCAAACTCTATCCCCATCAGTAGTCACTCTCCACCCTCAGTCCCTGCGATCATAAATCCACATACCAGAATAGAAATGCCTGTTCTGGACATTTTTTATAAATGGAGTCACACACTGTATGTTCCTTCAGTGTCTGGCTTCTCTCACTGAGCATGGTGTCCTCACGGTCCATCTATGTTGTAGCCTGTGTCAGAGCCTTGTTTCTTTTCATAGCTGAGTGATATTCCAGTGTGTGGGTGGACCATATCTGGTTTGTTAGTCCATGGATGGGCATTTGGGCTGCTTCCAATCTGTGTTGCTGTGAATGTGTGTGTCAGTGATAACTTGTGAACAAGGAACCAGGTGGCTATCCAGAGGTTCTCAGTTTGGACATTTTGAAGCCCTCCCTTTGGGGGACCAGGGCAGGAGCAGGACCAGAGGCTTGGGAGCATTCTCTGCCACTTGCTCTGGCACCTTGGTCACTGAAGCTCTGTCCCCAGGAGGTGCGGGAGACGCGGCGGCGGCACGAGCGCCGCCTGGTGGAGGTGGACAGCAGCCGGCAGCAGGAGTATGACTTCAAGATGGCCCAGGCGCTGGAGGAGCTGCGCAGCCAGCATGATGAGCAAGTGCGGCTGTACAAGCAAGAGCTGGAGCAGACCTACCAGGCCAAGGTGCCAGCAGGGTGGGTGGGGGTGGTGGGCACTGTGGGACCCCTGGCCAGCATTTGCCTTTCTTTTTTCTTTTTTTTAGAGACAGAGTCTCACTTTATCACCCTTGGTAGAGTGCCGTGGTGTCACAGCTCATAGCAACCTCCAGCTCTTGGGCTTAGGTGATTCTCTTGCCTCAGCCTCCCAAGTAGCTGGGACTACCCGACACAACACCCAGCTATTTTTTTGTTGTAGTTTGGCTGGGGCCGGATTTGAACCCACCACCCTCGGTATATGGGGCTAGTGTCCTACTCACTGAGCCACAGGCACTGCCTCAGCATTTGCCTTTCATCCACCCATTTCCCCTCAGCTGGACAACGCTAAGCTGAGCTCTGACCAGAATGACAAAGCAGCCAGTGCTGCCCGCGAGGAGCTGAAAGAAGCCCGCATGCGAGTTGAGTCCCTCAGCTACCAGCTCTCCAACCTTCAGAAACAGGTGACTCACGAGAGACCCCAACCCTACCTGGCCTGGCCTCTGGACCTCTGTCCTCTGAGTGTGTGAGCTTAGGATTTCCTGCCTCTTGGCAGTTGATGCAGTTGTTTGGCACTGGTGGTGTCTCCTACCTTCCTCCTGTGCCTGCTCCAGCCCATCAGCAGCCACATGGCTATGGTGCTGGCTCACTATTCTGCAGACTTGGTCTCCATCTAGGGGGCCCCTTCCCAGTCCCCACAGTGAGGGGCTGTCTCTCCACTGTCCACACACCCTCAGCAGCCCCTACAAGAGGCCCAGGATTGACTGGGCTTCCATGACCCCAGTAGGCTGCCTTGATCTGGCCACTTATCCCCTCTCTAGGCCAGTGCCGCTGAGGACCGCATCCGGGAGCTGGAGGAGGCCATGACTGGGGAGCGGGACAAGTTCAGGAAGATGCTGGATGCCAAGGAGCAGGAGATGACAGAGATGCGGGATGTGATGCAGCAGCAGCTAGCTGAGTACCAGGAGCTGCTGGACGTGAAGCTGGCCCTGGACATGGAGATCAGTGCCTACCGAAAGCTCCTGGAGGGCGAGGAGGAGAGGTGGGGCAGGTCAGGTGAGGAGGTCAGGGAAGGGGCAGGGCAGGGGCCAGGTGACAGCTCCTTTTCTCCCCCCAAGGCTGAAGCTATCCCCTAGCCCATCCTCTCGGATCACCATCTCGAGGGCCACCTCCAGTAGCAGTGGCAGCAGTGTGTCAGCAGCTGGGCGCCCAGGCCGCAGCAAGCGGAAGCGGCTAGAAGCAGAGGAGTCACCAGGCAGTGGCTCAAGTGGCCTGGGCACAGGCAGCAGTGGGAGCAGCAGCAGCAGCAGCTTCCACCTGGCCCAGCAGGCCTCAGCCTCGGGCAGCGTTACCATTGAGGAGGTTGACCTGGAGGGCAAATTTGTGCAGCTGAAGAACAACTCTGACAAGGTGATGGTGTCACTGTACCTGAGGCAGAGGGAAATGTCCCTGCCATTGTTGCCATCCTGCTGGGCTGTGTGGCAAACATGTGCTTTCTTTTCCAGGATCAGTCTCTGGGGAACTGGAGGATCAAAAGGCAGATCTTAGAGGGGGATGAAATCGCCTACAAGTTTACACCCAAGTACATCCTGCGGGCCGGCCAGACAGTCACGGTAGGTGGCAGGGGTAGGGCAGGGGCAGGAAGGAGAGGATGGCCACTGGTGGGATTAGTTGGGGTTATGGAAGGGCCAAGACTCAGGACTTGGCTGCAGCTATGCCACCTTGGGGCTCAGACCTCCCATAGCTGCACCCCTGTACTGGGCCTTGTTTGGGACCAACCTACATGCTGAGGGTCTGGGTCTAGTCCTGTAGGGCTGGCATCTGTGAAGTGTAACAGTCACAATCTACTGGGCTTCAGACCCCAGCTTAGCCCCTGTTAACTGGGAGCACTTGGCCAGTATGAACCTCAATCTCTTCTGTACCCTGACCAAGCCTAAGTCAAGCTGGCTTGAACACCCAGGGCCTTGAAAGGGGACTGTGTGGCCATGTCCCCTGGACTGAAGGTGGTATTGGTGGGGGGGCTATTCTTGGATCCTCAGGTGTGGGCAGCTGGTGCAGGGGTGGCCCACAGCCCCCCTTCAACCCTTGTGTGGAAGAGCCAGAACAGCTGGGGCGCTGGTGAGAGCTTCCGTACTGTCCTGGTCAACGCTGATGGAGAGGTGGGTACATACTCTGCACCACCAGCCAGATGTGGAGTTCTGGGCTTGGGCTTGATCCCAGGATGGTATCTGTAGCCATAGCGGTGCCCAATGTGGGGTGAGGGGTCCCTGGCACTGAGGTGTTGAGTGTTGGCAGCTCTTATCTCACACAGGAAGTGGCCGTGAGGGCCGTGAAGCAGTCCTCGGTGGTACGGGAGAATGAGAATGGGGAGGAAGAAGAGGAGGAAGAAGCCGAGTTTGGCGAGGAGGATCTCTTTCACCAACAGGTAGGGGCTCCTATGTCTACTTACAGCCGGGGGGGCAGCTTCCAGGACAGAGTGAACTGGTGATCACACATACATGCACCAGTGCACACATGTACATACACACCTGCTATGTTCACTGGATCCCTGGCAGGACACTCACTGGGTTGCAGGGGCTGAGCTCTAATGAGCCCCACGGTTTGTACCCACACACATAAGGCACAGATGGGAGAGCTGGGCCTGCCCCCCAGCATAGGCAAGACATCCTGGGATGTCACAGACCTCAGGGTACTGGCCTGGGGTCTCCTGGGAGGTGGGGTGTTGAAAATCCAATTATATCACATAGCAACACTAGGTACAGCTCCCCAAACACTCTGGTTCTACACTTCCTCTGTCTAAGACACCAGTTACTTAAGTAATGGCTTCTGAGGAAGAGGTGGAGAGTCCAGAAACTACCACTGTATTAAATGGACACATTGCAGCAGTGCTTTGATTTTTGGAATGTTAAAAACTTGACACAGGTAGCCCACAATCAGCGAAATGGAGACATAGAAGGTTCTGAAAATAGGGACTGCTGTTGCAGAAGCTGCTGAGCCTGTCATCTTGTGAGCTGAGTTTCCTGGGGTGCTCAGCTTTCAGCATGGCCCCAGCTGCTCACTGCTTGCCTGACTACCTCCATTCTTCCTTCTTTCCTTGCAGGGAGACCCAAGGACCACCTCAAGAGGCTGTTGCGTGATGTGATCTCAGCACTTGTCATCACATACCTTCCTCTACCCAGAGCCACTGAAAACTATTTTTATATCATTGGCTTTCTTTAGTTCTTGATAACATTTCTAGAGAATTTTTAAGCAAACTGTCAGGATGTGGGCATGGGTCTCTGCTGATCTTTCCTGTGGTGGGTGTCCTTGGACTGTCCCCTCATAACCATCTCCACCTCTATCCTGGAGACCTTTTTTAGTGTTTTTTCCCCTATTTCGCCATCTGGTTGAATCTGAGGCTCAGGAACCTGGGGGCTGAAAGGGGCTGGAGCTGGGAGGCAAGAGGGCCAGCAGAGCCACTTTGCTGCCTCTGCCTCAAGTGCAGGCCAGGACAGAGGAGGGGATAGGAGATGGCCCCTTGGGCCTTATAGGGGACAGAGATGCAGAGGAATTCGATGGTTATGGGTTTTATTTTTTTAAAGCTTTTTAAAAACCAAATTCAGAGCCCAGGGTCTGACCTGGTGGGGCTGGGGTCCCAGCCTACATCTTGGCTGCTGCAGTTCAGACAGTGGGAACCCATCACGCATCCAAGAATCAGGTGCTGATGCGGTACAGTAATGGCCTCGTCCTGAGGGCAGATGAATTTAGGGAGTTTGTAGCAATTCCTATTCTGACGACATGGGGCTCGGGTTGAGTTTCTCTGACCCTTGATTTTACTTTCTGGGCCTTGATTCTGGAGCTTCATACAGTTCAGTTCCTTATCCTGTAGGACCAACAAGGCAGGAGAACAGACACCTAGGGAATGAGGATAGTCCTGTTCTAAGATTTGTCAGGATAGTAAATGGGAGGGGGACTTTGGATAACCTTGGAGCAAAGCCCTTGAGTTTGAGAACCATTGTCTGCAGGTATTGCCACCCATTCCTGACCCTTCCAGAGGAGAGTGATTTTTGGCTGGGCCTCCTCCCCTGAGTGTGTGTGTGGCGCTGAGTGTGGTGTGGTCCCCTATATATACATGTGCATATATCATATATTGATATTGTAGCTTCTATTTGCTGAAATTATGTTTCTTAGACATGCCAATGCCAACTGACTCCTATGCTGATGGCTCCAACTCCTCAGACCAGCTTCTGGCTCTCCCCTTTCGGCAATAGCTTACAGTTTACACCCTTCCCACATAGATACACAGAAGTTATTTTTTTAATGGATATTTATTTTTTTACATTGGTCAGTATGCAGATTGCCAGGACCCTGCTTCAGGGGCTCATGTCAAGGCCTTGAGGGCAGGCTAACCATCCTCCCAGGGCATGGCACTGGGGCAGGGACCCCCAAATGGCAAACTTCCTTCAGAGAGTGCAGCTGAGTCTTAAAGATGCAACACTGAGCCACAGGTGCACTGCCCAGCCTGAGCCAGGCCTTGTGGTCCCTGTAGGGCAGGCAGCACTGCTCTCCTAGACCAGTCAGGCTTATGATGAGGAAGGAATAGGAGTCATGAAACCCAGGCCTGGAAGGTCCCAGTGGCCAACAAAGCGAAAACACTGCCGCTGCCACTGTTGCACCTGCATCACAGAGGCTCTGCCAGCCACCCTTACTTCCAGAAGTCCTTGATTCTTTCTGTGGTGACTTTTTGTTCCCTGGGCTGTGGGTTGCCTTCCCTGTATGGAGGGAAATGTGTTTTACCAAAGGAATTCCTCACGGTAGGTCCAGACAGGTGTAACAACTGTTCGAGTCAGGCAGAGCTGCCAGGCCACTAACAAGTAGGAATGTTGGCTCCAGGTGCTATCTTCCCCTTTCCCTACCTTCATGGCAGGAACATTCTGGACGTGACCAGGTAGCCCACATCCAAGCAATTATGCTGGGGGCAGAGGGTGTCATAATCTTGACACTTGGTTGGGGCGGGGGGGGAGTGTTGCACTGGCTTCAATCACACCTTTTTACATATTTTGAGACTGGGGGAGCAAAACCATATGCTGGAGTTGTGTCTGTGATTTGCTGAACAGGCTTGCAGGCCAGGCTCCAGGGATGAAAGGAGAAGGCCCAGATGTCCAAAGACACTACTGAGCCTCTTCCTGTGGTATATTTCCCAGATCCACAGACTAGCACTCCCCTTTTCCTGGGTGCACAGAGGTCACTCCTGGCAATCTTTTTCAACTCTAAGGGTCTGGGTCTTTACCCCACATTTGCCTTGATTAGAGCTGGGAGTGGCCCAGGCACTGATGGTGCCCTTAGCTGGTGGTGCTTAAAGTGGGGAGGCAATTGGGTGGTGAGTTGGTGATTGGAGGTTGATGATGGTCATTGGTAATCAAGTTATTTGGATACTGAGCAGAATCCTATTTTATAAAGCTGACTAGCCTGCGAAACAGACTTTGCACTTGTCCTCAAATAAGTTTATTAGCTGTTTGCCACTTAGCTGTGAAACGATCTCTGTGTGTGTGTGTCTGGTAACTCCCAGCATAGTGCCTTCCCTGAGAAGACACCAGATGATGGCCCTGACCCAAGAGGCCCTTGGTTACTGGCACAATGGGACATGGGCACAGGCTGGTCAGTGTCTCACTGAACCCAGGAGCCCGGTGATGGGATCGTGCACCTGTTTCCCTGGCAGTGATGCCTTTGACCTAGGTCTGTTTTTAATCTACATTTGGACAGCAGCAGTTGTATTCACACTGGAGATCCGAATGGGGCTGATGTTCTTCGTGTCATAGCCATCTCAATGTAATTCCTACCCATCTGACGCAGCATCACAGCACAACATGCAGGTAGAATTGGACTGCAACTACCATGGGCTGGCATAGACTTTCATTTCAGAGATTTTGTTGGTTTTTAAGAAGATGCATGCCAAACGTGTGGTCTTACCCCCCCTCCATGATTTGTAATATACATTTTATGACTGGAAACTTTTTTGTACAACACTCTAATAAACATTTTGATTTTAAGTTTATCTCCAGCGGGGTCTTCTGTCCAGTGCAGCCTCCCGCTGAGTCGCGCACGTAACAACCAGTCCCGCCCCACTCGTCTGACTATAGTGGGAGGTGTAGACAGGCCTGGCTCTTTGTGCGCACGCGCAGAAGGGCCTGCAGGACGAGCAGTGGACCGCCCCAGTGAGCCGATCACTCACTGGCTGGCTCCGACAGGCCGCACGGCAAACAAGCTTCTGGCGGCGCTGTCCCGCCTGCGCATGAGCGGCGGGGGGCGGGGGTGTGCGCGCGCGGCCTTGTGGGAGTTGCAGTTGGGCTGCCTGTACTACGTTTCCCGTAGTGCTTCGGGCGGCTTGCTTCCGGCGCAGCTACGGGTCGGTGCGCGTGGCCTTAGCACTGTTGACTTTGCCGAGCCATGGAGGGCAGCTTCGGCTCGGATTTCGGGGGCTCTGGCAGCGGGAAGCTGGACCCGGGGCTCATCATGGAGCAGGTGAAGGTGCAGATTGCCGTGGCCAACGCGCAGGAGCTGCTGCAGGTATGGGGCGGGGCTGGCCGGGCTGGGGGCGCCCCTGCGGGCAGGCGGGCATCGTGGCTGAGGCCTTGCGTGTCTCCACAGAGAATGACGGACAAGTGTTTCCGGAAGTGCATCGGGAAGCCAGGGGGCTCCCTGGACAACTCCGAACAGGTGAGCCCCGCAGGGGTATAGGCCATAGGTCTCGTGGACTGGGGGTCTGGGGCGTCTACGTGTGCGCTGACTAACGGGGCGTCGTGGCGGCGGGGAGGTATCCTCTGTGCGAGCGCGGTCTGCAGCCCAGAGGGTGCGAACTGGGGACACTGGCGGGCGTAGGGGGTTCGGGGCATGGTGGGCCTTAGCTGAACCGTGCATGCCCCGTCCCTGTCCCCAGAAATGTATCGCCATGTGCATGGACCGCTACATGGACGCCTGGAACACCGTGTCCCGTGCTTACAATTCAAGGCTGCAGCGGGAGCGGGCCAACATGTGAGTGGGAGGCGGTGCTACGGCGGGTCCGCTCCCACATCACTGCATTTAAGTGGACGTGCCTGGCGGGGCGGGGCCAACACTTGCGTACTGCCTGCCGGTGGAGGCACTATGGGGGTGGAACCGCCGCCAGTGCTGGGAAAGATGGGACTGTGACCTCCTACCCACCCACCCCGGCCTCTGCCAGCCAGTGCAGTCTGGGTCTTGGAGCGCTTATGCCTTTCCAAAGTGCTGGCCGCTCGGTGACACCTCCTTCAGACCTGATGGGCCCAGGTCAGTCTCATGTCCTAGGCAAAGAACCCTTGTTTGGACCTTGGAGTGGGGAGTGGTCAGACCCCACTTGAGCTGTGACCTCCTGAGGACCGACAAATAAATTGCTGGGGGAAGGGCAGAAAGAGACCTGTGCTTTTTTCCTCCTGGGAGGAGGTGCAGTGTTGTTCCTAGAACCCCAGCCCAGACTGGGCCTCAGCCTCCCCTGGGTGGAGGGTCCATCTTTCACCTTTGTACCGCTGAGTCAGGGGGATTGTCTTTTTCAGCACAGAAGGGGGCCTTGAAGGTGAGGCTGATGAGACCCTCCCCCAAGGCTAAGGAGAGCAGCCCTGCCCCTGAGGTAGGGGCTTGCTTTTCCCCATCTTCCTTATATCTCTGCCCCAGGGGAGGGACATGTAAGTGGTCTTTGTGGGGCCGTGGAAGTGCTGAGCCAACCAACAAGCTAGGGTGCAGGGCTGTTTATTGGAAGAAAGTATGCAGTCAAACCACACTTTGTTGCCCACAGCCCCCCACCCACTGCCTGCCACCTGGATGCTCCTCCTTGAATTGGGTGGCCGGTGTTTGTGCTGCTTTCACATCTGGCATCTGGGCCGGGGCAGGCACATGGCAGTCACTCCTGGATGTTCTGCCCTATCCATCTTCTCACAGCCGATACCCGAGTGTAGACACCAGGGAAGTGGGGCCGGCCACAGCCATAGCCCCAGCTGGTGACCCCAGTTAGCACCCACCGTCCAGAGGGCTCCCTGCAGGCCAGAGGTCCCCCAGCATCACCCTAAGATGGGAGGGAAAAACGGGCACTCAGAGAAGGCCAATGCCTGTCCACAGCAGCCCTTGGGCCTAGAAGGGGAGGAGCTGGCCTGACCTTTGCACCCCAGGTCCCAGGCCACTATGGGGGTAACCTCTGTGAATGGCTTTCCTTGTGGGTCTCACTTGTATTATCTGGACAATGAGTTCATTGCCAAGACAATCCATTCATGCTGCTGTCAGACATTTATGGAAACCCCACCATGGGGTCTCCAGAAAGCAGCTTTCTGGGAACTGGCTTATGGATGCCCAGTAAACAGTTGTGGATTGCAAATTCCTCTAGAACCTGGCAGTGCCCGTACTCAATGGGTAGAGCACTAGCCACATACACCAAGTCTGGCAGGTTCAAACCACACCCAGACCAGCTAAACAACAATGACAATTGCAACAAAAAAATAGCCACGCATGGCAGACACAAAAAGTCCCGGCTACTTGGGAAGCAGAGGCAAGAGAATCACTTAAGCCCAAGAGTTTGACATTGCTGTGAGCTATGACACCACGGCACTCCACTGAGGGTGACATAATGAGACTCTGTCTCAAAAAAAAAAGATTCCTCCAGAACCAAAAAAGGTGCTTTGGGCTCGTCGCCTCTAGCTCAACCGGCTAAGGCGCCAGCCACGTACACCTAAGGTGGCGGGTTCAAATCCAGCCCGGACCCGCCAAACAACAAT
>NW_003852424.1:15250030-15272985 GCF_000181295.1 Otolemur garnettii | reverse complement strand
AAAAAAAAAAAAAAAGGGTGCTTTGCTTGGTCCGGCCTGGGATGTGTACACCTGTGGGTTAGTGCCTGGCCAGAGGGGTTCAGAATCTCAGCTCTTCTCCTGGGGTTGGGGGTTGGGGCTTACGGAGCAGCTGTCCACACCGCCCTGCGGGAAGCCTGCACACAGCATACGGCTGCTGATCTGCACTGGGTAGAAGCGGCGGCATGTCTGTTCACTGAGGAGGCGCACTGCCGCCTTCTGTAGCTGTCGTGCCATGGAGCCTGCAGGTGAGACCAGCCATTGGGGGCTGTGCCCCTGTCCTATGCCTGAGGACCCTGGCCTGAAGGTCTGTCTCACTGCCCCTCCTGTGGCCCTGAGCGTACCTACCTCCTTCCCGCACAGAGCCCCAGCCAGTGATGACACAGCGTGCTCCATCCGGAGGCCGTGGCACGGGCTCAGGTAGGCAAATGGGCCGTATCAGATGACTACGGTGCACAGGCCCGGCCAGCTCGAGCAGTGCCACATCATAGTCCAGCGTGTAGAGGTTGTAGAACGGGTGCTTGTATATGCGCGTCACACGCTCCAGCTGCCCTTCAGCAATGCTTAGGAATGGTGTGCCCAGGAAGGCTGCCCACTGCTTGGGGTCCCCATAGCTGTGGGAGGTGGAGGAAGACAGGTGTCAGCAGGATCCACAGGGCTCCTGCCTGCTGAGGCTTCCCTGGCCCCTGACTGTGGGACCTTGGGCAGAGATCTTGACTCTCAGCTTTGTGCTGTTCATTTGGAAATGGGCTAAGAGTTACCCCTTTCTCGCAGTAGGGAAGGTGAGAAAGGTGGCACCTGGAATGTGCCCAGCCACAGGGCAATGAGATAACACCACAGGCTGTATTTATTTACACTTAGTATCAGTGCTCTACAAAGGGAGGCTCTTGTGGCTATGTGGGTCCTGCTCCCTCCTGCCTACACCCTCTGACTCTGAGCCCGACCAGGCTTTGGGGTGTGCACCCAGAGCAAGGTGTCTGCAGGTCCTCTGGCCTGGTCCAGCCTCCTGAGTGCCCGCCCTATCAGGCTGTGGGGAGAGGGCTGGAGCCAAATCCTAGCAGGGAGGGCTGGAGAAGGAAGTGACTTCATGTACCCTGAGGGTGGGCCCAAGGAACTCGGAGAAGCTTCAGCCCAGGATTAGACCCTCCCCAGCCCCAGGCAGTGTGGGGAGGGATGTCTGAAGAAGGGGCGACATGGGGCAGTGGGAGCTGGTAGCTGCAGAGGGCATTCCTGTAAAGGAGGGGAAGTACAATGAATTTTCAGGGAACATTTCAAATCTAGGTCAACTACAGACGTGGGATAGGGGCATCTGGGGGACTCACATGTCGAAGCAATGTGCTGCTGACAGCAGCCACCTCTCTGCTACCAGCACGGCCCCGCAACGGTGCTCCCGGCGCCGCAGCCACAGGCTCACTTGCCATGGCCATTCCCCGAGGCTTGCAGCACTGCCACCCACGATCCTGGTCAGTGCCATGGCTGGCGCTAGGCCACAGTCTGTGGGGACCCAGGCAGGTGGGTAAGTTGGCCGGGGGCACTTCACAGAACCCACCAAGCATCACACTGTGCATCCCTGCATGGAAACCCAGAGGATGGATGGGGGAACCTGCCCCTGAAAACTGCATAAAAGGACATTGGGCCTGGGTCTTGGTCCTGCAAATAAGCCCTCTCTGAGATTTCTGCAATTCATTGTTTCCTGTGACCTCAGCCTTGGGGCTGTACCTCCTCCCCTGCTGGTGACAAGGCCACCATCCCTTCCTACACCACTACCCCTGGGCATCTCTCAGTCCTCGGGAGCTGAGTCTGGCCCATTGCAGAGCCTCTGGACATAGGTGCCTTCCCTGGCCCTCTTTATCTAGATCTTTTTTGGTTTTTGAGACAGTCTCACTCCTGGTCTTGCCTAGAGTGCCACTGTGTCAGCCTAGCTTACAGCAACCTCCCCTCAAGTGATCCTCCTGCCTCAGCCTCCCAAGTAGCTAGGACTACAGGCACATGCCACCATACCTGGCTAATTTTTCTATTTTTAGTAGAGATGAGGTCTTGAACTCTTGTGCTCAAGTGATCCTCCTGCCTTTGCCTTGCAAAGTGCTAAGATTACAGGTGAGGCACTGAACCTGGCCTGATCTTTTTTTTTTTTTCTTTTTTCCTATTTTAGAGACAGAGTCTTGCTCTGTCATCTAACATAGTTCACTGCAGCCTCGACATCCTGAGTTCAAATGATCCTCCTGCCTCGGCTTCCCAAAGTGCTGGGGTCACAGGCATGAGTCTCCCCACACCTTGCCTAGATCCTTCCCTGTTACTACTTCTAGGCCAGTGGTTCTCAACCTTTTAATCCCAAGATGTATTTTCATTGTTACAAAGGGGTTGTGACCCACAGGTTGAGAACCCCTAAAGTGGGTCACCCCCCAAGTGATGCCAGGCACAAAGCACTTCTTAGAACACAGTTGGAGAAAGATTAGTAGTTTCCAGAGGTGCTTCAGGGCCCACTTGTACCCCCCACGGAGGGGGCTCTGGTAACTCTAGAGGGGCATTTTCCTCCTCGAGAGTTTGGGAGATGCCCTCCTGCCCAGGACCTCAGCTACAGAGGCTTCAAGGAAAAGAAGGGGTTCAGTGTCTCCATGCAGAAGAAGAGGGGTAGGTCCCAGAGGCTGCTGCTACATTCCCACCAGCCCTGGCACCCCTGGACAGACAGGAGCCTCCTAGCACCATCTGACCCTCAAGTCCCTGCCTATATTTCAGGGGCCTTCACTGTCTGTTTTGGGCCCCAAGTTTAGAGGTCCCAGGGCATAGCTGATGAAAAGTAAACATCAACTCAGCCTGGGAAAGTAAGCATGGTGTCATGTAACTCAGTATGGGAGGCCAGACCTGGTGAGCCAGATACAGAGTTAAACAGGAAACACTCTCCCAGGACACCACCTTCTCTGTGCTATCACTGATTTCTACCTTGCTAAGAAGCCAGACTGTCAGAAACTTTACTGTTAGAAGTCATATATCAGTTTGAAATGTCACTCTGGCCTGGAAGGTGGCAGGCACCAGAATCTGCCTGTTTCCCTGCTGGCTACAGAGCTTCCTATAAGAGGTTTCTGGACTGGTGCTCCACAGCTTCCTATGCGTGTGTAGCTGACTGCAAGCCAAGGAGTGAGGCTTCAGGAGAAGCCAGCCCTGAGGGTACCTTGATCCCAGCCAGACTTTGTACCTCCAGGATTGTGACAAAATAAACACCTTTTGTTTAAGCCACCTGGTCTATTGTGTTTGGCACAGGTAGCCTGAGCAGACTAACTTGAGACCCCTGCAACACTCACATGGTCCTCCATTTTTCACAATACCTGGTAGCTGAGAGTGCATGGTGGTCTCAGGGGCATCTGCCAGTGGCGAGTATTCCCTAGCAGTGGTGCTCATGGTGGATACAGTCACGTTGGCAGGTTGGCTGGTGGCTCTGGAGGTGGGTCTACTGGTGGTGACGAATGGGACTGTGAAGCCAGCCATTGTGCTGGAGGGATGGCTGGAGGGGACTGGTGCCCTTGTGGTCAAGGGGGGAGACACAGGGAAGGGACGGGAGGACATAGTCTCCAGGATCCAGCCCTTCAGCCTGGTGATCCGCACGTACACACCAGGTTTCTTGGCCTGTGCACAGCCGATCCCCCAGCTCACGATCCCTGCCAGGTAGAACACGCCAGGGGTCTCCTCACAGGCCAGAGGGCCCCCAGAATCACCCTGGAAAAGGACAAAGTACTGGTTGATTATCTGGATGCCTTTTCCACAGGGCAGTGCCGGGCCCTCCCGAGTTCCCACTAGTGGGTGAGACCGGACAGGGGAGCAGAATATAGCTCAGGGACTTGGGAGACCTGGCTTCACACCCATGCCTGGATGTGTGACCTCGAGCGAGTCACTTCTCTCTGAGCCTCCGCCGTTCTCGCTTTTGTTTTGGAGGTGTAAAACAGTGCAGAAAACTCTAAAGAAAAAAATAACAGTCATGGATAGTCCCATGACCTGGAATTAATGACTGCTTATTAGCTGCCAGTCATTGGGCTAATATTTCAAGAGAATTATACCATAACATATTACTTTTTTTAAATTCTAGAATGTTACAAATGAAGACATTGGCTATGTAGTAGATTGTGTTTTCTAAAGATGGCTACAACAGTATCTCAGATACTCTGAAGAAATGAGACCTTGACACTCCCATTGAATGTGGGGGTGTTTGTGTCCTTCCTTGTGCCTGCCTTCACCAACAGAGTTTGGGGACAGAGGTTCAAGGTAACTTCCAAAGTTAGGTCATAAAAATGCCCTATGTTTCCCCCTTACTTTAAAGGGCTGCTACTTTCTTTCTTTTCTTTTTCTTTTTTTCTTTCTTTCTTTCTTTCTTTTTCTTTTTTCTTTTTTTTTTTTTGGAGACAGTGTCTCAAGCTGTCACCCTGGATAGAGTGCCATAGCATCATAGCTCACAGCAACCTCCAACTCTTAGGGTCAAGCCATCCTCTTACCTAAGCTTTTGAGGTGTGAGCCACCTTGCCTGGCCAGGGCTGCTACTTCTTAGAAATCAGCTGCCATAGTGTAAGGAAGCCCAAACTAGCCCAGGTGGACCCCTGGAAAGGCCATGTATAGCAAGTAGCTGAGATTCTCCAAAAGCCAGCACCAGGCATGCCAGTGAGATGCCTCCCTGCCCACTGGTCTTTAATTTACTTTTTGCCTTTGAATGTTCTCAGCTGTGGCCTCAGACATTATGTGGCATGGACAAGTCAGCCCCACTGTGCCCTGCCTGAATTCCTATCCCATGAAATCTGTGATCTGAATAAAATGGTGGTTTACTCACCGCTAAGCATTGAGATGTTTTCTGACAGCAGTAGGGAACTGATTCAGCCCTATCTCTGATCCCAATTCCTCACCTTCCCTGGAGTAAACAGTTTAGGGATTTGGTGTGTTTTCTTCTAGGCCTTTTCCCCCACTATGTCTTTACATTTCTATTTTTAGAAAATACAATATATAATGTTACCTTAAATTTATATAATTGTGTCACATGTAACATTTTGTAACTTTATTCATTCAACATTGTTTCAGGATAACAAGCTAACTATTGTCTTGGCACCTGTAGTACAGTGATTACAGCGCCAGCCACATACAGCGAAGTTGGCGAGTTCGAACCCAGTCTGGGCCAGCTTAAATAACAATGACAAGTGCAATAAAAAAAATAGTTGGGCACTGTAGTGGGCATCTGTAGTCCCAGATAGTTGAAAGGCTGAGGCAAGAGAATTGCTTAAGCCCAAGAATATGAGCCGTGATGCCACGGCACTCTATCAAGGATGACATAGTGGAACTCTGTCTCAAAAAAAAGAAAAGAAAGAAAAAAAAAAGCTAACTATTATGAATCGGCCATTTATGTATACTATAAACAAATAGAATAATAGCTATTTGTATTTATTTTTATTTTAGATACAGAATAAATATACTTAAAATGTAGGAAAAAAAGAATCTGCAAGGCACCATTCCAACAGCAGTCTTAGAAGATAAGTATTGCTGTAGTTTCTACTTTACATAAGAGGATCAGTGGCCCAGAGAGGTTGAGTAACTTGCCTGAGTTTACACAGTCAGGATTTGAACCCAGGAATCTGGTTCCAGAAATAGAGCTGGTTAGTTAAATTCCCATTGTATTTTCTTTTTCTTTTTTCTTTGTTTTTAGAGATAGGTTTCTGCTGTGTTACTCAGGCTTGTCACCAACGCTTGGCCTCAAGTGATCCTCTTGCCTCAGCCTCCAAAAGTGCTGGGATTACAAGCATGAGCCACTGCACCTGGCCAACTTTTCATTTAATATATAGTGTACATCTTTTAAAATCCGTATGTGTGTATTTTGTGTAGCTCTACTACATACTTTTTTTTTTTTTAGAGACAGAGTCTCAAGCCGTTACCCTGGGTAGAGTGTCGTGGCATCATAGCTCACAGCAACCTCCAACTCGGGCTCAAGCAATCCTCTTGCCTCAGGTTTTCTACTTTTAGTATAGATGGGGTTTTGCTTTTGCTCAGGCTGGTCTCGAACCGATGATTTCAAGCAATCCACCTGCCTCAGCCTCCCAGAGTGCTAGCATTACAGGCATGAGCCACCGTGCCCAGCCCTACTGCATACTTTTTAACTCCTATCTCATCTGTTTAGACATAGGATTCCTTCCAGCTGTCTTCCAATGATGGGCATTTCCTTTCTCAAATTCTGCTGCTCTGAAAATTCATTTACTTCTGTCTTTGCATATGGGTTGAGTACTCCAGAAATCTAAACCCATATGTAGGCTTGCCAGGGGAAAGGATGTTTTATTTCACCTAAAACCACCCAATTTCCTCCTTCGAATATTTACCTGGCAGGAGTCTACTCTGCCTTCCAGAAACCCGGCACAGATCATCCGGTCTGTGAGGGAGAAGTTGTAGAGCACACTGCACGTCTTCTGGTCAATGATCCCCACAGATGCCTTCTGCAGAAGGTCAGGCTTAGTAGCTGCCAGGAAAGGAGAGTCCAAAAGGGCACTTACAGAGCGATCATCACCAGACTATGTTCCATTTAGCTCTGCTAATGACCCTGACAATGAAGACTGTCCCTGTCCTGCAAATGAAGACATGGAGGCTTACAGAGTTGTAGGAAAGCCACAAGGGCAAGGAGTCCAACCCATGGAGTCTCACAGATTTGCATATAAAGCCACAGGGGCAAGGAGCCCAACCCCAGCTTCCCAACTCGGAGCTGTCCCCATGGGGCTGCTGCCCAGCATCTAGGTGCCCTATAGGAAGGCCATTCTGAGGTTTTGAAGGAAATGTTAACTCTTGGGGTGTGGAGGAGTCTCTGGACAGCAGAGCATGAAGGTCAGCAAACATTTTCTATAAAGAGCCACAGAGTACATATTTTCAGGTTTCTGGCCCTGATGGTCTCTATCGTGACTGTTGACTCTGCTGTTGTAGCAGGAAGGCAGCCACAATCAGTAAATGAATAAATGAGTGTGGCTTGTATCAATAAAACTTTATTTATATACACAGGCCACATTGCACCCCCTGGTATAAGGGAGAGATGAGTGGTTTGCAGAACCAAAGACAACCAGATCTGCAGCAGAGATTCCCAGCCCAGCTAAGAGCCCTGGAGGATGAGGCCACTCCTCCCCTAGGTGGGACTCACCATTTCCTTCTTGTGTGTTACCCCACCCTGAGATCATGCACTTGCGGCCCACAGGGAACTTCTGAATGGCCAGGGGCAAGCAGAGCGGCTGGATGTACTTGTTGAAGACCACAGGGCTGGCCAGCTCCAGAACAGCCAGGTCGAAGTCCAGGGTGCCGGGGTTGTACAGTGGATGCAGCACCACCCTCTGCAGCCCAACCTTCACTGGGCTGCCACCCAGGCCCAGGAGGGACGCTGTGCCCAGGTGAGCCTGCACCAGCTCTGCCTTGGTGCTGTGAGACAGGGGCCCTCAGACATGCCACCTGCCATCCCAGGGGCCACCCCTCAGACCTGGGTTCCAGGGAGGGGCTGCAGGGCTGCTCCTAAGAAGGATCCCACTGGGGGACTGTGGGCAAGTCAGAAAACCTGTGTGGCTTCATTATCTATATCTATGACAAAGATCCCTCCAGCTTTGTGAATCTTAAAGACAGATGCAGCCCAGGTATCAGGTGCCTCCTCCTTCATTGGCCCAGGTGCCAGCTCTCAGGGACCCTGCTTCTCCTTGGCTGCCCCAGCATGGGCGTGACTGACAGAGCAGGAGGAGGGAAGGCGGGTCAGCCCTCTTGGGGGAGGCAGGCCTTACTGGTTGAAGCAGTGGGCAGCAGACAGCAGCCAGCGGTCTCCCACCACAGTGGCTCCACAGAAGTGCCGGGAACTCTCCTTCAGGCTGACCTGCCAGGGCACCTCCCCAGAAGCAGCTCCAAACCCACCCACTATCCGAGTGGGCTTCTCCATCGCGGGTCTGGCCCCGCAGTCTGTGAAGCGACAAGTGGGAAGGGTCTGGGCATTGTGGTTTGCTCAGTACTCAAGCGTCCTGGACCCCAGAAGTGGTCTGAGAATGAGGGAATGAGTCTCCAGCCCGGCCCAGGTATGCAGAAAATCTGCCTCAATTTACACCCTGGTGCAGAGCTTTGAGAAGGGGCTTCTGGACACACAATACTGTACATCTTGTTTTGTTTGTTTTGAGACAGTCTCACTTAGTCACCCTTGATGGAGTGCAAAGGCGTCTTAGCTCACAGCAACCTCAAACTCTTGGGTTCAAGTGATCCTCTTTCCTCTTGCCTCAGCCTCCCAAGCAACTGGGACTACAAGTACTAGCCACAATGCCCAGCTATTTTTAGAGAAGGGTCTCGCTCTGGCTCAGGCTGGTCTTGAACCCGTGAGCTCAGGCTATCCACCTGCCTCAGCCTCCCAAGTGCTAGGATTACAGGTGTGAGCCTCCACACCTGGCTCCTCCCCCCCTTTTTTTGGTACAGAGTCTCACTTTGTTGCTCTCGGTAGAGTGCCATGGCATTGTAGCTTACAGCAACCTCAAACTTTTGGGCTGACATGATTCTCTTGTCTCAGCCTCGAAAGTAGCTGGGACTGCCAGCACCCACAACAATGCCTAGCTATTTTTTTAGAGACAGAGTCTTGCTCAGGCTGGTTTTGAACTCCTAAGCTCAAGCAATCCACCTGCCTTGGCCACCCAGAATGCTAGGATTACAGGCATGAGCCACCATGCCCTGCCAATACTATACATCTTAACTTTGTGTTTCCTGCAGACTCAGGTCTACTCTGCAGTCCAGACCTGATGTTGACCCCTTCACAGGAGGCTCTGCTTGGCTTTAATCCAATGGAAACCATGCTTCATTTCAGTTTTACCTTTGCCCCACCCTGTCCCCAAATCCAATAGCCCAACTCTTTCTTCTCTGTGAGCCACACCATAGGTACTTCACAGAACATCATTGAGAAAGTGAAAAGAAGCTCAATGGGCTTGAAGGCTCACACCTGAAATCTCAGCACTTTGGGAGGCTGAGGCAGGTGGATCATCCAAGTGCAGGAGTTCAAGACCAGCCTGGGCAACATAGCAAGACCCCGCTAAATTAAAAAATTAGCTGGATGTGGTGGCATGCACCTGGAGTCGCAGCTACTCAAGAGCCTGAAGCAAGGCAGGAGGCACCTGTGGCTCAATGAGCAGGGCACCAGCCCCATATACCCAGGGTGGAGAGTTTGAACCCGGCCAAACTGCAACAAAAAAATAGCTGGGCGTTGTGGTGGGCACCTTTAGTCCCAGCTACTCAGGAGGCTGAGGCAAGAGAATCCCCTAAGCCCAAGAGCTGGAGGTTGCTGTGAGCCGTGATGCCACAGCACTCTACTGAGGGTGACAAAGTGAGATTCTGTCCCTAAAAAAAAAAAAAAAATAGAAAAAGAACTGATGCAGGAGGAATCGCTTAAGCCCAGGAGTTGGAGGGTACAATAAGCTATGATGACACTACTGCACTTCAGGCTGGGTGACAGAGTGTGACCCTGTCTCACAAAAAAAAAAAAAAAAAAAAATTAAAAAATATAAACCTGAAAGATGACTAATCTGTGACCTTCCTCTAGACCTGTGCTCTTGGAAGACATTGCTAATCAATCATCAGTCTCTTACTACTGTTTTGGAAAACCAGAACCAATCAATTTGGCCCTGTATGGGGTTGTGGAGGGGGGCACCTACTCTTACCTGTCTGCCTGGAAAATACCTTGTGGCTTAGGAGCAGTGACTGGATCTAAAGGCACAGTGCTAGGGGCCGGTGTGGGTTTGGTGGGGTTCTCCGGGCTGGTGGGCCCACTGGGGGTGACAGGGGCAAGTGCCACTGTGGGGGCCAGGGGCAGCCTTGTCATGGTGGTCGCCTCCAGAATCCAGTCCCGCAGCTGGGTGACTCGGGCATAGACCCCCGGACGCCGGGCTTCTGCACAGCCAATTCCCCAGCTCACGATGCCAGCCAGAAAGAACCTGCCAGAGGGCTCCTCACAGACCAGGGGGCCTCCTGAGTCACCCTAGGGAGCAAAAGCACAGCCTTAGGATGGACTGGGGCTCTGCAGCAGCAGCCAGTACAAAAGCCAACAAGAGCTACAAAGCCAAAAAAGGAGCCCCAGATGGGGACTGCTGAGATCTCTCTCCACATGAGTTTGCAGTGCAAAGGCAAGCTGATAATTTGCACAAGAACCTCAGTTTCTCCCTTTTTTGAGGGCAAAAGAAAACCTGAGACAGTTGGACTATAGGATCTGTAAAGCTCTCTTTCAGGTTGATGACTAGCAGTCTAAAACCTGACCCAAATGAACAATATTCCCTTCTCTCCCTAGCCCATTTGATAATGTCACCACTTGCTTAGGCTGACAACAGTACAGCTGCCTTGCTGGAGCCTCTAAACACCTCACTGGTAACTGTAGCATTTCTCCCAAAGTGTTTGATATGCCCTTTCATCCTGTATTCTCACTGTCCTTTGCCTCTCTTGATTTTCAGCTCACCTTGGCTCTTACACTCTTTCTTTTTTTTGAGACAGAGTCTCACTCTGTCACTCTTGGTAGGGTGCAGTGGCGTCATAGCTCTTGGGTTCAAGCAATTCTCTTGCCTCAAGTAGCTGAGACTACAGGAGTCTATCACAAAGCCCAGCTAAGGATTACAGGCATGAGCCACTACACCCAGTCTACTACTCTTACATTCTTTTTTTTTCTTTTTCTAAGACAGAGTCTTACTATGTTGCCCTCAGTAGAGTACTGCGGCTTCACAGCTCACAGCAACCTCAAACTCTTGGACTTAACCGATTCTATTGCCTCAGCCTCCCAAGTAGCTGAGACTACAGGCGCCCACCACAATGCCCAGGTATTTTTTTGTTGCAGTTGTCATTGTTTAGCTGGCCTGGGCTGGGTTTGAACTTGCCAGCCTGGGTGTATGTGGCTGGCGCCCTACCCACTGAGCTACAGGTGCCATACCCTCCTCTTACATTCTTAAACACAAGCTCCTTCTTATTATTTCCCAACATTTTCTCCACATTTTGGTTTTAGTATGGCAACCTGAGCCAATGTAATAATGTCTCCTTGCCTTTTCCTCACACACCTGGCCTTGGAAATGAGAGCAAAGATTTAAATGAAAAATAAGGGACTCAAGAGAAAGGCTGAAAGTTAAGCAGGGAAGATCTTAGTGATGGACCAAAACCATAAAGACTCATGAGAGGCCAAAAGAAGGAAGTGGCAGCCCAGCTTGTATATTGATGCCCAAGCGAGAAGAGAAAGCTTTCTTGAGAGGACTGCTGCTGGCTGGTATAGAAAAAGGAATTTGGACAACAGCAAAGGGTCAGTGAGAGGTCTTTGATCCCTGGAAAAGAAACATCCAATCCTGGAACACAAACTGCCAATATCCCCAACCCAGAGAAAGTGGACAGTAAACATGAGATCACATCAGGAATCAAGCAACACTTGAGGGACACCAATATCCATGTGATAAAGATACTCAGTAAAAATGGAATAAATGGGCTTGATGCCTGTGGCTCAAGTGGTTAAGGCGCCAGCCACATATACCTAAGGTGGTGGGTTCAAATCCAGCCTGGGCCCACCAAACAACAATGATGGCTGCAACCAAAAAATAGCCAGGTGTTGTGGCGGGTGCCTGTGGTCCCAGCTACTTGGAAGGTGGAGGCAAGAGACTCACTTGAGCCCAGGAGTTGGAGGTTACTGTGAGCTGTGATGCCACGGCACTCTACCCAGGGTGACAGCTTGAGGCTCTGTCTCCAAAACAAAAAAATAATAATAATGGAATAAATGTGTTTGCCTGAAATATAGTTAACCACAAGTATAGAGTCTGGAATGACCACCACATGATTAAATTGTGGTCCTCCGAGAAAAAAGAAGTGGTATCCACACAACAAGAACAGGAAAACAAGAACAAAGAGCAGTGAGCCTTCTTTTTCTTTGAGACAGAGTCTCACTTTGTCACCCTTGGTAGAGTGCTGTGGTGTCATAGTTCATAGCAACCCCAAACTCTTGGGCCCAAGCAATTCTCTTGCCTCAGCCTCCCAAGTAGCTGGGACTACTGGCACTTGCCACAATGCCTGGCTATTTTTTTTTTAGAGATGGGGTCTTGCTCTAGCTCAGGCAGGTCTTGAACTTGTGAGCTCAGGTGATCCACCCACCTCGGCTGCCCAAGTGCTGGATTACAGGTGTGAGCCACCTCCTCCATCTCAAGTCTTTTTTTTTTTTTTCAAGAGATGGAGTCTCACTTTGTTGCCCTCAGTAGATTGCTGTGGCGTCACAGCTCACAGCAACCTCTGGCTTTTGGGCTTGGGCGATTCTCTTGCCTCAGCCTCCCACGTAGCTGGGACTACAGGCACCCACCACAATGCCTGGCTATTTTTTATTGTTGTTGCAATTTTGGCCGGGGCCGGGTTTGAACCTGCCACCCTCAGTGTATGGGGCCAGCACCCTACTCACTGAGCATAGGCACCGCCCAGCAGCTCAAGATTTCTTGAAAACAAAAATTATAACTGTTGATATAAAATCCAACCAGGAGAGCTGAATAGCGGAGTAGATATCACTAAAGACTTAGAAGATGTCAGAGGGGAAAAAAGAGGTCTTATCCTCAATAGTGACAAAAAGCTATAAAGGACCTAGGAATAAGCCCAACAATTTCTCTTTCTTTGTCTGTTTACAGTCTCTGAAGACTATGTTTTGAAATGTGGTTCCAGACATTTGAGGGCACACTGGGTTTGGGGTTTCTCCGCTCTGTGTTGGTTTTCTTTACAGCTCTCTAAAACCAAGATTGTTTTTTAGGTGGAAAGAAAGGGGCATGTTCATCTCAAATTCATGTCAGGACCACTGCTATCCTCTGAATCAGTGCTACCTACTCTATGATGAAGTCACTCACTCTCCTGCCTGTCACTGGAGCCAAGTTCTAGAGGCACGAGTTGGCCATGTTACATAGTCATGGTCGTGCCCTGAAAAGGAGGAGAAGAGAGTAGGCACAGTGGCTCATGCCTGTAATCCTAGCATTCTGGGAGGCCTAGGTGGGTGGATTGCTTGAGCTCAGGAGTTCAAGACCAGCCTGAACAAGAGAGACACTGCCTATACTAAAAATAGAAAAATTAGGCTCGGTGCCCATAGCACAGTGGTTATGGGGCACGAGCCACATGCACCATGGATGGCAGGTTTGAACCCAGCCCAGACCAGCTAAACAATAATGACAACTGCAACAAAAAAATAGCTGGGCATTGTGGTGAGAGCCTGTAGTCTCAACTACTTGGGAGGCTGAGGCAAAAGAATCACTTAAGCCTAAGATTTTGAGATTACTGTCATCTATGATGCCATGGCACTATACTGAGGGCAACATAGTGAGACTCTGTCTCAAAAAAAAAAAAAAATAGAAAAACTAGCCAGGTGTTGTGGTGGGAGCTTGTAGTCCCAGCTACTCAGGAGGCTGAGGCAAGAGGATCACTTGAGCCCAAGAGTTGGAAGTCATTGTGAGCTATAATGATGCCATCTCACTCTATCCAGGGTGACAGAGTGAGACTCTGTCTCAAAAAAAGGGGAGGGCTTGGAGCCTGTGGCTCAAGTGGCTAAGGCGCCAGCCACATACACCTAAGGTGGCGAGTTCAAATCAAGCCTGGGCCTGCCAAACAATAATGATGGCTGCAACCAAAAAATAGCCAGCCGTTGTAGTGGGCGCCTATGGTCCCAGCTACTTGGGAGGCTGAGGCGGGAGGCTGAGGCAGGAGACTCGCTTGAGCCCAGGAGTTGGAGGTTGCTGTGAGCTGTGATGCCGGAGCACTCTACCCAGGGGGACAGCTTGAGGCTCTGTCTCAAAAAAAAAGGGGGAGTGAGGAAGCAGAAGACTTCAAGTAGTGCATCAGTTTCCTATCACTGCTATAAAACACCACAAATTAATGGCTTAAAACAACATAAATTTATTTTGCAACAGTTCTGGAGAGCAGAAGTCTAAAATCAAGGTGTGGCAGGGCATGGCCCTCCTGAGGAGGGCAAGGGAAGGACCCATCTCCCACCTTTTCCAGAGTCTAGAAACTGCCCACATCCCTTGGCTTGGAGCCCCTTCCTACACCTTCAGAGCCAGTAGCACAGTATCTTTCAATCTCCTTCTGCTTCTGACCCTCCTGCCTCTTCATATGAGAACCCTGTGGGGACACTGGACCCCCTGTATCATCCTCTGTGACTTTTCTGTCTTAAAATCAGCTGTTTTGAAACTTTAATTCCACCTGCAACCTTAATTCCCCTCTGCTATGCAATCTGATGTAGTCAAAGGCTCCAAGGATGAGGTCATGGACATCTTCAGGGGGTTGTTAATCTGTCTACCATAACTAGGCAAGATGGACTCAAAGAAGCACCTCAGGAGTCTGGGGGAATCGGCAACACTGTCTTTGAAAATCAGGGTCACTTCAAAAGGACACCTCCTTTCTCCTGCTGCAACTAGTCGAAGTTGCCTCTGTTGGGTGTCTAGAACCTTCCCAAGACGAGCCAACTGCTTACTCATGGCTGACTGACTGCTCAGGGCTAAGAGACTATAGACCAACCAGCCATTTCCCCCAACAGATGGGGAAACTGTGGCCCAGACATTGGGTTCCTTGGTGGCATGCTATACTAGGCCAGCTGCTGGGGACAGTGTCCCTGCCCTTACACAGGTCCTGGATTAGAGAGGGAATTATGCAGTAACTCCATCTTAGGCTGCCTTTGTGGCACCTGAGGCCTATTGAGACAGAACAAGGAGCCCCATCACAGAGCAGCACTCATTTGGAGCTTTTGTAAAACCATCAAGGCACCACCCGGTGCTCAGTCTCAACTGCTTTAAAATTCCCCCAGGACAGGGGTCCAAACATCTGTACATCCCTCAGCATCTGAACATTCTCATGTCCATTTGTGCATTTTTCTAGGGAGAGAGGCCATGGGGGGAGGGATGGGGAAAAAACCCAGGAGTCATCCCCAGCCAGTCTTGGGCACCATGGGCTCACCTGGCAGGAATCCACCTTCCCATCCAGGTAGCCAGCACACAACATCCTGTCTGTGAGCGAGTGGCCGTACAGGCTGGCACATAGGGCCTGGTCCAGCAGCTCCACAGTGGCTTTCTGCAGCACCTCTGGCTTGACCACTGCCCCAATAGGGAGAGAAGAGCAGAATGAGAGTGCCATAGCCCTGGCAGCCACCCTGAGCCAGGAGGCAAAAGAGTGCATCCTCTCTGAGCCTCAGTTTCCCCAGCTGCAAGCCTGGTTGCTAGTAGTACCTGTCTGAGAAACCGGCAAAAGGTAAATATCCCATAGATGCTTCTGATAACATCTCAGGGGTCCCAGATGCTTCCACGCAGGGGCTCAGGCCCCAAACTCCAAGACAGCCTCGAGTCTTCTCTCCATCCTCCTACTTCCCTCTCTGAGTCATTCTTCTTGGCTCAAATATATCTAATACCTGCCCCTGTCTCTCCTGCCAGTTCCTGCCTGGGTCATCCCAGTCATTTCTTTCCCACTTCTGTGAATACTCTGGTGCAGCCCTGCCAGATCCCTTCCTAACCAAGTAGTTGAATTAGATCTTGTCAACTCCAGCCTCCCCAGACCTGCCCCAGGGCTTTTGCACTTCTGTCCCCACAGAATCTGCCCTGCTTCCTCCTTTGTCTCCTCTCCTTGTGGACCCCTGTCCCTGCCTGAGAAAACCCCTCACTGGGTTCCTCCCCCTCTGATGCTTTCTTGTGGATCATCTTATGCAATGCAGTAGCCACCAGCCACATGTGACTATTCATATGTAGATGGAAATGTATTAAAATGAAATACACATTAAAACTAAGTTTCTCTAGGTTGGGCACAGTGGCTTAGACCTGTAATCCTAGCACTCTGGGAGGCTAAAGTGGTTGGATAGCCTGAACTATGAGATCAGCCTGAGCTACAGCAAGATCCTATCTTTAAAAATAGCCAGGTGTTGTAGCAAGCATCTATAGTCACAGCTACTAGAGAGGCTGAGGCAGGGAGGATTGCTTGAGCCCAAGAGTTCGAGGTTGCTGTGAGTTATGATGCCACGGCACTACTGAGGATAACAAAGTGAGACTCTGTCTCAAAAAAAAAATTGTACCCCATGATTGCATTAATGTACACAGCTATCATTTAATAAATAAATAAATGAAGAAACAATAACTCAGTTTCTTTAACTGGCCACATCCCAAATGCATAGTAGCCAGCTGGGGCCAGTGTTTCCACTGTGGATTTCTGACCATTTTACTTTCTACTCACCCCCTGGAATAATGGGGGTGGCCCAGAGGAGCTCGAGTGGTTGTTGATCAACTATAATCATCATCAACTTTCTTTCCTCACTAGATCCTGCTGGAAAATATATTTCATTCTTGCAAGGTGGAAACATTTTCCAGGCAGGCACAGACCTGAGAAAACCCTGAAGCAAAGCCCGATGGGATCTGCTAGGGAGGTCGGCCCTGCCAGAGTCGCAGACCCTGACAAAGAGTCATTTCCAGGCATCATCTGTGAAAACCTATACATTGGCTGAGATGGTCTGTGCCTTGTGGCTACTGTATTGGATAGTGGAGCCCTAGAATATCCTTGACCAGGGCTCCCCGGTAGCAATCCCTATGATAGTGGGAATGTTTTATTCCGTGTTGTCCACTCTTTCTAGAATGCACCAGGCCCTCACTGCCTCCCTGAGCTCACCCTTGCTGCCCTCACTGCAAACGCCCTCCCCACAAATGCCCTCCCCACCCCTTCACACATTGTACATTTACTTGCCAGCCTCACCTTCCAAGAACCCTGTCCTACAGCTATTCCCCCAACTCATTTTTCTTACAGCATCCTGTGGATTTCCTTCCTAGAGTTAGAACCATCAAAGCACAGTCGATTCCCATTATTCACAGCAGTTCTGTTCCATAAACTCGCTGCGAACACTGAGTGAGTGAGTCCTGAGCCTCTGCTCCTAGGGGAAGCACAGGGGTAGGTTTCTTCCAGCCTGTGGTCACGTTTTTATCAACTGATCATATAGAACCTTGCTTTATGTGTGTTTCTATTTAAAGATGCTTCATTGGGCCAGGTGGAGTGACTCACACCTATAATTCACAGCATTTTAGGAGGCTAAGACAGGAGGATCACTTGAGGCCAGGAGTTTGAAACCAGCCTGGGCAATATAGCAAGATGCCATCTCTACAAAAAAATTAAAAATTAGCCAGGCACAGTGGCTCACAGCTATAATCCTAGTACTTTGGGAGGCTGAGGTAGGTAAATTGCTCAGGAGTTCAAGATCAGCCTGAACAAGAGCAAGACCCTCTCTCTACTAAAAATAGAAAAACTAGGTGAGGGGCTCTTCTACAAATGGAACTTTGCCCTGGAAGTGAGAACAATGTAACCTAAATATTGTACCCTCATATTAATTTGAATAAAATTAAAAAAAAAACAAAAATAAATAAAAATAGAAAAACTAACCAGGTGTGGTGGTGGGTGCCTGCCTATAGTCCCAGCTACTTGGGAGGCTGAGGCAAGAGGATCTCTTGAGCCCAAGAATTTGAGATTGCTGTGAGCTATGATGCCACTGCACTCTACCCAGAGTGACAAAGTGAGACTCTATCTAAAAAAAATTTAACCAGCCATGGTGGCACATGCCTGTAGTCCCAGCTACTCAGGAGGATGAGGTGGGGAGGAAGGCTTGACTCTTAGGAGTCAAGTAAGCTGTGACTGCACCACTGCACTTCAGCATGGGCAATAGAGTGAGACTCGGGCTCTAAAAATTTTAAAAGGCACCTTATTCAGGGGTGGTGCCTGTGGCTCAGTGGGTTGGGCACCAGCCCCATGTACCAAGGGTGGTGGGTTCGAACCCGGCTTCGGCTGAACTGCAACAACAAAAAAAGGGCCGGGTGTTGTGGCCGGTGCCTATGATCCCAGCTGCTCAGGAGGCTAAGGAAAGAGAATTGCCTGGGCCCAAGAACTGGAGGTTGCTGTGAGCTGTGGTGCCATGGCACTCTACCAAGAACGACAAAATAAGACTCTGTCTCTAAAAAAAAAAAAGGTACCTTATTCAATATATAGAGGATGTCAAAAAAAAAAGTATATCCATTTTGAGAAAGGAAAAACCTATATTAAAATTATAATAATAGGCCAGTGAGGTGGCTCACACCTGTAATCCTAGCACTCTGGGAGGCCAAGGCAGGAGGATTGCTTGAGGTCACTGGTTGGAGATCGGCCTGAGCTAGACCAAGACCCCATCTCTACTAAAAATAGAAAAACTGAGGCAAGAAGATCACTTGAGCCCAAGAGTTGGAGGTTGCTGTGAGCTATGATGGCACAGCACTCTATCCAGGGCATTAGCCTAAGACTCTGTCTCAAAATAAATAAATAAATAAGATTGTAATAATATATACAAATAACAAAAGATAAATAATACAAGTCATATTGAGCACCTCTTGTAATTGTAGAAATCAAATGTGACTTGAGTATGACAAATTTAGTACAGTTTTTTCCTTTCTTAAAATGTGTAAGCATTTTTGGCACCTTCTGTATATACGGTTGATTTATTAACATAAGGCACTATCACTCATGCCTGAGTGATGCTTCCCTGACACATGGATTTTCTCATCAGGGCTCAGTATGGCCTCTTTGCACTGAGGACTGCTACACGGCACTTCACTTCACTTCACGGTCCACACTCCGTGGACATTCTAAATAATGACAGGCCAACAAAAAAGAACAAAAACGCAAAATAAAGTGGCTCTCAGAAGACCTCAGACAACTATTCACAGAATGAGTTAAAATAAGAAGGTGTAACGTGGCCTCGTCTGAGTTCGGCTGGGACTGTGCCCATCGGGCAACTCAAATTTTCCACTGTTTTGTGTGTGTGCATGGAAAACCACAAAAGTCCTACGTGTGTCAATGCTGGGTTACAAATAAATCTCAGCAAGTAGTCAAAATCAAGAACACAGAATCAGAGACTAATGAGGATCGACTGTGTCTTGCTTGCCATCTTCTTTGCCCACTGCCTGCCTGGGGTGGGGAAGATGCTTACAGAAGTCCTCCTTGAGGTAGCCCCAGCCCGAGATCAGACACTTCTTGCTGGGTAGGAAGATGTGCGAGGCCGCCGGGAGGCACACGGGCTGGATGTACCTGCCCAAGGGCAGTGGGCGGCTCAGCTCCAGTACCGCCACGTCGAAGTCAGCCGTGTCTGAGTTGTAAAGAGGGTGCTTGATGATCCGCGCCACCCGGGCCCTCACAGCGCTGGCCTCAGAGCCGCTGAGGTAAGTTGTGCCCACATAGGCCACCCACTCCGTTGGGTCTTGAAATCTGCAGGGGCAAACCCCAGTTCAGAGGCCACCAGGCAGCACACTCACCTTGGGCAAAAAAATTTAAGGGGGTGCTAAAAATCTCAGCTGTCATGATAAAAGAATATTGCGATGTAGTATTTTGAAAAATCCAAAATGAATGCCAGAAATACCCACAGTGAACAAAATATCAACTATTAATAGTCATCAGAGAAACTGCAAATCAAAGCCACCATGAAATACTGCTTTACCCCCATTAGGGTAGCTGTCCTCAAAAGAATAGAAAATAATGAGTATCAGTAGGATGTGGAGGAATTGGAACCCCTGTGCATTGCTGGTGAGGATGTAAAATGGTGCAGACATTGTGGAAAATACTCTTGGTGTCTCCTAGAAAAATTAAAGACAAAATTACCATGTAAAGCAGCAATTCCAATCCTGGATATCTACCCAAAGGAACTTGGGTAGATACTTGCACCGATATTGGCATAGAAGATTTGAACAGATTTTTGTACACCCATGTTCACAGCATCACTCTGCACAACAGTCAAAATGTGGAAGCAACCCAAATGTTCATAGGTCATGGATAAACACAATGCGGTGTTCCATCCAAACGGTGGAACATGATTCAGCCTTAAAAAGGAAGGAGATTCTTGGATTTGGTTTTGGTTTTATTTTGAGACAGAGTCTCATTCTGTCACCCTGGGTAGAGTGCTGTGGCTTCACAGCAACCTCAAAACTCCTGTGTTCAAGCGATTCATTTGCCTCAGCCTCCCAAGTAGCTGGGACTATAGGCGCCTGCCTCAATGTCTCTGTTTTTTAGAGATGGGGTCTTGCTTTTGATCAGGCTAGTCTTGAACTTGTGGGCTCAAGCAATCTATGGGGCTTGGCCTCTCAGAGTGCTAGGATTGTAGTTTTGAGCCACTGCACCTGGCCCTGGTTTTTCTATTTTTAGTAGAGACGGGGTCTCACTCTTGCTGAGTCAGGTCTTGAACTCATGAGCTCAAGCAGTCCACCCACCTTGGCCTCCCAGAGTGCTGAGATTACAGGAGTGAGCCACTGCACCCAGCCCAGAGGGAAGGAGATTTTGATACAGGCTCCAACATGAATGAACCTCGGATGTTATGCTCAGTGAAATAAGCCAGTTGCAAAAGGACAAATCCTGTGTGACTCCACTCATACGAAGTCCCAAGAGCCATTGGATTCAAAGACAAAAAGTAGGCTTGGCTCCTGTGGCTCAAGCGGCTAAGGCACCAGCCACATACACCTGAGCTGGCGGATGTGAATCCAGCCTGGGCCTCTGGGCCCTCCAAACAACAATGACGGCTGCAACCAAAAAATAGCTGAGTATTGTGGCAGGCACCTGTAATCCCAGCTACTTGAGAAGCAGAGGCAGGAGAATCGCTTGAGCCCAGGAGTTGGAGGTTGCTGTGAGCTGTGATGCCATGGCACACTCTACCCAGGGCAACAGCTTGAGGCTCTGTCTCAAAAAAAAAAAAAGACAAAAAGTAGAATGGTAGGTGCCAGGGGCTGAGGAGGGGATGGAAGTTAGTGTTTCACTGGGACAGAGTTTCAGTCCGGGAGATGAGAAAGTTCTGGAGATGGAGGGTAGTGATAGCTGTGTTGTGAACATGCTTACTGTTGCTGAACTATAATGGTTAAATGGTAAATTATATATATATATATATATATATCTTACCACAATTAAAAACATAAATTAGGCTTGGCACCCGTAGCACAGTGGTGGTTACTGTGTCAGCCACATACACCAAGAGTGGCAGGTTCAAACCCAGCCTGGGCCAGCAACAATGACAACTGCAACAAAAAAATAGCCAGGGGTTGTGGTGGGTGTCTGTAGTCCCAGCCACGTGGGAGGCTGAGGCAAGAGAATTACTTAAGCCCCAGAGTTTGAGGTTGCTGTGAGCTGTGACGCCATAGCACTCCACCCAGGGTGACATAGTGAGACTCTGTCTTAAAAAAAATAATAAAATAAAAAATAGGGCAGCGCCTGTGGCTCAAGGAGTAGGGTGCCAGCCCCATATGCTGGAGGTGGTGGGTTCCAGCCCAGCCCCAGCCAAAAACTGCAAAAAAATAATAATAATAAATTAAGTAAAACAATAATGCGTTCAGATTCAGCAAGAAAGCAGAAAGCACAGGAGAGAAAGAGAAAGAAAATTAAAAAGAGGACCAGGTTTGGTGGTTCATGCTGTTAATCCTAGCACTCTGGAAAGCCAAGGCAGGTGGATCACTTGAGCCTAATTAGGAGGTCAAGACCAGCCTGAGCAGGAGTGTCTCTGCTAAAAAAGGAAAAAGAAAAAAATAGTCAAGAAAAAAAAAAGAAAGAAAGAAATAGCTGGGCGTCATGGTAAGTGCCTATCCCAGCTACTCAGGAGGCTAAGGAAAGGACCTCATGAGCCCTAGAGTTTAAGGTTGCTATAATCTTAACAACATAATGGCACTCTACCTAGGGCAACAGAGTGAGACTCTGTCTCAAAAAAAAAAAAAAAAAAAACCAAAGTTTCAAGGGAAATGCTTTAAGGAATCTCAGAAGCCATGTGGCCTCCAGAGCAGGAGGGAGATGGGGGAAAGACAGAAGTATACGGTTTGGATCTGAGCCCAAGGAACGCGGGGTTACAGGCCATGGGTGGGGACTTACTCATTGAAGCAGTGGGCGGCAGACACCAGCCATTGGGCACTGATGATGGTGGCCCCACAGAAGTGCTCCTTATTTTCTCGAAGGCTGACTTGCCAAGGGAACTCCCCTGGGGATGCCTCCACACCGCCCACAATCCTGCCAGCTGTCTTCCAGGCAGGCTGCAAACCACAGTCTGTAAGATAGAAGGTTACCAGCCAGGACCCCAAGAAGGCAGGACCTCAGGCCAATCTCTCCAGAACATCTACTCCAAATCTCTCATCTATGGCCCCCAATTCAAAGAGATGCTTTGGTGTCCCCCCTCCCCACCACCACACATACTCCTTTGGGGTCTCCCCATTCCTCCTTCTTCAGCATTTCCATATGGCCTATCCTGGCAGACAGGTCAAATGCCCAAAGTCGCATGCACCAATTAGTGGCTGAGAAAGGTCGCTATCCAGGGACCTTTTCTCTGCCCCAGTGCAAAAGCCATGCAGCCTTCCCTCTGCCACATTGCACATTGTCATACTGCTGACAGGTACAGGGTAGGAACTTCACAAACACTTCTGAATTGAATGTGAACTGTACTGACTCATAAACCAGAGTTGAGTCCTTGCTTTCTTTCATTTCTATCTGCTTGGTGGACAATTTCTTCCTCTTCCTCCCTTCACTGAACCTTCCTTCTGACCTCTCAACTTCCACTGACATTGCCGTGCAGTATGGGTTAACTCAGCAGGCCTGCACTGTCCAAACCCTACACCTCTCAAAGAAAGGTCTGGTCCTTGATCAACTTCGTGAGAGGAGGTATCTTTTTATTTTTTCTGAGACGGAGTCTCACTATGTCGCCCTCAGTAGAGTGCTGTGGCATGACAGCTCACAGCAACCTCAAACTCTTGGGCTTAAGGGATTCTCTTGCCTCAGCCTCCCAAGTAGCTGGGACTACAGGCACCCACCTCAACACTTGGCTATTTTTTGAGACAGAGCCTCAAGCTGTCCCGCTGGGTAGAGTGCCATGGCATTACAGCTCACAGCAACCTCCAACTCCTGGGCTCAAGCGAGTCTCCTGCCTCCGCCTCCCAAGTAGCTGGGACCAC
>NW_003852424.1:15240254-15249868 GCF_000181295.1 Otolemur garnettii | reverse complement strand
GTGGCTGGCGCCTTAGCCAGTTGAGCTATAGGCGCCGAGCCGGCTATTTTTTTTCTTATTGTTGCAGTTGTCATTGTTGTTTTAGCTGGCCCAGGCCAGATTCGAACATGCCACCCTCGCTATGTGTGGCTGGCACCCTACCCACTGAGCTACGGGTGCCACTGGGAGGTAATCTTTAAGGCCTTAAATTGTCTAAACTGAAAATAGTGCTTTGTTTACCTGGGGTCTTGGACCACTCCAGAGAGTTCAGAGTTTATGGTGACCATCTGACTTACAGTGGGGACCTTGGGCTGTGTGACATCCAGAAGGGTTGGAAACTAAATGTTATGTTTTGTTTTTTTTTTTTCTTTCTTCCTTTAGCAATTCGGCTTTTTTTTTTCCATGTTGGTCTTTTGCTGGTCTTATGCTGGTCTCGAACCTCTAGAGCTCAGGTGATCCACTTGCCTTGGCTTCCCACAGTGCTAGGACAATAGGTATGAGCCACCATGCCTGGCCTTTTTTTTTTTTTTGAGGCAGAGACAGATTCTCACTCAGTAGCCTTGCATAGAGTGACATGGCATTATCTGAGCTCACAGCAACCTCAAATTCTTGGGCTCAAGTTATCCCCTTGTCTCAGCCTCCTGAGTAGCTGGGACTACAGGTGTCTGCCACAACACCTGGTTAGCTTTTCTATTTTTAGTAGAGATGGGTCTCTCACTTTGCTCAGGATTGTGTCAACCCCCTGAGCTCAGACAATCCACCAACCTCAGCCTCCCAGAGTACTAAGACTATAGGCATGAGCCATAGTGCCTGGCTTAATGTTATGGGTTGAATTTTATCTCTCCCCCCAAATCCTAACCCCCAGAACTTGTTTGGAAATAGGATCATTGCAGATATAATTAGTTTAGATGAGGTCTTACTGAAGTAGAGTGGGCCCTGATCCAATGACTAGTGTCCTTATAAAAAGAGACTATTTGGACACAGACATGCACACAGGGAGAAAGCCAAAGAATGCTGAAGATAGCCAATGACCACCAGAAGCCAGGAGAGGCCTGGGATAGATTCTTTCTCACAGCCTCAGGAGGAACCAGTCCTGCTGACATTTCAGTCTTGGACTTCTGGCCTCCAGAACTGGCAGCTAATAAATGTCATTTATTTAAGCCACCCTATCTTTTTTTTCTAATTTACTTAAGCCACCCTATGTTTGTTTGTTTTTTTTTTTTTGAGACAGAGTCTCACTATGTCGCCCTCAGTAGAGCACTATGGCATCACAGCTCACAGCAACCTCCAACTCTAACTCTTGGGCTCAAGTGATTCTCTTGCCTCAACCTCCCAAGTAGCTGGAACTACAAGTGCCTGCCACAGTGCCAGGCTATTTTTTGGTTGCAGTTGTTAATGTTGTTTAGCAGGCCTGGGCTGGGCTTGAACCTGCCAGCCTTGGTGTACATGGCTGGTGCCCTACTCACTGAGCTACAGCGCTGAGCCCCCATCTTTGTATGTTGTCACAGCAGCCCTAGCAGGCACATACCTTGAAGGGGACTCTGCAAGCAGTAGGTGCCCCAGTAAAAACCCTGGACACGGAGGCTCAGATGAGCTCTCTAGTGAGCAGCTTTGTGTATGTTGTCACCAGGATAACTAAGTGCTGTCCGTGCTGGGAGAGGATGCCTGGAAGTCCCTGCAGTGGTTTCTCCAAGACTCTGCCTGATGTCTCTTTTTCCTTTACTGACTTTCATCTTTTCCTTTCACTGGTATTTGAGATGTCCCTTTCAATGTAAGAAGCTATAAGCATGAGTATAACAGCTTTTCTGAATTCCATGAATACTTTTAGTGAATCACCGAACCTGAGGGTGGTCTTTGGGATTCCCCAGCCATAGTTGCCAACTTCAGTCCGCCTCATGAAGTTTGGATACCTGTAAGTCTCTTTGCCATAGTCATCCTCCACTTCCAAGTACTAGATTCTATAAGTGTTCCTTTCACCATTTTGCCAGTTTCAAAATTATATATATATTTTTTGAGACAGAGCCTCAAGCTGTCACCCTGGGTAGAGTGCCATGGCTTCACTGCTCACAGCAACCTCCAACTCCTGGGCTCAAGCGAATCTCCTGCCTCTGCCTCCCAAGTAGCTGGGACCACAGGCGCCCGCCACAACGCCTGGCTATTTTTTTTTTTTTTTGGTTGCAGCCATTATTGTTGTTTGGCGGGTCCAGGCTGGATTCAAACCCGCCACCTTAGGTGTATGTGTGGCTGGCGTCTTAGCCTCTTGAGCCACAGGCGCTGAGCCGAGTTTCAAAATTATTATACAGGAGTCCACCTTATTCTTGAGGAATATGTTCCAAAACCCTCAATGGATGCCTGAGACTGTGTGTAATACGAAGCCCCATATATACTGTTTTCTCCTGTACTACACAGCTACCATAAAGTTAAAGTTATAAATTTGGCACAGTAAGACATTAAATAGCAGGGCATGGTGGTGCGTGCCTATAGTCATAGCTACTCAGGGGGCTGAGGTGGGAGGATCTCTTGAGTCCAAAAATTTAAGACCAGCTAGGGCAATATAGGGAGATCCTGTCTTATTAAAAAACTGAGGAGATAGGGTGGCACCTGCGGCTCAAAAGGGTACGGCACTGGCCCCATGTGCCAGAGGTGGTGGGTTCAAACCCAGCCCCGGCCAAAAAAACCCAAAAAACAAAAAACTGAGGAGATGCTCAGTGCCCGTAGCACAGTGGTTACAGCACCAGCCACATACACTGAGGGTGGTGGGTTCAAACCTGGCCCCAGCCAGCTAAACAACTGCAACCAAAAAATAGCTGGGCATTGTGGCAGGTGACTGTAGTCCCAGCTACTTGGGAGGTGGAGGCAGGAGAATCACTTGAGCCCAGGAGTTGGAGGTTGCTGTGAGCTGTGACGCCACAGCACTCTACTGAGGGTGACAAGTGCGACTCTGTCTCAAATAATAATAATAATAAAATAAAATAAATACTATATGAAACTGTAGCTTATTTTTGTTTTGATACATATCTTATCTTTCCCTCCTGATTATTGACTACATTTGTGTGTGTGTGTGTGTGTGTGTGTGTGTGCATGTGTGAGAGAGAGACAGGATCTTGTTCTGTGGCCCTAGGTAGAGAGCAGTGGCCCACTATACCCTTCAACTCCTGGGCTCAAGTGATCCTCTTGCCTCAGCCTCCTGTGTAGCTGGCACATGTCCCCATGCCCAGCTAAATTTTTCTACTTTGTGTACAGACGGCATCTCACTCTTGCTCAGGCTGGTCTTGAATTCCCGAGCTTAACCAATCCACCCACCTCAACCTCCCAGAGTGCTAGGATTACAGGCATGACCACTGTGCCCAGGCTTCTTACAGCATTTTAATTGTTAACATCTGCTCCTTACGTCCTTTTGGTAACCCCTGCACTGCTGACAGGACAGAGCTCCAGTTCCTGGTATTCAAGATTTCTCACAGTCTGGCTGAAGACTGTCTTTTCAGCCTGATATCTTCTCCTTGCTCACCGTAGGAGTCTCCACTTCACACACTTAGGTTTTTCCTTTTCTGTGCCTTTTGCTCATGTCCTGCCCTGTACCATGGCAGCCCCTCCCTTTTCTCTCCTCAGCTGCTATATGTGCCAGGCCTATGCGCCCACGTGTGTAGTGAGCCAGGGAGCAAAGCTGGTAGCTAACCATGGAAGGGGACATGGCCCAGAGACCAGGCCAGATAAGCAGACTGACCACAGTGCGCCTCATCAGATCCATCAGTGCAGTCTGCTCTGTCGTCACACTCCGGGTTCACTTTGGTCACACACTGGCTATTCTGGCAGGAAAAGGAGCTCTCTGGACAGTGGCCTGAGGACAGAGAAGAGGTAAGTTCCTGACCTCGCTCTACTTCTGACTCCAGCGAGGCACCGCTGTCCACATGGAAACTCGAGGGTGTGGAAAACGTCTCTCATCTGTTCATGCAACTCTAAGTATTTCAGAAATAATTATCTTGGAATAAATCCAGAGAATAATAACAGAAGCACACCAGTCAGTGCCAAGGCGGGGTCTGCATAGCAGAAACATGTGAGCCTCATGTGTACTCTCAGATTTTCTAGTAGCTACAAATTGTAAAAAGTAAGAAACAGGTTAAATTAAAATTTCAAAAACCATAGGAAAGTACACATCACATAAAAGATATCAACTTAACCAAAAAGATATGCATTTTAATGAAAGATGTGAGATAAGCATGTTTTGGATCTGGCAATTCAACTTTTAGGACTTTATAATTGAGGATTTTTCTAAATTGATTTTTTTTTAAACAAGAAGCTTCCACCTCTTTTTAAAAAACACACAAACCAATAATGTTTTCTCATTACCACGTATGGCCATATACAATTCAAAGTGCCTCCTCTTTAAACTCTTTGCTCACACAGGGCCATGAATCTGTCTCCTCCATAGGAAGCTGAGAAACCAGCCCCAAACCAGCCTTTACAATGTTCCAGGGGCTTATTTTGCTTACTTGAAAGAAGTCTTAGGAAAGCTCTGCAAGTACCTGCAATCAGAGGAAACGACAGAGAGAAAAACATACCTGATTTTAGGTCTCTTTCTGCCAGTGGCCCCTCATGGCTTCCTGTAGCAAACAGAGCAGATATGAGCTCATTCAGTGAATGGTGAAATTCTGTGAAAACATCTAACTGCAGACGGGTCACTAAGACCTCAACCAGCACATGGGGCTTGGTAGGGAAGGAACCATAAATGGGGCAAATCATAAAGCTGTCTCTTCTGCCATCGGGGTCACTTAATGACTTCAATCAATGGAGATTTTTTTTGGAGGGGGGCCAGGGCTGGGTTTGAACCGGCCACCTCCGGCATATGGGGCCAGTGCCTTACTCCTTTGAGCCACGGGCGCTGTCCTTTTTATTTATTTGTTTTTTTGAGACAGAGCTTTAAGCTGTCACCCTGGGTACAGTGCTGTAGTGTCACAGCTCACAGCAACCTCTAACTCCTGGGCTTAAGCGATTCTCTTGCCTCAGCCTCCCAAGTAGCTGGGACTACAGGCACCTGCCACAATGCCTGGCTATTTTTTGGTTGTAGTTGTCACTGTTGTTTGGCAGGCCTGGGCTGGGTTCGAACCCACCAGCTCTGGTGTATGTGGCTGGTGCCTTAGCTGCCTGAGCTATAGACGCTAAGCCAGTCAATGGAGATTTAATAAAACCTAACATTTCTCAGTCCCATAGCACTCAGTAGCTACAACAGCTGGCGGTCCCCACATCAGGAGGCACAAACAGGGAACATTTCCATCACCAAGGGAAGTTCTATCAGATAGCACTGAGGCAGCGGTCACTAGTACCTCAATCAGCATGTCAAGCTTGGTGGGGAGGGAACCATAAATGTCCTGCACAGAAAGGTGAAGGGGACAAATCTGTAACCTAACAACACTCTGAATTGGTGTCTGGCACTCCAGTTGTGACCTGCTGCACTGGACAATTTTAGAGCATAGCATTTGCTCTTATTTCTGTAGCAAGAATTGGCCAACTACTGCTATGGGCCAAATCTGGCCCACTGCTTGTTATTATAAATAAAGTTTTATCAGTACAGAGCCACAGTCATTCTTTTATGTATTATCACAGGCAGTGCTTGTGCTACGATATAGAATTAGGTAGTTGTCACAGTACCCAAATAATTATACCCTGGTCCTTTACAGAAAGAGGTGGCTAACTCCTGATCTATACCACTGAGGCAAAAGCAAGGTGGGTGTGTTTTGTTTTCATGGGATGGGGGATGATTAAAAAGCTAAAATTGCATGCAATTTGCTATGGCTCCCCTCCCACAGCAGCCACCACCAGCCTCCTCCTGATGGTGTCTGGTCTTCATTGCCTGCTTACCCACAAGCTCTGCTGACACAATGGTGCCATAGGCAGCTAGGGGGATGTCCTGTTCCTGCAGCCTTGCCTGGATCCCCTGCTGTAGTAGCTCTTCCTCCACACCCCGGCTCAGAGGCTGGAGGGCTCGTAGCTGGAAGTGCAGCTGGAAATGCACGAGGACACTGGAGTTCCCATCCCTACAGGGAGGAAAAGAGGCCCTTGGAGAGGGAGGGCCTCCTCCCTGCTGGGATCTTCTAGAATCTTCTGAAATTCTCCAGAATCTCCCAGAAGTCCATTAAGTTTCCTTCACTAAGTAGAAGCTCCAACTCACCTGTAACCCAGCACCGTGCAGCCCACGCAGCTCGACTCTAACTCTGTCTTCTGAAAGCTACTTACAAACTGCAACGGAGACACCAGCAAATGTTGAGCTCCATGGCACCAGCACCCTGCGACCAGGGAGCCTGTCGTGTGCTCAAGGAACCTGGAGAAGGGGTCAGTTCCATGGGAAAGCATTTCCTTCTAAACTCAGTAAATGGAGAGGGTTTGCAGAGTCATGTGAATGACAGGAAGGAGCATTTCACATAAGAGTATTGCTCTGTCAACAGATGGATAATTAACACAATGGGATACAGTCAGTCATAAAAAAGGAATGAATTCCACTTCTGGGGACAGATCCAAAAGAAATGAAAGCAGGACTGAAGAGACACTCACACACCAATGTTCACAATGGCAAAGGTGGAAAAAACACAAGCAGGTCTATCAAGAAATGAATAAACACAATGTGGTCCAGCCATGGTTGGTCTCAAGGTACTGACTTATCTCACTTGATTGTTCCAATGTGACCCATCCACTGGAATATCACTAAGCCATGAAAAGGAACGAGGCTCTGACAGGCTACATCATGGGTGGACCTTGAGGACATTGTGCTCAGTGAGACAAGCAGACGACACAGAAGGATACACAGTGTGAAATTCCATTTATATGAAATGTCCAGAACAGGCAGATCCACAGAGTTAGAAAGTGGATTCGTGGTTGTCAGGGGTCAGGGAGGAGATAGAGGTGGGGAGTGACTGCTAATGGGGATGGGGCTTCCTTTTGGGGTGATGAGAATGTTCTGGAATTAGAGGTGATGACTGCACAACATTGTGAATATACTAAATGCCACTGAATTGTATACTTTTTTTTTTTTTTTTGAGACAAAGTCTCACTATGCTGCCCTCCATAGAATGCTGTGCATCACAGCTCACAGCAGCCTCCAACTCTTGGGCTTAAGCAATTCTTTTGCCTCAGCCTCCCAAGTAACTGGGACTACAGGCACCCACCACAATGCCTGGCTATTTTTTTGTTGCAGTTCCCATTGTTTAGCTAGCCTAGGCCAGGTTCAAACCGGCCAGACTCGGTGTGTGTGGCTGACACTGTAACCACTGTGCTATAGGCACTAAGCCTGAATTATATACTTTAAAAAAATGTTAATTTTTTTTTTTTGTGAGACAGAGCCTCAAGCTGTCCCCCTGGGCAGAGTGCCGTGGCATTATAGCTCACAGGAACCTCCAACTCCTGGGCTCAAGCGAGTCTCCTGCCTCAGCCTCCCAAGTAGCTGGGACCACAGGCGCCCGCCACAACGCCCGGCTATTTTTTGGTTGCAGCCGTCATTGTTGTTTGGCGGGTCCGGGCTGGGGATTCGAACCCGCCACCTTAGGTGTACGTGGCTGGCGCCTTAGCCGGCTGAGCTATAGGCGCCGAGCCAAAAATGTTAATTTTATGTTATATGAATTTTACACTTTAATAAAATCTTGTGGCTAAGCCAAGCCTGTCAATATAAGTGCAAACAAAGGCTCTTAGGAATCTTCTTGTCCTTCCTATGCTATTTGAGCAACCAACTGCCCAGCATTCCTGAGATGATCCAAGTTCTAGTACAGATAGTCCCCGGAACCCCAGCAGTCCTCGGCAAATTGGGCAGTTGTCATTCTAGATGCTATCCCCAGTGCAGCCAGGCGCCCAGGTCACACATCCCAACTCCTGTACCTGGGCCTGCTGTGCTCAGCTGATTCTTTCTCACCTCTTACCCGCTGACTTTGGCAGCCACCCCTTGTGGGATAAATGAGGACCCTGGAAGTCATGTCTACCCAGCACCTCAGAAGAGGACCTTACTTAGAAATAGGATCTTTGTGGGTGTAATTAATCAAGGAGTAGGATGGATCTAGAGGCAATGACTGGTGTCCTAAGAAGACAGAGAGAGACACAGAGCTCCACAGAGACAGAGAGAGGCAGCCACCTGATGGCGGAGGCAGAGACTGGAGAGATGCAGCCACAGCTGGGGATTGCTGGCCACCACCAGGATTAGGGGGGAGGAGGGAAGGATCCCTGCCTGGTGCCTTCTGAGGGAGCATGCCCCTGCTCACACCCTGACTTCCGGCTTCTGGCCTCCCAGAGAGGAGACCATAAATTCCTAGTGGTGCAAGCCACACAGTTTCTGGTAATTTGTCACAGCAGTCCCAGGAAACCAAGAAACCTCTCAACCACATGGCAGCCAGCCAGATGGCCAGTGTCCCAGGTTACCTGCCCTTCCAATGTCATTACTAATAGTGTCCCTTTAGCTGTAAGAAGTATTCTCACTTAGGCACTAAGTTCTATGGTAACCACGAACATGTGTGATAAATCATATGCCATGAACATATGTGACACAACATCATGCCATGGACACATGTGATACATGATCATGCCATGGACAAATATGACATACCACCATGCCACGGACACATGTGACACACCACCATGCCATGGACACATATGATACATGATCATGTCATGGACACATGTGATACATGATCATGCCTGTATTCTACCTCCTATAACCCCTCGCCAATCTGCTTCTCCTAATCCCACCCCCCAAATCTATGGTACCATTGCCTACCACATAGACCTGTGCTGTCAGATAGAACTCTCTGTAAATTTCTGGTATATTTCTACATCTGTCTTGTCCATATGATGGCCACCAGCCACAGGTGGCTACTGAGTATATGAAATGTCACTGCAGCCAACAAAAAAGTAGGGGTTTTTTTTGTTTTTTGTTTTTTGTTTTTGAGACAGAGTCTTACTTTGCCGAGGCATCATCATAGCTCACAGCAACCTCAAACTCTTGGGCTCAAGTCATTCTCTTGCCTCAGCCTCCCAAGTAGCTGGGACTACAAGCATCTACACCACACCTGGCTATTTTTAGAGATAAGGTGTCACTCTAGTTTAGGCTGATCTCAAACCTGTGAGCTCAGGCAATCCACCTGCCTTGGCCTCCCAGAGTGTTAGGATTAAAGGCATGAGCCACCATGTGTGCCCAAGGAACTGATTCTTAATTTATGTTTAAAATATAAAACTGGCACTCTGGGAGACTGAGGCAGGTAGAATGCCTGAGTTCAGGAATTCAAGACCTGTCTGAGCAAGAGTGAGAACCCCTCTCTACCAAAAATAGAAAAACTAGCCAGGTGTTGTGGCAGACACCTGTAGTCCCACCTACTCAGGAGGCTAAAGCAAGAGGATTGCAATGAGCCCAAGAGTTTGAGGTTGCTGTGAGCTATGACACCATGGCACTCAACCCAGGGCAACAGAGTGAGACTTTGTGTTTAAATAAATAAACAAATAAAAATTAAAAAATAAAATGTAAAACTCATACTCCATTTGGTTACTGAAAAACTCTTAGGTTTTCTTTCTTTTTTTTGAGACAGAGCCTCAAGCTGTCCCCCTGGGTAGAGTGCCATGGCATCACAGCTCACAGCAACCTCCAACTCCTGGGCTCAAGCGAGTCT
>NW_003852424.1:15230033-15239017 GCF_000181295.1 Otolemur garnettii | reverse complement strand
GCTGTGGCGTCACAGCTCACAGCAACCTCCAAGCCATTGTTTGGCGGGCCCAGGCTGGGGATTTGAACCTACCACCTTAGGTGTATGTGGCTGGCGCCTTAGCTGCTTGAGCCACAGGCGCCGAGCCGGCTCTCTCTTTATAAGAGAACTTTGCTGACCCCTGTTCTAGGTGCTGCTGACTCAAAATTTGTCCCTTGTTTCTCTAAGGTCTTATCAGACATTCCCCAGGAGGCAGGCAGAGTACATTTCTCAAAACATGGATTCTAATGTGGTCACCCTTCCATTTCTCTTAGAATAAAATGGAAAACATTTTTTCATTGAGATGTAATTTACCTACTTACCTTATAAAAGTATACAATTCAATGGATTTTAGTAGATTCATAGCTTGGTATCACTACAATCAATGTGAAAACATTCCATCATCCCCAAAAGAAGCTCCATCCTCATCAGAAGTCACACCCCATCCCCTCCCCAGTCCCTGGCACCCACAAATCTGCATCCTATCCCTATAGATCTGCCTATTCTGGACATTTCATATAAATGGAATCTCACATCCTCTGTGTCTGGCTTCCCTTACTGAGCATGATATCCTCAAGGTCCATCCATGCTGTAGCCTGTGTCAGAGCCTCATTCCTTTTCCTGGCTGAGTGACATTCCCATGTGTGGATGGGCCCTTATGTGCTCATCCATTTGCTCACTGATGAATATTTGGGTTTCCACCTGTTGACTGGTACTGCATATGAATCAACTATGGGAACATTTATGCAGAAGTTACTGCGTGGACAGATGTGTTCATTTCTCTTGAACGGATCCCTAGGAGTGGAATGTGGATCATATGTTTAGCTTTCTGAAGAACCACCAGCCTGTTGTCACAGAACTGCACCATTTTATACTCCTACCAGCTCAAGTCAGTCCTGATTCCTCCACTAGAATAAGATACACAGTGGCCTACATGCCCTGCAGGAGTTGGCTCCCAATGGGTGCAGCTCTGCCCCCATGCTTGGCCCCACCACCCTGCCTCGTCCCATGCACACCAGGGGCCTGGCCACCACCTTGCCTCCCAGGCCCTGGAGGCAAGCCACCCTCACCAGTGCTTCCAGTGCAGGCGTCAGTGTGCAGTAGTAATCCGAGGCCTCCTCCTGCAAGCTCCTGGCCCAGCGGATGCCCTGCAGCCTGGCCGTGTGGTCCATGTGGACACTCTGCATGGAGAGGAAGGCTGGGGACAAGACCAGGGCCCATAAGAGAGCCCAGTTCAAATAAGCCCACCACCAGACTTTGCCTGCTCTGCCCCTGCACTACCTACAAAGGTCACTCCTAACACACAGAGGGTGGCAGGTGCCCTGTGGTTGTCCTGAACACCAATCCACAGTGCAGAGCATCTGGTCTGGTGACAACTTCTACAGCCACCTAACCAAAGGCCCCCAAGCATAGCCGCCCCAGTTGCCCCCAGGTTTTCCTGAAGAACAGGAATTGTCTGGCTCATGCTTATCTCCCCTGAAGTGTCCAGCCCAGGCCTGATGACCTCAGGACATAATGGCAGAAAAGTGCTCAATAGGCCTTGGAACAACAGTCCTCCCTCCTCCCCAGGAAAAGGAACCCATTTACGCAGGTCTGTGAGCACAACAAAGGGGCATCAGGATCCTCAGGCCATAATCCTGTGCAGATACTGTCCAAAAGGATACAGGACATTGTACCCAGAGTACACGGTGGCCAAGAATAATAATCATAAGACATTTTTAAATAAAGCCTATGACAGAAACCACACAAACCACGAAAGCAAGAGTATGACTATCAGAAGTGCACAGTAACAAAAAGAAGTTCGTAATTATAAAATTTAAAAAATGAAAATGGCAACCACATAAACCGTGAAAGCTGCGCCCTAATTCTATTTCTCCTAAGTGGATAGATATTCTAGACAAGATGTTCATCTATTCAACAGAGAGAATAAATATTCTCTTTTTTTTTTTTTTGAGGCAGAGTCTCACTATATCACCCTCTGTAGAGTGCTATGGCATCACAGCTCAGGCTCAGGCCGGGTTCGAACCCGCCAGCCTGGGGTGTATGTAGCCAGCGCCCTAACCACTGAGCTACGGGCACTACAGGCACTAAGTCAGAATAAATATTCTAAATCAATTCTAAGAACAGTTTGTTTTCTTCAAGAAACTAAAAATAAAGAAAAGCAAGCACGCTGGTGTGTAGAATAAACATCCCAGGCTCTGTATCCCAACTAATTGTTTACATTTTTATTTTTTTTTAATTTTTTTTTTTTCTTTTTGAGACAGAGCCTCAAGCTGTCACCCTGGGTAGAGTGCCACGGCTTCACTGCTCACAGCAACCTCCAACTCCTGGGCTCAAGAGAGTCTCCTGCCTCAGCCTCCCAAGTAGCTGGGACCACAGGCGCCCGCCACAACACCTGGCCATTTTTTGGTTGCAGCCATTATTGTTGTTTGGCGGATACGGGCTGGATTCAAACCCACCACCTTAGGTGTATGTGGCTGGTGCCTTAGCCGCTTGAGCCACAGGCGCCGAGCCTACATTTTTATTTTGAAATAACTATAGACTCACAAGGAGTTGTGGAAATAGTCCAGAGAGGTCCTTCCCCTATCCTCTCTCGACACCGTCTCCCTAAAGTTTTGAGCTAAGAAGGAGCTGAAAATTCACTTTCATTAAGTTTTTAATTTTAAGTGCTTTAATTTAATTTAATTTTAAGTGATGCTTAAGAAAGACTTCCCGTGATTTCAGGGGATCCTTCTGGAGATTATATGTGTCTGTTGTTCTCAAAATGTATCTGTGTTTCTAGAATGGAGGTGTGAAACTCTGCCCTGTTCCTGCCTCTCACTAGTGCAAGGATGAGTCTGACAAGCACACACGGAGCCCAAATCGTCTTGTACTTGGCATCTGTAACCACTAGAGGGCACCAGTCAAATGTGTCAGGCTATGGGATGTTCCAGAAGTTCACAGAAATTTTTTTTAAAAAAAGGGACCCACATAAGATTTCCAGCTTACTGTTTAGCTGCATAAGAGCATTCCCCCCCACCCCAGTGTTATTTACTATCATAATTTCATAGAAAAAAAGTGACTTTAAGATCCCCAAATAAGACCACAGGCAGCCTGTCATTGCAGAGTGAGCGAGATGGGATTTCCACTGTCCAAGAGAAAAGTTCTGCAATGATAATCTAATGCAGTCCTCGCAAGCAAGCTGCATGTGGTGCTGGGCAGCTGAAAGGTGGCTGCTGAGGCTGAGAAATTGAATTTTAGATGCAATTTAGTTTTAGTAATGATTTCAATCTAAATGGCTACACAGGCCAGAGGCTGCTGTCCTGGACAACACCATTGCCGGCTGACACTGGAGGAATATTCTAGAGAAACCCCACTTGCCACCACTAATCATGATGGCTAAAATTGGAAATTGCTATGTCTCTCAAGAGGAATTTCTATGTTCTATATATTAACATTCAGAGTATGCTAAGACAAATGGTGGAATGAAAAAAGGTAAATTTTCCACAAAGAAGGTATTCTCTACCATTCACGTAATAATGAGGCTGTGCAAAACAGTACTAAATATTTTTTATGGAAGTGTATATGTGTACATGTATGTAAACATGGATATGTATTTTAAAACCACTTATGTTCATACCTATATAGTCATAGCACTTTGGGAAGCAGAGGTGGGAGGACTACTTGGGGTGAGGAGTTTGAGACCAGCCCGGGCAATATAGCAAAACCCCATTGCTACAAAAAATAGAAAAATTAGCCAGGCATGGTGGTATTTATAGTCTCATCTACTCGGGAGGATAAGGCAGGAGGATAAGGCAGTCAGCCTTCACTGCAATGCTTGGATGCTCAGCCTTTCGATCCTAAGATGATCACACAGACATCACAGACCCACTTTCGGTGTCTTTGTGCATGTTACCTGATTTTGTGAACCCAGCTAATCTCATGGCCACTTACCCGAAAAGAATGAAATGTAGGTTATGCTTACCTATAATGACTGGTTATATACTTTTTATTTTTATTTTATTTTATTTTATTTTGGGGGGACAGAGTCTCATTTTGTTGCCCTCGGTAGAGTGCCATGGCGTCATAGCTCATAGCAACCTCAAACTCTTGGTCTCAAGTGATTCTCTTGCCTCAGTCTCCCAAGTAGCTGGGACTACAGGTGCTTGCCACAATGCCTGGCTGTTTTTTGTTGTAGTTGTCATTGTTGAGCTGGCCCGGGCCGGGTTCAGACCTGCCAACCTTGGTGTATGTGACTGACACCCTAGCCACTGAGCTACAGGTGCCGAGTCACGCCCAGCTACTTTTGTTGCAGTTGTCATTGTTGTTTAGCTGGCCCAGGCCGGGTTCAAACCCACCAGCCTTGGTGTATGTGGCTGGTGCCATAACCACTGTACTATAGGTTCTGAGCCAGTAGGCCCTCCCATTTTTTTTTTTTTTTTTGAGACAGAGCCTCAAGCTGTCCCCTTGGGTAGAGTACCATGGCATCACAGCTCACAGCAACCTCCAACTCCTGGGCTCAAGCGAGTCTCCTGCCTCCGCCTCCCAAGTAGCTGGGATTACAGGCACCCACCACAACGCCTGGCTATTTTTTGGTTGCAGCCATCATTGTTGTTTGGTGGGCTCAGGCTGGATTCGAACCCGCCAGCTCAGCTGTACATGGCTGGCGCCTTAGCTGCTTGAGCCATAGCTGCTTGAGCCACAGGCTTGTAGATGATTCTATTCAAATGAAATAGAATACTTGTGTTTTCAGTTTTTGTTTTGGGGGAGGGACAGAATGTCACTATGTTGCCCTCAGTAGAGTGCCATGGTGTCACATCTCACAGCAACCTCAAACTTTTGGGCTTATGCAATTCTCTTGCCTCAGCCTCCTGAGTAGCTGGGACCACAGGTGCCCACCACAATGCCCAGTTATTTTTGGTTGCAGTTGTCATTGTTATTTAGCAGGCCCGGGCCAGTCTTGAACCCACCAGCCTCAGTGTATGTGGCCGGGTGTTGAGCCAGAATACTTGTTTTTATAACTGGAGCCCTTACATTATACAGATGTGTCAAAACTCTGCAGGTTTTAATATGCAATGCTATGAATGATTCAGCATGAAAAGAACTGGAAACAAATAGGAAATTTGAGCAATTGTGAATTTTGGGTGGTGGGAATATAAGTGATTGCTCATTTAAAAATACTGTTTAGTACTTTTCCAGTTTCTTGATATTTAAAGCAAGTTCATTTTGCCATCTTTATTTCTATCCATCTCACCATGAAAACTTCCTTGGATTAAATAAATACATTCTGGAAAAAAAAAAAAACTTCTTTGGGTAATCCCTTCAGTTGGTAAAACTGAAATATGAAGAAATGGCCCTACCTGTCCCCACATCCACACTGAGGGTATAACTCCTATGTCCCAGACACCTGACCTAAGGTCAGCCTTCACTGCAATGCTTGGATGCTCAGCCTTTCGATCCTAAGATGATCACACAGACATCACAGACCCACTTTCGGTGTCTTTGTGCATGTTACCTGATTTTGTGAACCCAGCTAATCTCATGGCCACTTACCGGAAAAGACTCCCAAGTTGAGGATGACTATGCTGATGACCACCAGTCCAGTGATGGCTGCTCGGCAGCACATGACATCCGGGGCAGGGACTTCCTTGGTTGCCGGGGGCACAAGCTGCAAGTCATCTACGGTGGGTTCCATGACTTGGAGACACTCCGTCAACAAACTAGATGCCACAAAAACAGGGCAGAAACACGGGGTGAGAGATTGCAGGCACCCCTGAATGAGGGTCACAACAGTGCCCTTAAATGTAGATTGATCATGATTGCCCACCAAGCTCCGAATGCATGTCTTTCCATAGGTCTCTGGGGTCCAATGCTAGGAGTAATTGTGTGTTTCCTGCAGATGCTGTGACAAATGACCACAAAGTCAGTAGCTTAAAGGAAGATAGATTTATTATCTTACAGGTTAGGAGGTTAGAAGTCTAAAAACAGAGGGCTGGTCCCTCCTGGGGACTCCAGGGGACAATGTGCCTCCCTCCTTTTCCAGCATCTAGGGGCCCACATCCCTTGGCTCAGGGCCCCTTCCTCTGCCTTCAGAGACAGTGCACAGCAATTTCAGTCTCTGCCTCTGAGCCTCCTGCCTCCTCCTATGAGGACTCTGTGGTGACACTGGGCTACCAGGGTCATCCAGGATGACCTCCCATCTGAAGGTCCTTAACTTAATTCCATCTGTAAAGTCCCTTTTGCCATGTAAAGTAACACAGGTTCTAGAATTTATAGCATCTTTGGTGGCCATTAGGCAGCCTGTCACAGAATAGAATAAAATGTTATAGGGAGAACAGGCTGGACCTTGACCTATTTTCATGCTTACATTGTCCATGTGGCCCTGGACTCTCTACATGACCATCCCACAGGGCTGCTTGAGCACCCTCAAACATGGCAGCTAACTTCCCTCAGGGGGCATGATCCAAGGGAGAATATGGTGGAAGGCACACAGTGAGTGTCTCTTATGATCTAGTCCCAGAGTCAGCTGCTATGATTTCTGCCCCATCTGACTTATTAGAAAGAAGTCACTAGTACAGCCCTTGCTCCAGGGGAGGGGTATCTAGGACCACCTTCCCAAGGGAGTTGCAGCAAACATTTTGTAGTCACATACTCCTTTTCTGCTCAACACTCAAAATAGATTCCAAATCCTGCCATTTCTCACTATCTCCACAGACACTGCTCTGGACAGGCCACTAGCATCCTTTATGGAGAGAGAGATGTCTGTACCTCCCTCTCTTGCCTCTCTGAGAGGGCAACTGTTCCTCCAATTTTACCTTCCATTTGACTAGAGCCCCCTCCCTCCCCACCTCAGCAGGGCTTCCCCATTCATGAAGGTCTCTGCTCAAAGATCACCTCCTTAGGGACATCGAACTTCCCCCCAAAGCCCATCCTTCCATGCTCTTGCCTTGTTCTGTCTGTAATCATACCTGTTACTGCTGACAGTATTGCATGGATCTGTTTTCACTAGAATCTGAGCTCTAGCACTATGTTGTTGGTACATGTTCTACAATTAGTCCATTGGCAAAGGGAAGGAGCCTGATTTGTAGCATCTGCCTATTTCTGTGGTGTAAATATTCCTGTTGTGGCTGATATCAAGCCACTCACATGATACCACTGAACAGCGACGGGATGAAATGCATGGTATGAACAATTGTATAGTTTTCCACAACACAGAGTTGATAGATATAGACAACCTCAAGACCAACAGTCAGCAAACATTTTCTGTGAAAGGACCAGACAGTAAATATCTTCATCTTCCTGAGCCACACAGTCTCTATCTTATGTACTCAACTCTGCCACTGTTGTGCTAAAGCAGCCAACAACACATAAACAATCAGAGGACAGCTATGTTACAATAATGCTTTATTTGTGGACACTGAAATTCAAATCCCATGTAATTTTCACATGTCACATCATATTATTTCATTTTTTGTCTCCTTTGACCATTTAAAAAATGTTTTATTGGCTCGGCACCTGTGGCTCAAGTGGCTAAGGCACCAGCCACATACACCCAAGGTGGCAGGTTCGAATCCAGCCCAGACCGCCAAATAACAATGACAGCTGCAACCAAAAAATAGCTGGGTGTTGTGGCGGGTGCCTGTGGTCCCAGCTACTCAGGAGGCTAAGGCAGGAGACTTGCTTGAGCCCAGGAGTTGGAGGTTGCTGTGAGCTATGATGCCACAGCACTCTACCCAGGGGGACAGCTTGAGGCTCCTGTCTCAAAATAAATAAATAAATAAATAAAAATAAAAAGTGTTTTATTTTTAAACTGCATTTATTTATTTATTTTTTTAGGGACAGGGTCTCATTCTATTGCCCAGGCTGGAGTGCAGTGGTGTCATTATAGCTCACTGCAGCCTTGAACTCCTGGCCGCAAACAATCTCCCTGCCTCAGCCACCTGAGTAGCTGGGCTGTATTTGAGTGAACCCCTGAACTGGCTTCTTTGACCATTTAGAATGCAAAAAATAGGACCAGGCATGTGGTGGCTCACACCTGTAATCCTAGCACTCTGGAGGCCAAGGTGGGTAGATCCCTTGAGCTCAGGAGTTTGAGACCAGCCTGAGCAAGAGCAAGACCCCCATCTCTAAAAATAATCAGGTGTTATAGCAGGTGCCTGCAGTCCCAGCTACTCAGGAGGCTGAGGCAAGGAGATCACATCAGCCTCCCACAGTGCTAGGATTATAGGTGTGAACTACCAGCTCATTGGCATCACTTTTATTTTATTTTTATTTTTTTAGAGACAGTCTCACTTTATCACCCTCAGTAGAGTACAGTGGCATCACAGCTCACAGCAACCTCCAGCTCTTGAACTTAGGCAATTCTCTTGCCTCAGCCTCCCAAGTAGCTGGGACTATAGGCACCTGCCACAAAGTCCGGCTATTTTTTGTTGCAGTTTGGCTGGGATCGGGTTTGAACCTGCCACCCTCGGTATGGGGCTGGTGCTCAACCCACTGAGCCACAGGCGCTGCCCTAGCATCACTTTTAAAAGCCAACAAAATCTGGCTAGGTGTGGTGGCTCACACCTCCAATCCCAGCAGTTTGGGAAGATAGGGCAGGAGTTCAAGACCAGCCTAGGCAACATAACAAGATCCCATCTCTACAAAAATTAGCCAGGCACAGTTCATGCCTGTAGTCCTAGCAACTCAGGAGGCTGAGGCAGGAGGGTTGCTTGAGCCCAAGAGTTTGAAGCTGCATTGAGCTATGATGACACACTCCAGGCTTGTTGACAGAGGAAGACCCTGTCTCAAAAAAATAGTCCGCTTGGGTGTCTCAAAAAAAAAGTCTGCTAAATCTGAGCTATTAGGCTGTTTCTCTGTCATGATAGTAATGCTTCTTCTTATTCTTTTTTTTTTTTTTTGTAGAGACAGAGTCTCACTTTATCACCCTTGGTAGAGTGCTGTGGCATCACAGCTCACAGCAACCTCCAACTCCTGGGCTTAGGCGA
>NW_003852424.1:15211480-15228223 GCF_000181295.1 Otolemur garnettii | reverse complement strand
GGCGCCTTAGCCACTTGAGCCACAGGCGCCGAGCCCCTATGATGTTAATTTTATGTCATCATGGCCAGGCTTATGGTGCCAGTTGTTTAGTCCAATATTAGCACAGATATTTTGTGAAGTAATTTTAAAAATATAATTAACATTTAAATCAGTAAACATTGAGTAATGTATGTGAGTGTCCAAAACCTGAGTGGGCCTCATCCAGTCAGTTGAAGGTCCTTTACAGGGAGACAGAGTCTCTGTCACCCAGACTGGAGTGCAGTGGTGTCATCACAGTTTACTGTCACCTCCAAGGCTCAAGTGATCCTCTTGCCTCAGCCTCCTGAGTAGCTGGGACCATAGGTGCACACCACAATGCCCAGGTAATTTTTCTATTTTTTGGTAGAGACGGGGTCTCACTCTTGTTCAGGCTGTCAGAAAAGATTGGCATTCCCCAGGAATAAGGAATTCTGCCTCTAGATGGCCACAAGCTGAAGCTGCAGGTTTTCCATGGGGCACCAGCCTACAGGCCTGCCCTGCGGATTTGGACCTGCCAGCTCCACAATTTTGTAAGCCAATTCCTTAAATCTCCATCTTTGTGTATGTGTGTGTGTGTCTATCCAATGGGTCCTGTTTCTCTGGAGAACCCTGTATGTCTCTCTTAAGCAGTATTTGGGAAATATTTATACTAAAAATAAAAAGTTTTTTTTTTTTTTTTCGAGACAGAGTCTCACTTTGTCACTCTCAGTAGAGTGCCGAGGCATCATAGCTCACAGCAACCTCAACTCTTGGGTTCAAGTGATCTTCTTGCCTAGCCTGTCAAGTAGCTAGGACTAGAGGTGCCCACTGCAATGCCCAGCTATTTTTAGAGATGAGGTCTTGCTCTAGCTCAGGCTGGTCTCAAACCGTGAGCTCAGGCAATCCACTTGCTTCAGCCTCCCAGAGTGCTAGGATTACAAGCGTGAATCCCCATGCCTGGCGTAAAAATAAAAAGTTCTTATTGTTTATCTGAAATTCAAACATATCTGAGTGTGCTACATGTTTATTATGCAGTCTGACAACACTGTGTGGGGGCCCAGCCGGACGTTTTCTCTTAAGGGAGGCTATGTCCCTGCTGGGAGCAGCTACTCCACACTCAGCCACCACTGTCTGGAGCCAGAGGGAAAGGGGAGACGTGCAGGGCAGTGGGGGAACGAGGCTGCTCAACACTCACCTCTTTATTCTTCTACTTCAACTAAATTGCCTCCTGAGGAGCCAGAGAATCTCTAAGAATCACTTGATGAAATGTTTAGGAACAAAAGACACCAAGATTCACTTCTGCGATTAGAGCTGAATTTAGTGTATGAGCTCATGGACACACACACACACACTATGTTCATTCAGCCAGGCAGCCTCTACTAGCCCCAACCCAAGGGGTTTCTAAGGATCTCTGTGTTATCTAAATTGTTCTGTCATCACCATCACCAGTTCACAGAAAGGACTCTACTGCTACTTAGTATCAAATATAGAAGCACTATTCATTTGGCTTTCCCTCCAGCCAATATTTATATGACAAGCCAGGCCTGGCTGCAGGTGTGGGTCCATGGCCCTGAATGAGGCAGATACAGTTCCTTGATCTCAGGGCAAGAAACCCAAATAAATTAGAATTATGCCACAATAAAGGCTCAGGACTAGTGGTGTATCCATGAAGCTTGGATTCTGTATAAATGGGCCTTTGATTTAGACAGGGAGTCAGGGACAGGTTTTCCGAGGGAGTGGTGAGTTATCTGAGTTCTGAAGGAAAAAGAAAAATTCAGTAAGTGTCCAGTAGAAGTAAGAGATTCCAAATAGTAAGGATAAAATATCTAAAAGATCCTGTAATCCTAGCACTTTGGAAGGCTGAGGTGGGAGGATTGCCTGAAGACCTCATCTCTACAAAAATGAAAAAGCTGAGTTTGGGGGTGGCAACTGTAGTCTCAGCTACTCTGGGGACTATGGCAGGAAGATCCAGGAGTTGGAGGTTGCAATGAGCTGTGATGATGCCACTGCACTCCAGCCTGAGTGACACAGTGAGACTCTGCCTCTAACAACAGCAATAAAAAAAATGGCTAATGGCTTGGCACCCATAGCACAGTGGTTATGGCACCAGCCACATGAAACCGAGGGGTGGCGGGTTCGAACCCAGCCCAGGACAGCTAAACAACTGCAATAAAAAAAAATAGCCGGGCATTGTGGTGGGCCCCTGTAGTCCCAACTACTTGGGAGGCTGAGGCAAGAGAATTGCTTAAGCCCAAGAGTTTGAGGTTGCTGTGAGCTGTGACACTACAGCACTCCACAAAGGGCAACATAGTGAGATTCTTTCTCAAAAAAAAAAAAAATGGCTAGGTGGCACCTGTGGCTCAAAGGAGTAGGAAGGACTTCAGCCCCATATGCTGGAGGTGGCGGGTTCAAACCCAGCCCCGGCCAAAAACTGCAAAATAGATAAATAAATGGCTAAGATTAAAATACAATTTTATATTATGTGTATTTAAACACAAGAAGGAAAGCAAGAAATAATTGAGAGACAGAGGTACTAACATATCATTCTGGGAACAGCAATTTGAGAAGGAAAAACTGGTGGCCAATAACAATAAGCCCAAGAGCCATCAGGATGACAGCCACCTCACTGTGGGGCACACTTGGACTGTCTCCATACAGAAATATCCGGAATGTGAAGAACCAGGAGTGGGTATCTATGAACAAACAAGGAAATTTAAGAGAAGCCAGGGCAAGGCAGCTGCCCACCTGAGGTGCCTCACCCAGCCAGACACGTGCTGGTGTATCTCTGCCCCGGCATGACCCCAGTGGGGCCCTCCTCAGAGGCCAGAGAAACTGCATCCTGGCAGTTGGTAGGCCTGGCAGAGGGCACACAGAAATCAGGCCAGAAAATCTCCCTTTGAACTAAGTGAAGCTCAGAAAGAACCATGACTTTTTGGTTCAAAAACTCTGACAGTGTCTCTGAGTACTTTCCTAGAAACGGCATTTTGCTGGGGTCCTATGGCCCCAGAATGATGTCATTCCCATCACACTGCCTAGAACCTATGCATAGGTCACCTCACAAGGCAGAAGAGACTCAGCAGATGGGACTAAGTTAGGGCCCCAAGATGGGGAGAACATTTTGGATTACTTCAGGGGCAGCCCTTTAGGTCCTGGCCTGACCTTAGAAAGAGCCAGGCATGTTCCAGGGAGAGGGGGCACAGTGTCATCTGGGGGTGATGGTGGCCCCACTGGGCCCTGTCTGCTACCTCTCCAGCTGCTCTCAGCCTTCACTTTCCTTCTTTCATAGAAAAGGCATATTGAGGGGGAGGGCTGGGCCATGGCTCACTGTAAAGTCCTGTCTAACATGGAGAGCATGGATGGTCTCAGCAAGGGTCTCATGGCCCTTGAGATCCAGTCACCAGAGAGCACCTGAGCCGACTGTTCTGCAATGTTTGCTTCTGTGCCTGTATAGATGCAGTTGGCTGAATGATGAGTCCCCAAGAGGTCCCCATCCTTCCTGATCCCTGTAGCTGTGAGTGTGGCACCTCACATGGCAAAAAAAACCTCTGCAGATGGGATTGAGTTAAGGACTTTGAGATGAGAGGAGGTAGAAGGGTCAGAGGCAGAGACTGGAAGATGCTGCACTGCTGGCTCTAAAGGGGGAAGAAGGGGCCCCGAACTGAGGGATGTGGGTGGCCTCTAGACACTGAAAAAGGCAGTGGGTCGTCCCCCACCCCCAGCCCAAGGAGGAACCAGTCCTGCCACACACTGATGTTGGCCCAGTAAGGCCTAACTGTTGTTACTGCAGCAGCAAAAAGTTCATATGTGCCCTTTGTGGGCAGAACAGCTGATGCTGGTCTAGTGGGGAGAGCTGAGGGAGTGACTGGGCATTTGGTGCCTTTTAGGAGGAGCACTTCACTGGGGGCTGCCCTCCTCCATCCCCATCAGTGGTTGATCAGAACTGGACCCAGAGCATCACAGCAACCACCCTTCCATCTCCATCAATTATTGGTCTACCCAGGACCCAGACCTGCCAATCACAGCATCCTCTAACCCCATCATCAGTGATTGGTCCACAGTGGACCCAGACATGCCAATCATAGTACTTACCCTTCCCTCCCCATTAGTTATTGGTCTACACTGGATTCAGACCTGCCAATCACAGTACCCACCTCTTCATCCCCATCAGTGATTGGTTTGCACTGGACCCAAACCTGCCAATCACAGCATACAGCCCTCCCTCCTCATCAAGGGTTGCACATGACTCAAATAGGGTGCCAATTTCTTTGGGAACCTTGAATTTCAACTGTATAAAATTGCCACTTTTAAAACCAAAAACTAGGCTCGGCACCTATAGTTCAACCGGCTAAGGCGCCAGCCACATACACCTAAGGTGGCAGGTTCGAATCCCCAGCCCGGACCCGCCAAAACAACAATGACGGCTGCAACCAAAAAATAGCCGGGCGTTGTGGCAGGCGCCTGTGGTCCCAGCTACTTGGGAGGCGGAGGCAGGAGACTCGCTTGAGCCCAGGAGGTGGAGGTTGCTGTGAGCTGTAATGCCATGGCACTCGACCCAGGGGGACAGCTTGAGGCTCTGTCTCAAAAAAAAAAAAAAAAAAACCAAAAACTAGACCAAGATTTATTTTATACAGTTCAACTAACAGAAGCAGGGAAGAAGAAGCCTTCTGGAGGGGGCCTCCTACACTACCATATGTGGGCTTGGGGTCATGGGCCACAATCTTGGCTGCCAGTAAGTATTAGAGGATGAGGTCCGTAACCTGAAGGGAGGCCAGGTGTGCTGTGGTGTGAGGCAGCAGCTCCTCCAGGGAAGGGGCCTGCAGACACCCCAGAATGCCTCAACATCCCTCTGCCCAGAGCCAGATCCTCTACAAGGCTCTGCTTAGTCTTAAGAGCCAACATTTGTTTGAGCCAGTCCAAGTTGAGGATCTGTTTCCTACAAGATCAATATTTAGTTCCTGAATACACTAAAGCAGGGCACAGTAAATTCTTCAAGAACAGACATTAAAGAAAAAAAAAAGCAAATGTTGGTCAGAATGTTAAAAAATTGGAATCCTGGTGCCCTACTGGTGGGAATGCAGCATTGTGCAGTGTTGTGGAATATCACTCAGCCATGAAAAGGAAAGAGCCTCTGACACAGGGTATGGCACGGCTGAACCTTGAGGACATGATGCTCAGTGAGAGAAGCCAGACACAGAAGAACAAATCCTGTGTGATCCCACTCACAGGAGGTCCCAGGAGTGGTCAGACTCACAGAGACGGAAAGTGGAATGGTGGGTGTCTGTCTGGGCGCAGTGGCTCATGCCTGTAATCCTAACACTCTGGGAGGTCAAGGTGGGTGTGGATTGCTTGAGCTCACAGGGTTTGAGATCAGCCTGAGCAAAAGCAAGACCCTGTCTCCACTAAAAATAGAAAAACTGAAGTAAGAGGATCACTTGAGCCCAAGAGTTGGAGGTTGCTATGAGCTATGACACCACAGGACTCTACCCAGGGCAACAGCTTGAGACTCCATCTCAAAGAAAAAAAAATGGTGGGTGTCAGGGGCTGGGGTGGGGGTGGGACTTAAGTGTTTCACAGGACAGAGTTTTTCAGTTTAGGAAGAAGAACAGGTTCTAGAAATGGAGGGTGGTAGTGGCTGCACAACACTGGGAATGTGCTTAAAGCCATTGAAGCTTACATCTAGAAATGTGTAGGATGACAAATTTCATGTTGTGTATATTTTACCACAATAAAAAAATTGTTGAGAAAGATCAGCACCAATTGGATGAAGAGGTGTTTTGTACTTATCACCATGAATACCAGAAAAATGAATATTTGGTGTTGATAGGCCAGTACATTGGCTCATGCCTGTAAACCCAGCACTTCTGGAGGCCGAGGTGGGAGAATTGCTTGAGGCCAGGAGTTCAAGACCAGCCTGGGCAACATAAAGACTCCTCCTACAAAAAAGTACAAAAATTAGCTAAGCACTTGGCACCTCAGAAGGCTGAGGAAGGAGAATCACTTGAGGAGTTCAGGCTGCAGTGAGCTATGTTCATACCACTGCACTCCAGCGTAGGCAACAGAGTGAGAAGCTATCTCAAAAAGAAAAAAAAAAATATTTGGTGTTCATGCAATAACTTGAGAAGAAAACAGTGATGCCAGGGAGGTGCCAGAGCTTCCTGGCTCGGGAAGATACTATAAAGTACTTCATAGATGTGCTCAGTGTAGAGAAACTTCTAGACTCCTGTCAACTCCTTGAGGATAGACACAAACCTTTTTCACTTTCACTTTGCTTGAGTGTCCCCACAAAGTCCTCTGCAAACAGTTGACACAGAAAAAGCATTTCTTGATTGAGTGAAAAGATGACAATTTTACCAAAAGATTCGTGGTCCTTTGCTTATTACTTTACTTATTAGTTTGCTTTTTACTTTGTAAAAAGTCAACTAAAAACCTCCCAGCAGCACTTTCCTGGGTCATTGTAAGGCAAAGAGAACAAAAGCCTGGAGGCAGTTACCAAGTGTGTTGGCTCATGCTTGTCATCCTAGCATTCTGAGAGGCTGAGGCAGGTGGATCACTTGAGCTCAGGAGTTGGAGACCAGCCTGAATAAGAGTGAGACGCCCCCACACCAAAGACAGAGTAAGTGTTAGGGTATGGGGCACATCTCTTGGGGGTGAGACACAATTATAAGAGGGACTCTACCTAACCAATACAAACATTATAACCTAATTCTTTGTACCTTCAAATTAACCTGAAACAATGAAAAAAAATTTTCAAAAAAAGAAAAAAGGCAAGAAAAACTAGGCAGGTGTTATAGCAGGCACCTGTAGTTCCAGCTACCGGGGAGGCTGAGGAAAGAGGATCACTTGAGCCCAAGTGTCTGAGGGTGCTGTGAATTATGATGACCCCACGGCACTCTACTCAGGGTGACAGAGTGAGAATCTGTCTAAAAAAAAAAGCTTGGAGGCTCTGGTCATGACATAATGTTGGTATGGTTGGTTTAAAATCCACCTCTTTTAGAACATTCATATATATATATATATATATATAGAGAGAGAGAGAGAGAGAGAGCCTCAAACTGTTGCCCTGGGTAGAGTGCCATGGCATCACAGCTCACAGCAACCTCCAATTTCTGGGCTCAAGTTTTTCTCCTGCCTCATCCTCCCAAGTATCTGGGACTACAGGCGCCCACCACAACACCTGGCTATTTTGGGGTTGCAGCTGTCATTATTGTTTGGTGGGCCTGAGCTGGATTCGAACCCGCCAGCTGAGGTGTATGTGGCTGGTGCCTTAGCCGCTTGAGCCACAGGTGCCGAGCCAACATTCATATTTTTGTTGTTGTTGTTGTTGCAGTTTGGCCGGGCCGGGTTCAAACCTGCTACCCTTAGTGTATGCGGTCGGCGCCCTGCTCACCGAGCCATAGGCACCACCTGAACATTCATATTTTTAAATTTAAATGAATTTCTGACCAAAATGTAAAGTCTATGTAGGGTTAAATAAAAAAGCATCAGCTCAAGCAAATTATTTGCATAGCTCACAAAACAAACCTGTACAGATGAATCTTTATCTTATCACCAGGATGCCATGGAGACAGCCCGCGGCAGACAAGTGGGCACTTTAGTTTAAGAGAGAGGCAAAAGGAGAGAAGGTTCTGGAAGGTCCTTCACACCACTAATCTCAGACTACAAAATATCTTCTAGAGTTTGTTTTATTCTTATTTTTTGCAAAGATTGGGGGTGGGAGAGGATGAAATACAAAGACTGAGTGGGGAGAGGGAAGATAGCTGATTAAATGAAATAAGAGTGGACACAGAAGGCAATCACTGGCTCCAAAGGTGACTCTGAGGTGAGAGAAAGCCCTTGACGAGATGAGGCATCATCATTTAGTTTTTTGAAAGCAACAGAGGATAAATTACCACCTGAGTTTGAGAGATACATGAGAATACCCCAGACAAACCAGAAAGATGAATGTGTAGCTGTAAAACAACAGGAACCATCCATAAAAGCTTCGAGAAGCTTCCACACTGAATGTGTGCCAAGATACAGGGGAGAGAAAAGAAGCATCTTTAGAACACCTGACAAATGCCTACAGCACACAGGGCTAAATCATGAATGGTCGGCACTAACATCTCCACATCAAACCTGAGGCTTAACCAGCCTCCAGCCCCCCAGACACAGCCATCCTGGCACCTTCTGTCCCAGGTGGGCAAGCAGGGGGCTGACACTCCTCCCAACTCAACAGTGATGGACTGACACTGAGTACCTGACTCCCTTCTTGGGTGACCCTTCGTCCTGGTTCACTCAGGACTGCTCCAGTTTTAACCTGGAAACTGGGACATCTGATGAATCTACTCCTTTTCCATCTTCACCCATCAGGAAGGGTCTGCAGCCGTTCAGGGGTCCCTAGGAGGCACTGCCCAAGGGTTCTGTGAGCAGTACCACATCACTGGGGATGAGGCAGGAACAATGTCTGTTTCCAGCCTCCTGAGGAGGCCAGCGAGGGACAGTCTCGGTTTAGTGCCAACATGTCCTTAATGCCACCCTGTAGCTTGCCAAAGCCTCATTTGTTTTCAAAAAAGATAGTGTGGGCTTGGTGCCCATAGCACAGTGGTTACGGCACCAGCCACATGCACCGAGGCTGGTGAGTTCAAGCCCAGCCCAGGCCAGCTAAGCAACAATGACAACTATAACCAAAAAATAGCCAGGCATTGTGGAGGGCACCTGTAGTCCCAGCTACTTGGGAGGCTGAGGCAAGAGAATCACTTAAGCCCAAGAGTTAGAGGTTGCTGTGACGTCACAGCACTCTACCGAGGGGGACATAGTTAAACTCTGTCTAAAAAAAAAAAGTGTGTGGGTGAGCCTTCACTCAGAGCCTAAGTGGAGGAAACCCAGGGCCAAGAGATAGGGTGAGGTGAGGCGGACACTGGCACAGGAGCAAAAGTGAAGGGAGTGCCAAAATCTTAAGTCATCAAGATACATCATATTGTCACAAAACTCACCAAAAGATCCATGACCAACAGAATGTTAACATTTGACTTAAAGACAGGATCCAACCTTATACCTTTCTGACCCATATCTCACTGACTTACCCCCAAACTCCTAACCCTAGACCTGCTGGCACAGTGGCCTCTTTGATTAAAGTGTTGATCTTGGCCAGGTATGGTGGCTTATACTTAGGATCCCAGCACATTGGGAGGCTGAAGCAGGAGGATCACTTGAGGTCAGAAATTTGAGAACAGCTTGGACAACATAACAAGCTCCCCATCTCTACAAAAAACAGAAAAATTAGCCAGGGATAGGGGTGCATGCCTGTAGTCCCCACTACTTGGGAGGCCAAGCCAGGAGGATCACTTGAGCCCAGGAGTTTGAGGTTGAAGTGAACTATTATGATCCCACTACACTCTGGCCTAGGGCAACAAGAGCAAGACCCTGTCTCAAAAATTTTTCTCAATGAAGTGAAAAAAATATGATTCCACCTTAACAAAATTGGAGCTGTAGACCCTTCTTACTGGCATCATAAGGTAGGTGTCCATCCTCGAGAAGCCTGGTGTGCCAAGGAACTGCAGGCAGCCTCTAGGAGCTGAAGGTAGCCACTATCCCTGACAGCCAACCCAAAGCCCAGCCATTAGTCATCTTCTAGAGACCAAATAAGCTCAGAGGTGGCTCCTTCCCCATTTGAGCCTTCCAGTGAGAACACAGCCTAGCCATCACTCTGACTGCCTCCTGAGTGGAGAACCCAGCCAAGCCATGTCCTGCCCCTGTCCCAACCTACAGAAAACCATGAGATGACAAACAGGAGATGTTTCTAGGTGCTAAATTTGTGGTAATTTGTAGAAAATGAATACAATAACCAACAGGCTTCTTAAATCTGTTACACACCAAACTGGCAAGATGTTTCAATGTCCCCCAAAATGCCCATTCCTGCCTTAATCTTCTCCAGCTCAGATAGTAGCTCCATCTTCATGGTGGCTCAGACCCAAACCCCTGGGGTCATCCTTGGTGTCTCTGGCATTGCCTCCATCCAGTCCATCCAAAAACACTGTCAGGCCACCTGCTAGATAATCTCCAAAATTGGGCTGCTACCCTCATCACTAGCCTAGCCTACACATGGCATCATCCAGGCTCACAAAACTTGCCACTTTCATCCTCTCCTCCCTGATCCAATATTGGACTGCCATTCCTAACACTAGATTTAAAAATAGAGAGTAATAGCCTAATGTTTACTAAAAAAGCAAGTTAGTCTCCTCTGCCCCTACAATTGCAGGGCGTTATTTGATAACAATAGTTGGTGCATCATTCCTCAGGAGCCATGACCCTGGGAAAGAACGCCTTTAATAAAAATAAGTAGATTAGAATTTTCTACATGATAGCCATTGCTGGGATGTGGTGGTTTTAAAATATGTCCACAAATTCTTTGCTCTCCTCCCTTAGTAGAGCTTATTTCACCTCCCTTTGAATGTGGACTAGACTTACTGACTTGCTTCTAATGAACTCAATGTACCAGAAGTGATAGAGTAAGACTTCTGAGGATGGGTCATAGAAAAACTGTGGTTTTCTCCTTTTTCTCCTTTGGATCTCTCAGGGAGAAGCCAGCAGCCATGTTGTGAGGAAATGCAAGCAGTGCTATGGAGAGGTCCAGGTGGGGAGGAACTGAGGTCTCCCACTAACAGCCATTTGAGGTTGCCAGCTCAGAAGTAGCTACTTCAACTGTAGTTGAGCCTTCAGATGAGGCAGCCCCTGGCCAAGATCTGTAATAACCAAGCCCCCAGCCCTTGACCCCCTCCCTAAGACCAGTGGGGAACAAGCCCCCTACCCTTGAAAAGGAAGCCTCTCCTAAGCTTTTAGTTCCAGCCCTCTTAAGGATAGAGAAACAGCCTTAAATTGAGGAAGTTTGCAGAGAGGGGTTGAGGAAGGGAGGGGTGGATTCCAAATAAAGCCCCAGATAAAAAGGTCCCAAGTTGTTCTCAGAAATTTACCCAACACTTGTTTTGTACCCCTGAAATATGAGCTAATGTACCCTAAGTAAACATGTACCTCCACCCTGAATTGTGTAAACCCCTATGACATACCCCATCTTATGATCAGGAGTAATGTACTTGTGATATATCTTGCGATGTATGAATTAATATGTACCCTTATTTTGTAACCCCTGAGCTATTGGCTTCCGTATTGCTGATTGGCTTCTGTACTGCTCTAGCTTGCTAGTCACCATGAGCTATTGGCTATAACCCCTGAGCTATTGGCTTCTGTAACTGCTGATTGGCTTCTGTATTGCGCTAGCTTGCTAGTCACTATGACTACGCAGAATAATGGTACAAAATAGCCTTCTCCCCCGCTATTCGAGGCTTCTTGTTGGCTCACCACAAGAGCCCCCTGCAGGTGCACCAGTAGGTGTATCAAATTATCAATAAATTTCTATTACTTAATTATACCTAAAGTGGGGTCCATCCTTCTCTCACATCTACCTTCCCATTTCAGGTCTAACTGCAACTTCATGAGACAGCCATGGTGTCTGGGTGGTTTAGACTAGATAAATCAGTCCCAAATTCCTATCTTACAGGAAACTATGAGAAGATAAATCTTCTCATTTAATCTGCTAATTTAAAGGTAATTTGTTACACAGCAACCAGTGACTAACTAATACATAGGACTCCAGGCTCCATAATCCTGTCTGGTTTTCTGTTTTCCTTCTCCCAAACCACTCTTTTCTTGGTAGCCCATTCTATTCCCATCTCCCCATTTTCCTCTTTAATTCCTCATAGACTTTCCTGTCTGCTGTGAGTCTTCTCTTTGCCTTTAATGGCTGATGTTATCTAGTTTGTTAAAACTGTGGTTTAACCTCTCAAAGGGGGATATAACCTTTGGATTCCTTTTTTCCAAGCAGGGTCAATTTTTTTTTTTTCTGGCTGGGGCTGGGTTTGAACCTGCCACCTCCTGCATATGGGCCCAGCGCCTTACTCCTTTGAGCCACAGGTGCTGCCCAAAAATTACTAATTTTTTTTTTTTTTACAGCTTTTTGGCCAGGGCTGGGTTTGAACCCACCACCTCTGGTTATGGGGCCAGTGCCCTACTCCTTGAGCCACAGGCACTGCTCCAGCAGGGTCAATTTTAATCATAGGATCATAATGGTGCTCAAAGGTTTACCTAGTTCCATCCCTAAGCTTATAAATTTCTTCTCCTTTTCAATCTCAACTCTTTAGCTGTCATGCCCACCTTTTGATGCAGTTCCCCCCCACCCAATTCAAGATGCTCACAGTTTTCAGAAACTCCCCTCCCATTAGGCAGCCAATCCTGTGTATGGAACAGACAGCTCTTGTCTGTACTGTGGGCTCTCTTATTTCTCCCTGTCCCCCCTCCTCAGGCCCAAATCTAGCTGGAAAAACCTCCTCCTCCTCTGTGGCCCCGACTTCATGAAATAAATCACTCAGCAAGCCTAAAGGAAATTTAATAAGCTTGGTCTTTTTTTTTTTTCTTTTTGTCTATGGACTTTTTGTTAGGTTTTCATGGGAAGAGGTGTTTGTGAGAAAAGTATTTGCAGCAATGATATCTTGTGCTCTTCTAGCTTTATAACGTGCAAAGAGGAAAAGGGAGTTGGCGACCGCATGGGGGGGAAACACTGATAAACATGAGTGATACCAAGGAAAACAGATAAAAATGTATGGATTAAAAAAATTAGTAAACTTCCAATCACTTATGACTTATATCATTTAAAATTAACACAGCTCCTAAATGCAACATGGGGGCCAATAAAGAAGACAGAACAGAAACATCAGTGGGGAAAACAGGGAATTTTGGGTAAAGTCTACTAAGAGAGTTGTACTCACAATAATTCTCTAGGGTCCTATGGGTTACATGAGATGTTAACATCTGGGGACTCTCTCTACTATCTTTGCAATTAAAATTATTCTGAAAACTTTTCTTTTAACTAGTAAAGGTAACATGTAAAAAACAACAAAGGGGGCCTTACATGAATCTCAGCCAGTTACCCAGAGTGTGTCATCCTGTGTTCATCTCAGAGCCATATGAAAGAAATGGCTTGGAGCAGCCTATAGGGTACAGGTGACACAGGCAAGGATCATAGGCAGAAAGTCAACGCTTCACATGTATATGGGGCTCATGGACTACAAGCAGGTCGTTCAGCCCTCCCAGAAACCCCAGTGAATGAGGGGGTCCTACATGAGTGTACCAAATTTACAGATGAGGAAACTGAGGTTTGGAGAAACTATCTCCTTTCCCTCTGTCTTACACATGGACACACACACAGAGTTCTTAGATCCTGCCACTTTGGTGGCTTCTCTACTATGAAACATGCCTTAATCTTCAGGTAAGGCAGGTGAGCCCAGAGGGCCGGGGGGAGAAAGTATGGTGAGAGCACTAGACCCTGCCCTGGGTGGGAACAACGGCATCTACTCCTGGGGTTGCTTCCTGTGAGAGTTGCACACAGATGATCACAGAATCAGGTGATCTTCACCCGTAGCCACCTGTCTCCTTGCCTGCATTTCTGCTTCCTTCACCTTCATAGAAAAGAAGAAAAACCCAGGCCTATGAATTGTGATGCTCCTACTTCAGTTTCCCTCCTTGTTTAGAATTGCACAACTCAATTGGCCAGGGAAACATCTGCGTTCCCCAGCTCATTCTGCCTCACTCACACAGTGTATTTACCAGGCCTCCAAAGTTCTTCATCAATGCTGTGATAACAGGATTCTGGGAAGCCTGAGCACTGCAGATGAGTCCCCAGCCTTGATAAAAGGCCATACCAACACCTGTTGCCTAAGGATTCTGTGAACTCTATATTTTACACACAAAACGTTCAGAATTCTGCAAAGTGGACTTTGAACAACACACAAATGCCCTTTAAGGATGGACGCCAGTGTCTCGGCGCCTGTGGCTCAAGTGGCTAAGGCGCCAGCCACATACACCTAAGGTGGCGGGTTTGAATCCAGCCCCGGCCCACCAAACAACAATGATGGTTGCAACCAAAAAAATAGCCAAGCGTTGTGGCAGGCGCCTGTGGTCCCAGCTACTTGGGAGGTGGAGGCAGGAGACTCACTTGAGCCCAGGAGTTGGAGATTGCTGTGAGTGATGCCACAGCACACTACCCAGGGGGACAGCTTGAGACTCCGTCTCAAAAAAAAAAAAGGATGGGTGCCAGGTAGGCTGCATGGTTCCCCAGCTCAAATCTACACTCTGTTGTTGGAGGAGCACAAATGTGTTTTCTGTTCCTTTGGCAGGAGCGGGAGGGGCTCATGCTGACTCACAGAGCAGGCTGTGTGGCTAAGACTCTCATCCTTATTTTCCAGATGGGAAACGTAGGAAGAGGGGAGTTAACACACTACCATCCACAAAGTCATGCATGATCCCATAATGAAGCTGAACACACACTGTAACAATATACTCGCACAAATCTTGCACACAACAGACAACCATACACAGTCCCATAGATAGTCACACGCTCATATACTCAGTCACACATGCAGCCACACATGATCTCACACAACCACACATAGTTACATGCAATCACACACACAAACACAATGACACAATCATACACAGCCACGTGTGACCAGCACCAGGCCCTGCATGGGCATCACAGATCTGCCAGGAGGCAGCCACCACCACTGATCCCCAGGTCCCTATAGCCTGGTGCTCTTGGAACCTCAAGGCAGCTCACTGCCTGGGATGGAAGCTGGTCCTCTACAGGTGGCACCAGGCAAGCCCTGGAGCAGAAGGTCCCCGGCCTGTGCAGGACCCTCCGGAGCCATATGAGAGAGAAGGTGAGGATATCCCACAGTGTGGACAGCCCACATCTTCCTGGTTTTCCTGCCACATTTAATAGAAGTCAGGTGCCATCTCCAGCCCCAGTTTCAGGCCCTCTGATCTAACCCTCTTCAAACTGTCATCCCCTCCCCAAATCCTTGCCATGTGTTTACTCACAAGCAGGTCCGAGTCTAAAACCTCCCAGTGGTTGAGAGAAGCGTTGGGGAGGTAGGTGTCTTACCGGGGCCTGAGTCCCGTTCTACCCCAACCTGCCCCTACAGAGGTTCCAGGCAGATGCTCTGGGTTTAATTTTAGCTAAGTTCACAGGTAGAAAAGAGTGGAAGACTGCACATGGGGACAGAGAAGGGGGCCCTCCAGGTGCTCCAGCCACCTCTACACACACCGACTGCACCCACATAACTCACCTGAGTCTACCTACATGCCTACATGCTGGGCAGCGTCTACACAACCCCAACCCTAGTGCAGGACGAGGGGGCTGCTCTGAGGAGAGGCCAAGCCCACAGGACCCCCAACTCACCGTACTCTGCTCCAGGTGAAGAGGCTGCTCTGAGGATTCTGCCTGACCCTGAGTGGAGCTGCAGCCACAGGGGAAGGGGGCAGGGCTGGGCGGAGCGCTCCCCTCTCTCGTCCCTCCCCCATCATCTGTCCCCGCAGGGTCAGGCAACCTCCAACTGCCCCCACAGGGCCTGCGAACCCGACCTCTGACCCAGACCCCCACCTCAGGATGAGGCAGCCCAGGGTGGGAGTCAGGTGGGTGGTGCTACAGGCAAGTGAGCCCACCTGGGCAGGAGACTGGCGATAGTCCTGGGAGCAGGTACTCAGTGCTGTTTTCTCCAAAGCAGGAAGGGAACTGGGCAGAGGAGGGGCATGAATAACTACAGTATTTTTTATTTTATTTATTTATAGAGTCTCACTCTCACTGTCGCCCTTGGTAGAGTGCAATTCTCTTACCTCAGCCTTCCAAGTAACAGGGACTACAGGCGCCCACCACGATGCCTGGCTATTTTTTTGTTGTAGTTGTCATTGTTTAGCAGGTCTGGGCTGGGTTCCCACCCGCCAGCCCCGGTACCCTAACCACTGTGCTACGGGTGCTGAGTCTATAATATTAAATAAGTGTCTAATTTAGGAGTTTTCAAGTTACAGAAAATTTGGGAAGGCAGCCCAGATTCTCCTACCCCGAGCTGTCTCCCTAATGGCACAGCAGTGTCAGGACCAATGCATCAGCACTGATCCATTTTTATTAAGGATTGGAGCCCACACGTGAATTGGGTTTCCTCAGTTTCCCTTCGACACCTCTCCTGTCCCTGACCCCAGCCAGGACACTCAGCCTTCATGTCTCCTCAGGCCTCTTTGGGCTCTGACAGTTCTCTGGTGCCCTCGAAAGTCCTGGGTAGGGTGGGTCAGGTGTCTTCAGGACATCTTGGATGGACTAGTCTGTATTGTCTTCCTCATGGTCATGCTGGGTGGCCTCGGTTCTGCCACGCTGCCCACTGTCACTCTGGTCACTCCCAGTCTTGCCCTTCTGCTTCGGTCATGGCAAATAGTGTACATTGTTAGAACCACGCAGGGCCAGTCTGTTATTCCATGTCTGGATGCCTTTGGTGGCTGCTGACTGCAGGGGAAGTGTGGAGGAGGCACAGTCCTGCAGGATATTGTCTCCAAGTACTCCATGCTTGAGACCCACCAGGACTCAATCCTACAAGATAGCCATCACTCCCTTATGGAGGAAGAAGTGGCTGCAGTCCTGAGAGCCTGAGGTCATGCTGGCTCCAAGCCCATTTCTCCTACTGGTGCCTTCTGCAAGCCTCAGTCAGTCTGTCCCCAAGAAGCTGTTTCTGGCTCAGCACCTGTGGCTCAAGCAGCTAAGGCGCCACCCACATACACCTAAGGTGGCGGGTTTGAATCCCCAGCCCGGGCCCACCAAACAACAATGATGGCTGCAACCAAAAAATAGCCGGGCGTTGTGGCGGGCGCCTGTGGTCCCAGCTACTTGGG
>NW_003852424.1:15153739-15210628 GCF_000181295.1 Otolemur garnettii | reverse complement strand
AAAAAAAAACATTATTTATTTATTTATTTGAGACAGAGCCTCAAGCTGTCCCCCTGGGTAGAGTACCATGGCATCACAGCTCACAACAACCTCCAACTCCTGGGCTCAAGGGAGTCTCCTGCCTCCGCCTCCCAAGTAGCTGGGACCACAGGCGCCCACCACAATGCCGGGCTATTTTTTGTTGTTATTGTTGCAGCCATCATTATTGTTTGGTGGGCCCAGGCTGGATTCAAACCCGCCACCTTAGTTGTATGTGGCTGGTGCCTTAGCCACCTGAGCCACAGGTGCTGGGCCTAATTAAATTATTTTATTTATTTATTTATTTATTTTGGAGACAGAGCCTCAAGCTATCCCCCTGGGTAGAGTGCTATGGCATCACAGCTCACAGCAACCTCCAACTCCTGGGCTGAAGCGAGTCTCCTGCCTCCGCCTCCCAAGTAGCTGGGACCACAGGTGTCCGCCACAACACCCGGCTATTTTTTGGTTGCAACTGTCATTGTTGTTTGGTGGGTCCGGGCTGGATTCGAACCTGCCAGCTCAGGTGTATGTGGCTGGCGCCTTAGCCGGTTGAGCCACAGGTGCCGAGCCTAAATTATTTTTGAAAGAAGTTCAAAGCACAGTTAAGTATATTCTTTTTCTTTTCTTTTTTTCTTTTTGAGACAGAGCCTCAAAATTGTCACCCTGGGTAGAGTGCCGTAGCATCACAGCTCACAGCAACCTCCAACTCCTGGGCTCAAGTGATTCTCCTGCCTCTGCCTCCCAAGTTGCTGGGACTACAGGCACCTGCCATAACACCTGGCTGTTTTTTGGTTGCAGCCATCATTGTTGTTTGGCGGGTCCAGGCTGGATTCGAACTCACCAACTCAGGTGTAAGTGGCTGGTGCCTTAGCCACTTGAGCCACAGGCGCCAAGCCTGTTCTTTTTTTATATATATTCCCCTCCCTCCTTTTTAAATTATTGAGACAGATTGCTCTCAACAACCTCAAACTCTTGGGCTCAGGCAATTCTCTTGCCTCAGCCTCCCAACTAGCTGGGACTACGGGTGCCCCACCACAACCCCTGGCTATTTTTGTTTGTTTGTTAGTAGGCCCAGGCAGGGTTTGAACCCACCAGGTCTGAAGCATGTGGCTGGTGCCCTAACCACTGAGCTATGGGCACCCAGCCTTTTTATTTATTTTTTGACCAACATAATTTAAGTGTGCCACAGAAGTTTAACTATAGGTTCAAGTGTGCTACAAGATAAGAAAGGTTGAAAAACACTGGTCTAAGGCATCAACACCTCTCTGGCCCCTTATTAATCAAGCAGCCTCACTATCTTCCATGGGAAGGAGGAACTGGTGAGAGCCGAGTGACACATGCAAGGTGCAGGACATGCACAAACCCGTATTGTCTACTATCACCTACATTCCTAAAGCCTTGGACCAGCAAGTGAAGGCCAAGTCCAAACCTTGTACCACAGTTGCATTTTTTTTTTTTTTTTTTTAAGAAAAGGTCTTACTATGTTGCCCAGACTGGTCTCAAACTCCCAGGCACAAAGATTCTAAGGATTCTCCTGCCTTGGTCTCCCAAAGTGCCAGGACTACAAATGTGAGCCACAAGGGTGTTTTGTTTTTTTTTTTTTTTAAGGCACAGTCTCACTACATTGCCTTCGTTAAGAGTGCCGTTCTGTCACAGCTCACAGCAACCTCCAACTCTTGGGCTCAAGTAATTCTCTTGCCTCAGCCTCCCAAGTAGCTGAGACTACAGGCGCTCACCACAATACCCAGCTAGCTTTTGGTTATAGCTGTCATTGTTTGGCAGGCCCCAGCTGGGTTCGAACCCACCAGCTCTGATGTATGTGGCTGGCACCCTAGCTGCTGAGCTACAGGTGCTGAGCCAGCGTTAACATTTTTAAAGGATTGAGAATATCAAAAGACAACTATTTTGAGACATATGAAAATCCTATAAAAATCCCAATTTCAGAATCTGCCAATTTTGGCCACAGCCATGCCCATCCTTCAATGTAGTCTGTGGTGCTTTCCATTGACAAGGGCAGAGCTGAGAAGCATGACAGGGACCCTGCGGCCCGAGGAGCCCACAGTCCAAGTAGCCCCACTGACACCCCAGATGCTATCGTCCCCCCCAAGCCACACACCCAGAGGAGGTAAAGGGAGAGGCCGAGCCAGATATCAAAAGCCGTGTTTAATCATGAGACTCAAACGGAAGCAAGGCAAAACATACAAACAGAAACTTCAGGAACAACCACCTCTGGTTCCTTGACATTGGCCAAACATCCAAGACCAAATGAGAAATCTCCACGCTCATCCCGACTATGAAATGGCTTAAATTAAGGCGCAGTCTGATCAGCAGACAGGGGGTCACCCGGCCCCCAGCCTGTCCTCACAGTGGCTAGAGGGGAGGTCCACTCACTCCCGTCCCAGCTCATCCAGCGCTTTTAAGAAACACACAAAAAGTGTTAAAGGAGACATTTACCTTTCTCTTTTTTTCTGAGGAAAAACTCATCATTTTTCCCTGGAAAAATAGGGCTGAAGTCTCAGTGCTGGTATTTTTCTGAACAATTCACAGCTGGCCCCCAAAGCTCCTGCCCAGAACAGACCGGGGAAACGGCAGCATGGGGCTGTCTGTGCAGATGGGAGCTTCAGCCTTCATTTCACGTAAACAGAAACACCTTTCTGGACTTAGGTCTGGAGGTTTCATGGATAGGGAGGGTGGTACAAGGGTGCTGACAGCCAGACAGCCCCAGCGCCTGTGAGGGTAGCCTCTGCTTCACAAGCGACTACATGTGGCAACAGAGAAGGGCGCTGGGCCTGCACACTGGCCACGTCCTGGTCAGTTCCACCACGGGCATCTGTGCTATGGGCTCCAGAGAACCCCGCCAGTGAGGTAGAGACCAAATGCCAGTTCCACAACTCGCCAGCACATTCCAGGGCTCCTGGGCTCTTCAGTGAAGAGCACGCGGCTTCTAGATGTGGGGCTGGGCTAGCAGTGTCCAGCAGGAGGGCCAAAAAGCTACACGCAAATGCCTGGGATGGGGAAGGACCCAGAGCAAGATGAAGCTGACGTGGAAAACAAAGTTGAACAGCAGGTGTGGCTAGGTCTTCCCTCCTGGGCTGTAGGGAATCCCCCAGGGCCCCCCTCATTAGAAGGGCAGCCTGAGACTCACACCCCTTGAGGCAACACTACCAGAAGTAGCAGTCACGACTGTTTATTAAAAGCGGGAGCAGTGCACACATGGCACCTCCAGTCCCGGAAGGAGCAGCCTGTCCACTCTCTGCTGCCCCATCCTCGCCCCCTACCCTGTAGGCCCTGTCTTAGCCCAGAGTCTATGTCTTGGAGAACGAGGGGCTGCTGACAATCTCTGGGTCTCGGGTCTGCACCAGCTGATGTGAGCAGGGAACCAGCTCAGCAGGGAGGCAAAGGCTTCTCCCCCCACCAGCCCCACAAACAGCAAAAACAGGGCGTAGTATGGAATAAGTCAGAGGAGGTGGCAGAAGCGGCAGGGAAGCACCAGATGTGCACGCGTCTGCGGCCCGGCCAAGCCCGCCACAGCACAGGGACCAGGAAGGGCCAGGCAACAAACACCCTGGCTACCCAGAGCTTGTGGCAGCCACATGAGCTGGGAGCAGGGCATGGGAGCAAGAACCTCTGAGGACTTGAGCACCATGGGGGAGGGTGGCCAGCCCAGGCTCAGTCCACGGACATCTCCCATCTGTCCTTGGCCTTCAGGCACCAGAGGCTGGCATCTCAGTATGGCAGGCCGAGTCCTGCTACCTCTCCCCTAGGCCAAGGCACCCGACCGAGCCTCAGGGTCAGGATGGGCCAGGTCCTGACCTGTAGGTTCGGGGGTGCTGTCAGCCAGGTCCCCAGGCTCCTGGGTGGGGGCTGTGGCCCCCATCTCCTCAGGAGCAGCCAGTTCCAAGGGCTGCTCAGTGGGTGGGGGAGACCTGGTGAGGTCTTCGCTGGGAGGCTGTGGGGAGAGGGGTGCATCCAAGTCCTTTGGGGGCTGCAGGCCATCGGCTGGAGCTGGGGCCCAAGGAGCCTGAGGTAGATCTTTCTGTAAGAGGAAGACCAGTGAGGGACAGTAGGATGCCTAATACCCCCAGCCCCCGAGGCGGCAAAAAGAAGCCCTGTCCCCAAAGGGCTAGGATCTAGGCTCAGGGCAGGCAGGACTCATTCACGGGAGGGGGCTGGTGCATGGCCACAGGGCTAAAGAAGGAAAGCTGAGGTCTCCTAAGGCCAGAACTGACAGGCCACAAAGCAAGCTCAGGTCTTAATATTCCTCAGCCCTTGGGGGCCTGGCCTGCCCCTCCATCTAGTCTCCTGGCTTCTCCTCAACTTTTCAGAACTGACTCCTTCATTCTTTCTTTTTCTTATTTTTTTGTTACTTTGAGATAGTCTCAAGCTGTTTTCCTGGGTAGAGTGCCATGGTGTCACAGCTCACGGCAACCTCAAACACTTGGGCTTAAGCGATTCTCTTGCTTTAGCCTCCCAAGTAGCTGGGACTACAGGCACCCACCACAAAATCCGGCTATTTTTTGTTGCTGTTGTAGCAGCTGTCATTCTTTTAGCTGGATTGGGCTGGGCTTGAACCCACCACCCCCGGTGCTATATGGCTAGCACTCTATCCACTGAGCTATGTGCACTGCCCTCCTTGTTCTTATGGCCAAGGCAATGCTGAACAGAAATGATACCCTGGGTCTTGGTGGCCAGGGAGGGCCAGAGCCCCAGCTGCAGTATCTGCCAGTCCCAGCTCAGTCCTGGGGCCACTGTCTGCCCCAACACTAACCCCAGCACAGAAGGAACAGGCTTCACCCTGAGAGGAGCCCAGCACAGTAACCCATGTGTGCTGGCACTGCTGAGAGGAACAATTTACCAGGGACAGAGGCTGCTTTTGTGGGACAATTTATCCAGATCCCACAGGGTCTAAACAGGTCCCTGTTCCTGCCATGGCTGCTCCCAGTGTCCAAGGGGCAGCCACAATTAGGGCACAGCCACAAGTAGGGCACAGCATGCCTGAGAGTTCTGGAAATCTGCACCATCACCCCTCTTAGACAATGCTCTATATCACACAAGAAGGGGCCCAACCCATCCCTCTTGCGATTTTTTTTTTTTTTTTGAGACAGAGTCTCACTTTGTTGCCCTCAGTAGAGTGCCATGGTGTCATAGCTCACAGCAACCTCCAACTCTTGGGCTTATGTGATTCTCTTGCTTCAGTTTCCTGAGTATCTGGGACTACAGGCACCCGCCACACGCCTGGCTGTATTTTAGGGATGGAGTCTTGCTCTGGCTTAGGCTAGTCTTAAACTTTCGAGCTCGAGTGATCAACCCACCTCAGCCTTCCCCCTCTCATGTTTTAAAAGGCCAGCAGGCTCAGCACCTGTGGCTCAAGTGGCTAAGGCACCAGCCACATACACCTAAGGTGGTGGGTTTGAATCCAGCCCAGGCCCACCAAACGATGGCTGCAACCAAAAAATAGCCAGGTGTTGTGGTGGGCACTTGTGGTCCCAGCTACTTGGGAGGTGGAGGCGGAGACTTGCTTGAGCCCAGGAGTTGGAGGTTGCTGTGAGCTGTGATGCCATGGCATTCTACCCAGGGGGACCGTTTGAGGCTCTGTCTCCAAAAAAAAAGATAGGAAAGCAAAAGTGACATAGCCCTAAGCCCCTCCCTGCATCAGGGCATCCCATTCTTAGCACCCATTAGGGGGACAGGGTTTCTACAGTGAGGGTCAGGCTGCATTCTCAATGGCAACAGCTGGGAGCCCCATATCCACTCAAATGAATGTTACTGTGCATGAGGATAGCAAACCCACACCAACCAGGAGTTCATGTGTATCCTCGGGTCACCCCCAGCACAGAACCACACATGCATGACACCAAAAGCAGGACCTTCCAGACATGGGGAGACCCAGACCCCAGGACCTGCTAGGTGCGGGGTTAGTTAAATACTAAGAGGTCTTACTCAACTTTATCTCTAGTTAGGGCTTATTAGGCTATTATTTCTTGCAGTCATAGCAAACTGGTATTCACCACAAAACCGCTGCCCGTCCAGAACACGCCCAACTCCCGGCGCCAGAGCGCCACAGCGAAGCTCGTCACCAGTGTGCAAGGCACCAGGTAGAGGAGGGCAGGCTGGCCTCGTTGCATGAGGGCCAGGGCCATAAACGTCACCAGGAGGCCGATGCCATAGGCTGGAGGGAGAGAGGGATGTTACCTCAGGTAGCTGAGGCCACAAGAATACTCTGAGCTAGGGCAGGAGAAACCGATAGTGGAGGACAGAGGGAGACATGAAGACGGGAGAGGTGGTCAGTGTGGGGTCACACATGTCCCCATGGGTACATGGATCCTTCCTTCACTTCCTGGGACACACACCTACTCCACCTCCACCTCAGCAGGTGAGAGGGGTCAGGGTTCCCTGAATAACAAAAGGGCCGAAGATAGAGTATGTTGTGAGGGAGGAGATGGGGAGAAGGTAGGCTCCAGGTCAGTACCCAGTAGTTGTGGGAAAAGTCTAGAATCTCAGAAGTAGTCAGAGGAAGAGCTAAGAGTTATGGCCAAGGATCTGGGGTTTTTTAAATGTATCTTTAATTAGAAAAATAACATTAAGGTAGCACAGCTACATAATTAGGAACCTCTGACCACTGAACTGTGGTCACATAAAAGGATGTCCTTGTTCTCGGTCATGTAAAAGGAAACACTCAGTGAAGCATTTAGGAGACAGGGACACGGTGTCTACAAGCTACTCAGTCCAGAAACATGCTACTATTTATGTGCAATTTACATGCACACGTACACCAATGTGCACACAACCAGTGTTCCAGGACCCCCAGCCTCCTCCTCCATATATCAAATTCCACAGACGCTCAAGTCCGTGATAAAAAGTGGCAGTGTTTTCACACAAGCTGCACATATCCCCCTGTACACTGTAAGTCACTACTAAGTTATTTGTAAGACCTAATACAAAACCAATGCTGTGTAAATAGTTGTTAGACTGTGTTGTTTAGGAAATACTGACAAGAGATCTGTATAGGCTCAGTACACATATAGTTGAGACTCAGATCTTTTTCCTGAATATCTTTTTTCCTGAATATCTATGGTTAGTTGACTCTGTGGATGCAGAGGGTCAATTGTATATACACATGAAAAGAGAGTGAGAATATAATAAAGAAATGTGATGAAATGCTAACAGTCAATAATCTGAGCGCAGGACATATAGGGGTTCTTCATACTAATGTTACAAGTGTCAGTTTGAAATTACAGTAGAACCCTGTAAATTGAACACCCGGGGGAAGGTAGCAAAATAGTCAACATAAGAACAAGGCCTGCTGCACAGATGTATACATGTGGCCCACATGTATACATCTAGCTCTCTGATCTATGAGAATTAAGTCAACTTAAGGAGGTGGTCAATGTAGGGAGATGGCTCAGCTATGGACATATTACTGTACTTTAAAAAGTTATAAGAAAATAAATTTTCTAGGAGAGCACTTTCTCCTAGAAAAAGAGAAAAAAGAGATGCTGTCACCAACAACTATGTTTCTTTTTGAGATAGAGTCTCACTATGTCACCCTCTCATCCTCAGTAGAGTGCTGTGGCATCATAGCTCACAGCAACCTCAAACTCTTAGACTTAAGTGATTCTCCTGCCTCAGCCTCCCAAGTAGCTGGGACTACAGGAACCCACAAGAACACCCAGCTATTTTTTTGTTGCAGTTGTTTAGCTGGCCCAGGCTGGGTTTGGACCCGCCACCCTCCGTGTATGTGGCTGGCGCCGTAACCACTGTGCTATGGGCGCCAAGCCCAGCAACTATGTTTTAACATTTGTCTATTTTATCTAATAATATCTCACATTTCTGATTAATTATATAGGGAATATTCCCATCTGTTACTTATTTATATTTATCTATTTTATTTTTGAGGTAGGGTCACACTCTCTCACCCAGGCTAGAGTGCAGTGGGTATTGTCACCGCTCATAGTAACCTCAAACTCTTGAGCTTGAGGAATCCTCTTCTCTTAGCCTCCCAAGTAGTTGAGACTACCAGTGCCTGCCACAATGCCCAACTAATTTTCCTATTTTTTGTAGAGACAGGGTCTTCCTCTTGCTCAGGCTAGTCTTGACCTCCTGGCCTGAAGCAATCCTCCCAACTTGGCCTCCCAAAGTCAGAGTACTAGGAATATAGGCATGAACCACTGGGCCTGGCCTATTGATCAATTTGGTTTGTTATCTATAGATCTAAATGGTTTCAGTTATAAGAATCATAAGAACAGGGCAGCGCCCATGGCTCAGTGGGTAGGGCGCCAGCCCCATATACCAAGAATGGTGGGTTCAAAGCCAGCCCCTGTCAAATGGCAACAAAAAATAGTTGGGCATTGTGACGGTTGCCTATAGTCCCAGCTACTCAGGAGGGTGAAGCAAGAGAATCGCCTAAGCCCAGGAGTTGGAAGTTGCTATGAGCTGTGATGGCACAGCACTCTACTGAGGGTGATAAAGTGAGACTCTGTCTCTAAAAAAAAAAAAAAAGAATCGTAAGAACAATTTGACATTGTGGCTCAGCAGAAAGGAAAATCTCTGCAGTTACACGTTTAAAGCTAAATAAAGACTGTGAAACCACAAGGGAAGACTGAGGTTTGTAAAATAGGGCAAGGGAAAAACCAAGGGTTATGTGAGCAGCTGTAGGAACACAGGAGTGAGGGCAGACAGTAAGGGCTAGAGATGCATGAGGAGTGGTGGGGTTGCCATGTGCACCCACAGGCCTGGCTCTCCTGCAGAGGAAGGCAGGCACGTGTGTATGTGTGTGCACACGCATGCCATAGAGCATAAGAGGGTGACAAATTCTACCTGAGAGCCAGTAGGGGTGGCAGCAATCAAACTGGCTCCACAGAAAATGACACTTTTGTGCAAATGGTTTGGGTAACAAAAGAAACAAGTAGAAGACAAGACAAAGAAGAGGAAGACAAAAAGAAAAGCAAAAAAAGAAAGGGAAAAGAACAGAAGCCATTGAAAGTAAGAAAAAGGGTGGCAATGCCAGCACAGGCTGACATCAGAAAGCCCAGCTCCTGGAAAGGTTAGGGTTAGGGTTAGGGCTAGGGCTAGAGTCAGGGTCAAGGTCATGGCTAAGGTTAGTTAGGGGTAAGGTAGGGGAGAGGCTGAGTGTGGGGTGTAGGAGTTAGGCTTAGGGCAAGGGTCAGGGTCATGGCTAGGGCTAAGGTTAGGCTATGACAGAGGTTAAGTATGGTATGTGGGGGGTGTAGCTGGAACTGACAGGCACTGGGCACAGCCTGGCCTCATGGGCATATATGCCTTACGTACCGATGGTGCAGGCCACGAAGTACACCCGGGAGGACTGCACCTGGATGTCAAACCTGTGGCAGTACGCTACAAGCAACCCTGAAGGAGGAGGGTAGAGATTTACTCAAGTTGCTTAAGGCACCTAGTCTGTCCCCATAGCCTCACAGGGGGTGTTTCTGGGAAGAACCAGGCTGCCTCTAAACATCTACCAGGCACATGGCTATCACTGTCACTTCATAAAATGCCACACCACCAGCTTAAGTGAAGCTTTGGCAGTGCCACCCCAATACCTCAGTGGGTAAACTAAAGCAGTAAGTGGGTACGAACCTCACAGCGATCCTCAGGGGTAAAACTGGCAAAGGCACACTCTCTGCCTTCTGCAGCAAGGAATCCCCACAAGCAATAGTGCAGCCACGGCCAGGATGGCCAGTGAGGAGGCTGCCCTTAACTCCCTGGGCTACCCAATCCTGAGGAACCCACCAGCGCCCCACACACACTGAGATAGCAGCCCTTGCCACCCACTCCTACCAGGTCCTGAGCCCTGGGCTTTACCTCCACCCTGGTCATCACTCCCAAAAGGTAGACCTGGCCAGCCAGAGGCCAGGGCTCGGGCTCAAGTAGTCCCTGCCCCACAGGAAGGCTGGTTCAGTACTCACTGGGGCCTATCTGGAGCACTGACCCCTGTGCCCCACCAGCCTTGATACCTGGCACTAAAATGTCTCCAAAGCCCAGCAGGGAAAAGGGCCGGTCACACAAGGCTAGCGGTGAGGAGTTCAGCCTAGGCACCTTCAGGACCATTGGCAACTGCAGAGAAAGGAGATACCTCCTCAGGACAAGTCCTGCCAAGGAACTCCCTACCCCATGTGGCCAGGGACATACCTTCTCATGGGTAGCCGAGTCTGAGGGCCCAGTGGCCACCTCCACCATGATGCTGTTACCACTCTGCATAAAACAGGTTTTAGGACAGGAAGGGGGCAAAGGAGAGGGAAGGAGTGGGGACACATGGGCAGGGCAGGGTGGCAGGGCACCTACCTTGGTCAGGAAAGGTGTGATGAACACGAAAAAGATGTCATAGAGGAAGAGCACCAGGAGCAGCAGCGTGCAGGCCTGAGGAAGCAGAAGGCCTGAGAGGGGTAGTGCTCACCCGGGACATTCCCCCTCCCCCCAACACACACTCCTGGTAGGGACATGGCCCACTCCCCATCCAGGACATCCCTCCATGTCCCATCCAGGACACAGCTCTGCTGGGGCACACCTCCAATGCAACACCTAGGACACACCTCCACACTCAAGACATGCCCCTCCTAGGGATACACCCCCATGCCAACCCTAGGCCCCTGCCCAGGACATGCTCCTTTCGCCTCCCTCATTTTTCTTTTGTTTCTCCTTAAAAGCCATTTCTTGGGTCAGACACGGTGGCTCACACCTGTAATCCTAGCACTCTGGGAGGCCAAGGTGGGTGGACTGCCTGAGCTCACAAGTTCGAGACCAGCCTGCACCAGAGTGAGACCTGGTCTCTAAAAATAGCTGGGCATTGTGGCAGGTGCCTATAGTCCAAGATACTTGAGAGGCTGAGGCAAGAGAATTGCTTGAGCCCAAGAGTTTAAAGTTGCTGTAAGCTGTGATTTCACAGCACTCTACTGAGGGTGACAAAGTGAGACTGTCTTAAGAAAAAAAAAAAAGGCATTTCTTGGGTTAGAGGAGCCTTTACAAGAAAGTCTATGCAAAGCTCACTCAGTCACTGGGGTAAGAGGGAAAGTGCTTTGGAAGCAGCTTCAGGTCACAGTTCAAGGACTGAACAACAGTAAAGGGAGGGCCTCCATACAGAGGCTGTAGAGGGGTTTTGTTTGGTTTTTATTTTTATTTTTTTTTTTTTTTAAGACAGTCTCAACCTGTCATCCTGAGTTGAGTACCATGGCATCATCATCGCTCACAGCAACCTCAAACTTTTAGGCTTAGGCAATCCTCTTGCCTCAGCCTCTAAGTAGCTGGGACTACAGGTACCTGCCACAACAGTTGGTTAGTTTTTTCTACTTTTAGTAGAGACAGGGATCTCACTCAGTTTGGTCTCAAACTCCTGAGCTCAAGCAATCCACTTTCCTTGGCATCTCAGAGTGCTAGGGATTAGAGGCATGAGACACCACACCTGGCAAGGCTACAGGTTTTAAGGACACCCCAGTCACTAATCGAAGCTCCACTGAGTAGCATACAGTATGGCCCGTGGTCAAGCTGTTTTTCCTGTCACTTCATCCTAATTCTAAGTACCATTGCTGGAAATGATGCCCTTCAGCAACCCACTCAGGCCAAATCAGGAGATTCTGGACCTGACTCTGAGTCTACTTCTGGCTCAGTGGGCCATCCCAAGGGAGGTAAGTAGCAGGATAGACTTGCAAATACCACCTGCCCAGGCCAGGCCAGGGGAAGCCCCTCACCTTGAATGTGGGGAGGCGTATGGTTTTCAGCATGTAGAGGCAGAAGGCAATGCCCAGGGCATCCTGGAGGACCCAGGCCCACCTGGAAGATAAAGCTGTGTCACCACTGGAGTAGGGGCTCCCCCAATGACCCAGGACTCTGCACCCTGGCCTTATCCTCCACCAACCAGCCATAATCCTCAGGGTCCCTTGTTTCTGGGTCACCTTAGCCACCAAGTTATCCCCACTATCATCCCACCCTAGCCAGAGGAGGACACTAAGGAAGGCAGGGAAGGGTCCCCAAGATGCTGGAATAGAGCCAGACTGCTGAGACTCTACACCAAGGGGCAGAACATGGGACTGGGATAGCAGTGGATTCACAGCGAGATCACAGAACACAGACTGGGTAGGGCAGAGGGGTACATGTGCCGGAGGGACTGGGCATCATTCGGTCCAAGCTACCTGTTCAAATGACACCTACACTCAGACGGCTGTCACACAGAATCTCTAGGTGGGCCCTATGCAGCCAGGTGCCCAGAGGCAAAACATGAAAATGCTTCCTTAAGAGGTTGTAGCCCCACAGCCTCCCTCAACCTTCATGAGCTCTCCTTGCTCACACAGGTCTACCATCCCCCTTCCTACCAGCCCCGGCACTCTGGGTATGGGCTCTGCTGCCACTTGCTGGGCAAATCACCTCTGAGGTTCCTCCAAGTCTCAAAACACTAAATGCTTCATTTGAAAATGGGATAAAAATATCTCCCAGGCAGCATAGTGGCAAAGAACAAAGAGGCTTCCCAAAGCCAATTTCAGTTGGTTATGCACCGCAGGCACCCAGATGCAGCGGGAAACTGTGGCCTGTTCTAATTTCATGCAATGCATTGAGTTTCCTGGCTCAGATTTAACTGAAACAGTTCATTTTCTCTTTGTGTACAAAGGACTCAAAATATTTTCACGTTTCCCTTCTGCCAGTCAAGTCTGCTGTGGCTCCAATGGGAGCTGAAGCCAAGAGCATTTGGCTGCCTAAGTAAGGCTTGGAGAAGGCGCCAGATGGTGTCAGCGATAGCAGCAGAACTGAGCAGGGACAGGCCAACTCTATCCTCCGCAGCCACAGTGCCAGAAGCGTTGCCTCACAGGGGAGGCTAGAGAGGCAACCACAAGCCCATGACACACGGCCAGTGAGCATGGGGGCAGCAGTGCCTGCCCCTCACCCTGCCACTGCTCAATGGCCATGGGCAGGCAGGACCATGAGGACCCAGTGTCATCAGAGCCCATGTCCCAGTCCTCTCAGCCGGTAGTGTGAACAGGGTGGGGGCAGTGGCTCTGCACAGTGTTGTCCAGCCCTGCCCAGGATCCCACCCAGGATCCCACCTAGGCATGGCGGATGGGGCACAGGTCAGGAGGTTTCACAGCCTCGCCTGTTCAGATTCTTATCAAGGCCCACATGGCACTCAGACAAACTCAGATGAAACCAGATGCAGGTGGCAGGCAGGGAACCCTTCATCTCGCTCCAGGAGGCCCTGAGTGGCCTCCAGGAGGGCAGGAAAGTCAGGGCTTCCCGGAGCATCTGAGGATAGGCATGGGAGGGAGTGGTGGGCCTAGGAAGGCCTACACTTACTGGTCCTCATTACGGAAAATGCCCCACACCACGCTGACAGTGATGCAGAAAAGTGCCAGGAGCAGCATGCGGGCCTGGGGGCGCTTGTGAAAGTAGGGCAGGCTGTTGTCCGGGACCCTGGAGGACAGGGAGGGGGCTGCGGGTCAGAAAGCTGAGCACCACGACCCCTCACCCCACCACTACCTTTCTGAGGCCTCCTTGGCCTCCAGAGCCACCCCACAACCTCACTTTCTTCCCCCATATGACATCAACATCCCCCACATGACAGAGCAGAGCCCTGCACTGGACAGGCACTGGACTCTTGGGCTAGCTATGCCCACTGAGCCCCCCATCTTCATGGCATCTCCTCTCCCAGGTCCTGCCTGCTCGGGTACCCCCCTTGCCATTCATGCAGGATAAGCCTGGCTTCCCAAACCCTAACTGCCAATTTACCCTGTGAGAGTCAGACCAAGCACCTGGGCTGTTTGGAATCTTCTGACTCATGTAGCCAGCTGGGGTGCCCTAAGTGGGGCTGGCCCAGACACCTCTCAGAGCCCAGCTGGGTTGGGCCCCTCAAACAGGGCATCCCGCATATCCTCTACTGCATCCAGCCCCACAGAGGGGGTGGGGGGCTCCACTCCATTAACAGCTTCATCAAGCAAGATGTGAGGAAGGGAGGGTGAACCTATGCAGGCTGGGAGCTTTGGGGGTGGAGAGGTTGGTGCCAAGAGGGGAGGGACTGGGCCAGGGGCTCACCTGCACTTGCAGAATGGCAGCCTCCGGACGAAGGGCGCCAGGCAGTTGTACAGGCCCGTGGAGGAGGCCAGGCAGAAGATCCCAATGACGACATAGACTGTGGGGATGCTGCTGTGAGGCAGGAGTCCCCCCCAGCTGCCTCCTGCCCCAACTCCCATTTTATCCACCCTACCCAGCCTCTTGCGGGACCCACCGAGCTGGTCATAGAAGTAGTAGAGCAGCACCAGCATGGAGCAGCACATGACCACGAACACGCAGGTCATGACCGGTGTCACATCTACAGCCTCATCCTCCTGCTTCTCAAGCCCATCATCTCGCTTGTGCTTCATGTACCTTCTTGGGTACACCACAGAGTCAGGGGGTGCCTGGGTGGGCATAGTTCCAGGGGACAGGACAGAAACCCAGGACTAGGAGAGGACCCAGGAAGGGACAGAAGTGCATAGAACCACTGCCCAAACATCCCCAGGGCAGAGAAAGATCACACTGCTGAGAACACCAAGGCCAATGTCTGCAGAGATGGCTCAGCAGGGGATCATTTGCCCAGGCCAGAGGCCAGAGTGACCCTCAGGCTCTGCAGGAACAACTTTATCCTGTGTCTGCCATCAGGCCCCAAATATAGGGCAGGCATCTCAGGACATTACCAGAGCAACTGCCACACTGCCACTCTCCACTTTGGTCAAATTGTTCCAATCCTACCATGTGACCCATGTGCCCCATGATGGGGGCATCCAGAGCCAGGTCCTGCTCCAAGGACCTCTCGAGGATGAAGAGGTCAAAGGACTCCAGGGAAGGAACTCAGAGACGGGTTCCCCAAACCACTAAGGGGTGAAGCTTTGATGATTGTTTCCAATGGGAAAAATGTGGAACATCCTTCCAGCCCCAGCTCCCCACTCCACCTGTATGGCAGATGCTGAGTGCTACCAGCCCTCAACTGTGGTCAGGATCCCTGCTGGGCCCCTTATACTCTCCAGCTGCCCTGGTCCCAGAGTCAGAGCTGCCCACCCACCCACCACATGAAAATGCAAAGCATGCATCACTCACTTCTTCACATCCCGGCTCCCAGCCCAGTGGCCCCCAATGGCAACAGTGCCCACAGCCATGATGAAGATAACGACCATGTTGTAGTCCAGCACCGGCTCATTAGGGGCATACAGTGCCCCCCTCACCACTCGGCCAAAACGCTGCCTCAAGAAACACCAGAGCTACATGTCAAGGTGCCACGCAGAGGCAAGAGCAGGAGTCATGGGGCTGGCAACTAGGGACTCTATCCCGCACAGGCCATGCCCTCACCAGCTGCTCCTGATTGTGCTGACTTGGGCAAGGACCACCTGGCAACCATCCCAAAGACCCTGCCCACCCTGTCCTGGGAACCCAGGGCTGAAAGGGTGGCAGAGCCTACCCTGAAGATGTCCAGCATGTCTTTGTAGCTGAGCAGGGCAACAGGGATCCCAATCTCGTCATACTGTGTCTTGTTGCCCCCTGGGGGGACCTGGGCCAAGAGGGAGGGAAGGACAGTCAGCTCAGAGCAGCAGAGTCAACTGAACTGCTCACAGGCAGTGGATGGGGCTCCAAGCCCCCACCCCCATCTGCCTCCTCTCTGGGAACTGGCGCTTGGAGCTTGGGTCCAGGCAAGCTGAGCCCACACATTCCACCACCATACCTGACAGCCTCCAGCCCCCCAGGAGGACTACAGGGCTTGTAGACCAGTGTTTTTTAACCTTTTTTTAATCTCACAACACACTTGAACCTACAAACTTCCACAGCACACTTAAATTATGTTGATCAAAAAGTAAAAAACCACTTATTGTGCTTTGACAACTTCTTTCAAATATAATTTAAGTAATAATTAAAATTTTCAAGGCATACCTAAGATCTTCTCACAGCACACTGGTTGAAAATCACTGACCCTTCCCTGTTTAATGAAAGGGCCCCAGTCTTAAAAAAAAAAAAAAAACACTAACCCCCTCCTCCAGCTGGCCACTGGCCACTCAGACATATCCTATGATATTCACCCCATAGAGGACCTGTGGATCCCAGGCATGGCCCAGTCTTGCCGCCATTCAGTGCCCACCCACAAAGACATTTTGAGCCCAGTGCTTGCCAAGGGCTTCTCTCCTGATCATGCTGGCAGCTATGCAGGTGGAGAAGGCAACTGCTCTCCCAGGCCTGCTCTGCCATTGAGCCCTCCTGTCCCTGTGCCAGACCCCCCAGGACACCCAGACCCAAGCCAGGGCATCAGCAGGGGCCAGTGCAGCCACAGGCAGGGTTACAAGGAAATTCCCAAGCCCAACCACTTCCTACTCCCCAACTGCACTTCAGGGGAGGTTGTGCACCTGCCCGGCCCAACATGGGTAAGGCCCTGGCTTTCAACCACAGGCCCACTTTGCAGAAGAATTAAAGCTGGGCTTCAGGCCACCTGGCCAAAACCACAGATGTGAATTCCCGTCAGGCCTGGGCTTGGCCAGCTCCATGGGCCAGGGTACCAGGGCCCTAGGGGAAAGGCCAGCTCAGGGACCATGCTACCTACTCCTCAGTCACCTCAAGCCTGTCCTGAGACCCAGCTGAAGAGTGGGTCTCTAGCCGCCCTCCAGGACAGACTTCCTCTAAGATCATATCTGAGGGTCCATGGCCCCAGCCAGTAACATCAGCCATGAACTTTGGGCTCACTGCCCACTGCCTGCCCATCCCACCTGAATCTGCTCCAGTGTCCCCTCAGCCAACTTTGCCAAGCTCCTTCCCATGGAAGGCCTGCCCTGGCCAGACACCAGAGAGCGTTCCCTCACCCAGCCCTGGAACACAGGACCCATGATACACAGGGGCAGCCATACCAGCTTCTCCTTGCTGACGACAAGCAGCCCGCGTGCCCCACTGCCCTGGGCTAGCCGCACTTTCTCGTAGAAGGTACAGTTCCCTCGGGCCACCAGTGGGATCTGGTTGCTGAAGCCATTGGTGGGCAGGTCACCGGGAGAACAGAGCAGGAATGCTGTCCAGTTGCGCAGCTGCAGGAGAGACTGGGGAGGGGAAGAGGCACGACTTCTAGAAGAGCTGGAGTGCGGTGATGTCTCCTAGAGCTGCACTATCAGGGAAAACTGCCCAGGCCACACTCCTCCATGACCCAAAAGCACTTCAACAACTGTACCCTGATGCCGCCCCAACTCCCCATATGGCCTCAGCCCTGCCCACAACAGCAAGCCTCAGGGCTGGAGGGGGCCTGAGGAGGAGCTGGATGGGGCTTCTCTGAGCTGCTTCCCACCAGCAGGACACTGTGGGGGCTCATCTGAGAGGGCATTGGCAGGCTCTCCAGGGCCACTGAGGAGGGCACTAATGGCCCAAGGATCTGTGTCTGAGAGAACAACCTTGGCTCTCCCCATATGCCAAGTGATCCTTCAGCAGGAAGCTCTGGAAGCCTGAGAAGGTACTCAAATCTGTCCAGTCATAGTCCAAAAGGCCACAGGTCCAGCAGCTCCCCCGGGAATAAGCCAGGTCAGGGCCAGGTCTGCCATCCCAAGCCTGGGGCCCCATACTCTGGGCCTACAACCTGCCACACCCCAGAACCTGTCCAGTCACTGCCCTTCCCACTACATCTGGGGAAGCAGGGTCAGGCACAGCACAGTCAGGTTTGGGATATGTCTGCTCCTCTGCTTTCTTCTAAGACCCACACGACACACACTGTCAGGGAACCCACTGTGTCCCAAGCTTCACAAAGTCCTCACCAGACTCAGAGCTGTCTTCCAAATATCTGAGACACCCAACTGTGGCGGTGTCACAGTTCATTCAGCAAGACCAAGGAGGCCCCCATCTTCTGCTAGGGACAGGTCCCTAAGCACAGAAATCAAAGCCCCAGTTCCCACAGTCCCCAGCTAGGTGGACATGAACACACCCAGCACACATGACAAGCACATGCATGTACACAGGCACACACATGATCATGCACAGCCCCTGTGCATATACACGCATTCCTAGCACATATAACAGACAGGTATGTAACAGGCACACGTGCACACACATGCACATGCACACATGCACGCACTCACACTGACATTTACAAGCATGCAGGTGCATTAACACAGCCTCATATATCTGCACCACCCCACACAGATACACAAGGGCACACAGGTACTCACAGGAGCTCACACGCATGCACACTACACACGGCAGATAGGGAGGAAGGGACAGGCCTTGGACCTCAGTATGGGATGAGGGAAGGTGAGGTCAGAGAGGGAGCAGCAGCCTCTGAGGTAAGACTTGCTCCCCTAGCCAGAGTTTCCCCAGGGTTCTATGGGTTGAGAAATGGAGGCTATGACCCAGAGGGAAGCAGGGAAGGAGGTGGCCTCATCTCCAAGGCTCCAACTGCCCAATGCGGTGGCTCTTCCTAGGACTCTCAGTCTTGGCTCACTCCACACAAATCCCAGCACAGAGCAGCAGAAACCCTTGTCCAACATATGGGGGCTCAGCAGCATCTCTAGAGGGCTCCTGCCCAGTCCCCCCTCTGGACAGCTTTCATTTATGATCAGAAAATCTGAGGCTGCAGGGCTGGAGTCCCTTTGAGGACACCCAGACCTCAGCAGTACCAGTGGCAAGTGGCCACCAAACTGGGGACTGCCTCTTTTCTCTGACCAGATCACACCTGTTTCCTAACTTAAGACTTTCCTCCAGCCAGCTCCTGCAAAGTGAGTCCTACAGAGCCCTGAGAGGAGGCAGAGCCAGAGACACTCACCGCTTTGCTGAGGTCGTGTGGCAGGTGAGCCCACTGAGGGTTGTACTGGATGCAGTAGTCTCTGCCTTTGGGGCCCCCATATTCAGAGATCACGTGCACCATGCCGTACTCACAGGCCACCTGGAATGACAAAGTGGCAGTCAGAGCCTGCTTCACCAGGGCTGTAGAGATACAGGGGCTAGATGGCCATGCTCACAAAGTGGTCTGGGATGTTCCTCCCTTCTACAGGATAGCAAGGTATGACTGCACACATCATATGACAAGAATACAGACAAGTGTGCCTTCCCCAGAAGACAAGGGCTCATAACCAGAGGCAGTATCAAGTCTCTGTGGCTCCAGAGTTTCTGCATCAATAAACTGGGATTGTACCACCCCGTTGGCCTCCTAGGGTGGATGGGGACAGCCTGGGAGGAACCTGGAGGAGGTGCGGAGCAAGCCAGTAGATCTGTCCTCAGGCCTGGGTGGTCACATGCAGCCAAGGAACCATGGGCTAGACCATGGGGCAACACAAGAGGCCTGAACAAGCTTCTAGAGCCCCAGCAGATTTGGGGATGGCCCTTAACCCACAGGCCCATGTGAAAATGGACTATTGGTGCCCCAGGGGACATCAGGGCCCCACATGACCAATCCAACAGGGCACTGGCCAGGGGGATGCCAGGTCAGCACCCTCAACTCCACTCTGAAGCACAATAATTAGTGGACAGGCAGAAGGGACCACAGGGCATTCAGGTCCTAAGTAGGCTAGGGCCAGGAGCTGCACCTCTTCCAGGTGGGCTAAAGTTTCACAACAGGTGGCTAACACCAGCAGAACACAGACAACTGTCCCCACACCTGCTCTCTGCAGGACCCACCTTTGCAAAAGGGGGGAGAAGGTGCCATCTCAGGGACACCTGTCCCCTGAGACCTGTGAGTGGGTGTCACAGGGTGGGGGCCCAGGTCTTGATGCCTCTGCCACACTGCACACCCAGGCCTGCAGAAGGAGGAGGGATCTTGGGAGAGAAACCTTGTGCAGGGAAGAGGAGGCCTATCCCGCCCAGCTGCCACCTACCCACATGCCCTGGGCCCTCCAGCCCCAGCATTTATCTGCATACTTCAGGCTCCTATGGCCTGTCACTCCTACTGCTGGGCTATGAACTTACTGGAGCAGAGACAGAACCATAACCTCCCATTCCCCCTGTGTCCCTGCCAGGGAAACAAACATGTTACAGCCCTGACAACACATATGTGGTGGGGACAGACACTAATCTGCACCTAGTTGTCAAGGCCAGTATTGTAGGGTCCACACCACAACAGCTGGGCCTGAATGCAGCTGTAGCTTTGCCACGTTAGGGGCTGGGGAGGGCAACCGTGACTTGGCCCGGGGTGCCCCATCCCCACAACCTAGGGCTAACACACCAGGACCTGCACATGCCACCTGGCATGACAGGCCCTAGCACCCACTCGGGGGCTCTGCTAGCTGCATTATCTCAAGTGAGGGCCAGGTCCTGGGCCCCACTGTCTAATCAGACAATGACCATCCCTTCCTACCCAAGTGCAAGGTATGCTGAGGGAAGCAGGTTCACAGGGTACCAAGCAGGAGCCTTGTGAATGGAACCTATGTCACCAGTGCTCTTGAGAGGCAAGGGCAGGAGGGGCCCTTGGTCAACCAGGGTCTCAAAGTATATGGCTGAAACCATTTCCTTCCCCTACTCAAATCAAAGAATTGGAGCCACTTCTTCCAGACTGCCCACCCCTAAGTGTACCCCTCAGTCTGGTGCTGGGCCCAAAAAGCACCCCTTCCAACATAGCCATCCAATGTCTAAAGCCCCCAGCACCTGTCCAGGAGGGAGCTTATGGGTCACAGCAAGGCCAAGAACCTAACTCCAAGAGACCGAACCAGCCCATCACCTCTATCTGTAGATAAAGTTTTACCACAACAGTCCTGGGTGAGGGGCCTCCAGCTCTGGAGTTCAATAACAGAAACAAAGACCCATAAAACTGAAAGTATTTACTGCCTATTCCTTTCCTGAAAACACTTCATAGGCCCTCCTCTACAGGATCAGGGTTTTTGTTGAAAAGTGTCTTTTTTTTGGCTCGGCGCCTATAGCTCAACCGGCTAAGGCGCCAGCCACGTACACCTAAGGTGGCGGGTTCGAATCCCCAGCCCGGACCCGCCAAACAACAATGATGGCTGCAACCAAAAAATGGCCAGGCGTTGTGGCGGGCGCCTGTGGTCCCAGCTACTTGGGAGGCGGAGGCAGGAGACTCGCTTGAGCCCAGGAGTTAGAGGTTGCTGTGAGCGTGATGCCATGGCACTTTGCCCAGGGGGATAGCTTGAGGCTCTGTCTCAAAAAAAAAAAAAAAAAAAAAAAAAAAGAAAAGTGTCTTTTGTGTAAAATAGGAACTGATAGAACTTCTCTTTTAAAAAGTCACTTAAGAGCATAAAAGCACATTCATGGATTCTCCTTCCCATGATTTGCAAAACTGGTTTTCTGCTCAAAAATCAGTCTGTGCCTTTATCAAAGACCAGATAAGCACAGTCTAACTTTGCATAGTTTCCTCACTAGCTGAGTTAAAGGAATTGGGAGAAGTTCTTCAAGTCAATACAGTTCTAAAGGGCTCTAATTTCTATTAGGGTCTGCTGACATTTGGAGGACCAGGACAATGGAGGACTGCCATGGACAGGCCCTGAACCTAGGCATATACCTTGGAACCGCCCACAAATAGAGACCAGATGCTTCTCAATTACAAAACAAACTTAGGAACTTCTAGAGAAACTATGCTTCACAATTACCACAAAAGGCTTGGCGCCTGTAGCTCAGCAGCTAGGGTGCCCGCCACAAATACCAAAGCTGGTGGGTTCGAACCTGGCCCAGGCCTGCCAAACAACAGTGACAACTACTACAATAACAAAAAAATAGCCGGGTGTTGTGGCAGGCGGCTGTAGTCTCAGCTACTTGGGAGGCTGAGGCAAGAGAATCGCTTAAGCCCAAGAGGTTGAGGTTGCCCTGAGCAGTGATGCCACAGTACCCTACTGAGGGTGACATAGTGAGATCTGTCTCAAAAAAAAAAAAGAATTACCATAAAAAAGCATTCAATATTACTGAGTTTTAAAACAAACAAGGGAGTCCAGGCTGGAGAACAGTTTTCTTTCTAAGAAGAATGAAGGCCCAGGAATCAGGAGAAGAGAGGGTAAGATAGGAACACTAACATTCGTTCAGATCTGCCAAGTGACAGCTCCACAGGGCCTTTATCAAGGGTAGTAATTGGGGTAGGTGTCCCTAGGGAGGTTAGCTCCCTCCCCCAGGATTACAAAATGGTAGCAAATGAGCTCAGGATAGTCATCAAGCAGCCTCCTGCCTAGAGAAAAGCCAGTCTCACTCCTGGGTGCACAGACTCAAACTTCTACCTCCATGAACCACATCACTGAGGGGTGTGACTGTTTACCACCAAGGCTCTGGGAAGGGCAGGTGTACCCGCTCTTCTCAAGTCCCTCAAATACTTTCCTTGGGTTCCCTAGCCCAGGACAAAGTCTGAACTCCTCAGCCTGCCCAGGATAAAGTCCAAGTATTCCAGTGCCATAAGCCTTCGACAACCTGGCTTAGACCTGCCTAGCCTGTCCCTACCCAGGGGGCCACAGGTCTGCTGCACATCCTTTACCTGGAGCCACTCTCATTGTTCCCTGCCTGTGCCCTCCAGCTCTGAGGGGGAAACCTCAGTCTCCCTCCAAGGACCACCTGACACCTTTCTCGAGAGTAAATTCCTCCCTGCTCGAGCATTATGCCACCCTATATGCCAGTCACACCCATTTCCCCCCACCCACTGCCCCAGGATGGCCAGCTCTCACACCTCCCAGCCCCAGCTCTGGCTATTCAAGTTGCCTCTGACACCCTTCCTCTTCTGCCTGCCCTGGCAAATTCCTACCCATCCTTCAGAACACCCCTAGGCCTCACTGCTTCTGAAGAGCATTCTAGGCAAACTGAGACACCTCCTTCCATGGAGTTCTTATAGTCCTCCTTCTAACTCTTGGTTTCCCCACTTTCATAACTCTATAATGTCTGGACAGCTCAGACTCCCTGCCCTTGGAGTGCTCTCTGATGGTAGGGACAGAGAGGTCCCTACACCAACAGAGGCAATAGGGTGGGGGCACTGGTGAAGGGACTCAGGAGAGGAACTGTCTTGGCAGAGAAAATGTCTTGGCAGAGGGCATTTCACAGAGTGAAGCACCTGCAACTAACCATGTCTGTCCCGGGAAGCCAAAAATGGGGGTGGAGGGCAGCTTCCCAAAGCAGCCAGGTCACACAGTATTCATCTGGATTCAACAAGCTCGGACGCACTTTGAAAAGCTTCAGTCCTGCCGTATTGAGAATGGACTGGGGATGTCAGGGACAAAAGCAGCCACAGGCAGGGAGACTGCAATGGGATTGAAGAGTTGCTGTGAGAGTCAGAACTACAGGTAGGAGTCAAGGTTAAGGGGACACATTTGTAGGGCTAAGGACATCATTTCCTGAGCTAAGGAACTCAGGAGAGAGGGAAGATTTGGAAATCAAAGATGCACTTATGTCTGTACAAGCTGGCTGTCTCATGGACTGTCTTCCACTGGAACCCGACATCCTCCATACTACATGACACACAATTAACATACTGAGCAGATGTTGGTCCTCAACCTCCACACTCTGTGCATCACCTCCTAAACCCACACCACACTCTTAGCTCTTATTCTGCAGATGGGCAACTGACGCTCAAAGCAAGGAACTCCCTCACCCAAGGTCACGGAGTAAAATCCAGGGGGGAATCCACCCTGCTCCCAGGGTGGGCTCTCGGCCGCTCCTCGACACAGCCAGACACCCAAGGACGCGCGGGATGCCTCCCGGACCCTTACCGCAACTCCGGGAGTGGGGACTAGCTAGTTCCGCGCCACTACTTTAAGGGGAAAGGGAAACTCGGGAGGAATGGGCAGTCACCTACCCAAGGCCACAGAGCCAAAGAAGGGCGTCCCTGGCGGCGGTTGGAGACCCCGAAACGAACGAGCAGAACTCAGGGAGGAAGGGGTCCACAAACTTAAGACTCGGGCGGAAGGAAGTGGTGCTGCAGCGGGGAAGGGTGTCCGAGGAAGGGAAGGGAGAGGAACTGGAGAAAAACCCGCAAGGTCACGGCTGTGCACCGGCCGTGCGAGGATCGCGGATCCCCGAGGCTGGCCCCCTAGCCGGACGGGCAGGATCCTGCACGGGACACGGGGGCCGAGGACCTGGGACCCCTCAGGCTGCAGGACCGGCGCGGCCGGCAGAGCGCTCACCTGGGCTGCGAGAAGCAGAAAGGCCGCCGCGAGCCGCGCCAGCGCCGCCGCAGCCGCCACCGCCATGTCGGCCGGTCCCCGCCGCAGCGGTCGGCAGATGTTTCCCAGCAACACCCTGGGGCACCGAGCCGCGCAAGCGCTGCGCATGCGCTGGGAGTGGGTCAAAGGTCGGGGAATAGGGCCTGCGCAGAGTGAAGGGGCCGGGCAAGATGGCGGTGAGCGCGCGGCAGAGTTGGGAGCCGGCGGCGTGGGGTTAGGCCGCCCGCTGCCTACCTCACGCGCTTTGCTTTCCCCACAGGACAAAGAGAAGAAAAAGAAAGAGAGCATTTTGGACTTGTCAAAGTACATCGACAAGACTATCCGCGTGAAGTTCCAGGGAGGCCGCGAAGGTGAGGTCCCTGCTGCCAGCACTTTCTCTTAATAACTGGAAATGACTAACCATGGCAGCAGCGATGATGATGGGCACGGATACGGAGGCGCTGCTTTAAGCACTTGACACGGACTACTTCGTGCAATCTCCCTAATAACGCCGGCAGATAGGAACTAGTATGCCCATTTTACAGGTGGGGAAACTGAGGCACGGAACGAGAAACAAACCTAACCCAAAGTCACAGTGGGGCAGCTGGGGTTGGGATTCACGGCTTTGTCTCCCATGAAGTCCTGTCTCTTCAGCTTCCTCCCAGCTCCTCAATGATTGGGCTTCTATTCTTTCTCCCTATAAGCCAGGGTCTAGCCCCTCTGCAGCGTGAACATTGCGGCTGGATCATTCTCAGGGTTGGGGCCGTACTGGGTACTGCAAGGTGCTGAGCCTCCACTCTGTCCACCAGGAGCATCCCCAAATTGGGACAACCAAAACTGTCACTGGGAGCAGAATTACACCTGTTGGGAACCACAGCCCCGTGAATCTGTTAAATGGGGTCTTCTTGCTCCAAACCTTCCAAGGCTCCCCATTTTTCCAGAGTAAAGTCCAAACCTGAACCTCTGAGTAAGGCATCAAGCTCTCAACTGCCAGAAGGTTGCAAAGGCACATGCTTCTCTCTGCCTGCAGTGTACTTTTGCCAGGTGAACTTGGCAGATGAACTTTCCAGAGTCAGTTTTCTGTTCATCTCCAGGTACTTGCTCTGGGGAGCCTTCCTTAACCTTCCACCTCTGGTCAGGCCCCTCTTGCTAGCACAGTTTGCAGTTTCATTAACATGATATCTAACTCTGCATCTGACTCTTCCACAGAATCTAGTGAAGAGAGAGTGAACTCTCAGAGGGCAGGAACCACCAGGTTAGTGCTGCTTGTTCAAGTAGGCAGTGCATTCTGATAATGAGAACAGCAGCTGAACAGCCTGACCCTTGGCTTCTAGCTCTGGACAGCTTGGATTTGAATCTAGAACCTTAGCTCTTCCACTCTTGATTTTGGGCAAGTAATTATCCCCACTGAGCCTCAGTTTCCTCATTTGCCAAATGAAGCTGCTAACTACATTTGCTTCACCAGGTGGTGGTGAGAGTTAAAGGAGTAAAGGCATGTAACATAATTGAGGCAGTTTCTACCACATAGTCAGCACTTAATCAACATTTCTTTTACTTAGCAGCCTCTTTGTTCTTGTCTCTTTTTTTCATAAGATGGAGATCCAAACTCCATCATGAGATGTGGACAGTTGGGTGGCATCAGAGTTGTTGAAAGCATAGTGCCCAAAAGTTCAGATACCTGGCATGAGAATTTGAATCCAAACAAATATTTATTCAGTCTATGCCATGCTGGCTCTTAGATGAATAAGAAGCACCCTTGCTCTTCAAGATGCTTGCATTTGTCTTTTTACTCTGTATAGCAAATTACCACCAGTTTTGCTGCTTAAACAATACTATTATCTTTTAGAATTTGTGGGACAGGCTTAGCGCCTCTGGCTCAACTGGCTAAGGCGCCAGCCACGTACACTTGAGCTGATGGGTTCGAATCTAGCCCGGACCTGCCAAACAACAATGACAGCTGCAACCAAAAGATGGCCGGGCGTTGTGGCGGGCACCTGTGGTCCCAGCTACTTGGGAGACTGAGGCAGGAGACTCACTTGAGCCCAGGAGTTAGAGGTTGCTGTGAGCTGTGATGTCATGGCACTCTACCCAGGGTAACAGCTTGAGGCTCTGTCTCAAAAAAAAAAAAAAAAAAGAATTTGTGGGACAGGCACCAGGGCACCTCAAGCTCAAGGTCGCTCATGAAGGTGTAAGAGAGGAATGTCTCCTGGAGCCTATCATGTCAGGCTCAGAGTCCTGCACACCCACTGGCTTTTGGCAGAACTCAGTTTTTGTGGGTGTAGGATGTAAGACCAGAGTCCCCATTTTCTGGCTAGTGTTGGCTGGGATGCTACTGGGTCCTAAAGGCTGCCTGCCTTAGGGCTTTCTTCACAGCAGGGCAGTTTGCTACTACAGCAGTGTAGGTTGAACAAACATTTCTCAGGTTCAAATTGTTCAGGCAAGTGGGAGAATCTCTTTCAGAAAGTGTTCCATCCTTGTAGGGCCCACTGATTAGGTCTGGCTCACCCCGGATTAGTTCAAAGCCAGCTGATTCAAGCACCTTCATCTTTGTCACATAACCTAAGCATGGAGGTGATATTGCATCCAAGGTCTCATCTCACACTCAAGGGGAGAGGAATACATACCTGGCTCACCAGGTTAGAGGAACACTTCCTCCATCTTACAGACCTGCCTGTCTGCCTCGGTGCTCACATCCCCTTGAGGATGGCAGACTCACATTACAACCAGGTCTGTGCCAAGGGCTTGAATGCATTGTTGCATCTGACTCTTTTTTTTTTTTTTTTTTTTTGAGGCAGAGCCTCAAGCTGTCCCCCGGGTAGAGTGCCATGGCATTACAGCTCATAGCAACCTCCAACTCCTGGGCTCAAGCGAGTCTCTTGCCTCCGCCTCCCAAGTAGCTGGGACCACAGGCGCCCGCCACAACGCCCAGCTATTTTTTGGTTGCAGCCGTCATTGTTGTTTGGCGGGCCCAGGCTGGGGATTCAAACCCACCACCTTAGGTGTACGTGGCTGGCGCCTTAGCCGGTTGAGCTATAGGCGCCGAGCCGCATCTGACTCTTATCCCATGAGACCATGAACTTCATTTTGCAAGGGAAGGACCTGAGCACAGAGCAAGGAAACCACAGAACCAGGAGCCCAAACCTAGGCAGCCAGAATCTACACAGGGATTACAGACTTTATCTGGAAAGAGCCAAACAGTGAATATTTTCAGCATTGTAGCTCAGATGGCCTCTGTAGCAGCTACTCAGTTCTGCCATTGCAGCAGGAAAGCAGCCACAAACGTGAGCCAATAAAACTTTATTTACAAAACTCTGATGGTGGGGCTCGGCACCTGTAGCTCAGTGGCTAGGGTGCCAGCCACATACACTGGAGCGGGCAGGTTCGAATCTAGCCAGGGCCTGCCAAACAGCAATGACAAGTATAACCAAAAAAAAAAAACAAAAAACGGGCGTTTTGCTGGGTACCTGTAGTCCCAGCTACTTGGGAGGCTGAGGCAAGAGAATCCCTTAAGCTCAAGAGTTGGAGGTTTCTATGAGCAGTGATGCCATGGCACTGCTATAGTAAGACTGTCTCAAAAAAAACTGTTGGTGGACCAGATTTGACCCAAGGGCCATAGTTTACAACCCCTCCGCTCCTGTCCCCTGCCCCTCCACACTACTGCACAGGGCTGCCCTTGATGGTGCTATAGCTACAGATAGGCACCTACTCTCTGCCTTTTGGTGAGACAGGTGGCTGGAATAATGACCATTTCTGTGGGGTGAGACCAGAGGGAAGAGAACTCGGCCAGAGGGCTGAAAGATGAGAAGAGTTAGGAGGGATGGAGGCAGATAGTTGCAGAAAAAGCATCAGTGAACACAGAGGCAGCTACTGCCCCCTTGGGGAGCCATGGCTGAGATAAACCTGCAAAGGAGGCATAGAGATATCCAGGTAGAGAGGATATCCAGACCTATTGGGGGCACTCAGTTCACCCTTTCTCAGGTCACCAGACATGACAAAGCCAAAAGAGCAAAAAGATGGCAAAGGTCAGGCACCATGTAGTGTAATCATCCCCTCTAATCCTAATTTTAGAACTTTTCTATATCCTAAAAGCAGTCCTGTCCCCATCAGAAGTCACTTCCCATTCCAGCCCCTGGCAACCACGAATCCAATTCCCCATCTCTCGATCTGTCTATAATGGACATTTCATATAAATGGAACCTTTTGTGTCGCTCTTCTCACTAAGCAGGATGTTCTCAAGGTCCATCCATGTTGTAGCCTGTGTCAGAGGCTCATTCCTTTACGTGGTGAGTGATATCCCAGTGTATAGAGGAACCACTGCCTATTGTGGTGCTGCCCGTGAGCTCAGAATGGTTTAATATTTGGAAAAGAATCAAAAGAAGAATAGTTCATGATGTGAAAATTATGCGAAATTGGGGCGGCGCCTGTGGCTCAAAGGAGTAGGACGCCAACCCCATATGCCAGAGGTGGCGGGTCAAACCCAGCCCTGGCCAAAAAACTAAAAAAAAAAAAAAAACAATAAAAGTACAAGAAGTCTTTGGCAGCGCCTGTGGCTCAAGGAGTAGGGCACCAGCCCCATATACCGCAGATGGCAGGTTCAAGCCTGGCCCTAGCCAGAAACTGCAAAAAAAAAAAAAAAAAAAATTATGCAAAATTGATATTCCAGAGCCATAAATAGAATTTCCTGGTCCCCTACACCTGTGCCATTCCATGTTGCCTGCAGCTACTTCCAAGCCAGGCAGAGCTAAGCAGTTGTTACCGATCCCATGTGGCCTGTGCGGTCTCAACATAGCTGCCACCCCTCTGTAGAAAGTATTTGCTGAGCTTGCTGTGGTGGGGACCATCTGGAGCCAGCTGTCATCAGGTTCCTCCTGTACCTGGAGAGGTCAGCTCCCACACCTGTGTTGTGCTGGGGCGGGCACCTGTCCTCAGAACAAACCTCACACTTTCCTGTTTCTCCTCCTTGTGATTTCTCCAAGCCAGTGGAATCCTGAAAGGGTTCGATCCACTCCTCAACCTTGTGCTCGATGGGACCATTGAATATATGAGAGGTGAGCTGGACCAGTAGGTGCTGGGGCATCATGCGATGCTTTTTTTGTTTGTTTGCTTATTTTAAATCTCTTCCTCAATCCCCTGATACCCACCTAAGCTGAGGGCACAAAGCTTTGTGAGTTAGACAGCTGATGGGTATGTTTGGTTATCTACTGATCTGGGTTTTCTGGCATTGCCTTAAGTTACTTGAGAGATGTGGGGGCATTTTGCCTGTCCGATCTCTGGTTCCTAAATATCTGCCAGGTGCTTAACATGTACCCACATGGTTCCAGAGAGGACAAGTCAGAAATAAGGAGCAAGCATGTTTTAGGCATTTCTGCTATTCACACCCAGCCCATTCTCCCTCTCTGGAGAGCCCTCCCTCATGTCCCCTGGTCTTTACTTCCATTGATGCCCCCAGTCCCTCCTAGCCAGGCACTCCCTACCTATGAGCCAGCAAGCCCTGCCTCAGCCCAACTGAGGTATTTGGGGGATGCTAAGACTTGGGGTGTGGGAGTCTTGCCCTTTGGGGGCCCATTGGTGAGACTCAGACAAGATTTACTCTCAAGAAAAGATAAACAGTTTAACCCACTGTGGCAGCATCCCTGGGCTGTGTGGATAGGGAGGGGGCTGCTTTGACCTCACTTCGTTTATTCCTGGGAGGGGGCTTTCCTGGCCTATGGAAGGATAGCCCCTGGCTCGGATAGTGTCAGTACCAAGTGTTTCAGGAGTGGTGGCCACTGTTCTGCCCTCTGTTCCAGAGCCTGTTTGGTCTGTGGTTTCATCCCCTGAACAACCTGGGAGTTATCATCAGGAACTAGAACCGTTCCTCTGTCCCAGGCCAGGAAGGGAAGGGTAGGCCCAGAGCAGTTATCCCCAAGAGATCTAGACTAGGTCTCTGGCTTCCAAAGCTGGGCCTCTGGGTCCTCCCCTCTCCCATACCTCAGGATAGCAAGAATGAGGATTTTTGGATTCCTATGACCACAAGCTCACTCCCTGGGCGGCCTCTTACCATTAACAGCCTCATTGTTCAGGCCACATAGGAACTAGGGACCTGGTGTGCAGTCCCAGCTGTGCAGCTAATGGCTGGTCCTAGACCCTAATTCTAGGATGCATGGGCCCAGTTAGCTCCCAGATCAGGGTGACTGCCATCCTCTAGGCCTCTCTGTTCCTGACAGTTGTGGGAAGGAGCAACTGGCTGCCATTTCTGCCACAGCTGCTGGTCTAGATGGTCTGTGGCTCCTCTCCAAGAGAAAGGACATGTATCTGGAGTCAGGGAGGCTGGTAGCCAGCAGGATGGAGTTTGTCCCTTTTGAGGTCTTGGGCTGCTACCAGCACCTATGGGATACAGGTTGGAGATATGGTTGTGAGGCCCTTTGGCTGGGGTCTTTGGGGCCACCTCAGCCTCTGTCTGCTCCCCCCCAGACCCTGATGACCAGTACAAGCTCACGGAGGACACGCGCCAGTTGGGCCTGGTGGTGTGCAGGGGCACATCTGTGGTGCTCATCTGCCCGCAGGACGGCATGGAGGCCATTCCCAACCCCTTCGTCCAGCAGCATGATGCCTAGCAGCCAGCACAGTCTCCACAGCACCCACCAGCACTGGAACAGAAGGTCTTTCCTTTTTGTATAGGTTAAACTTTTGTTTTCTTAATAAAACTGCAAACCTCAAGTGCCCGGCCCTGAGGTTTTACTTTTCCAGCCATGACCTTCAGGGAAATCTGGGGCCCTAAGATCTATCTGCTTTCAGGCCTTGGGGTTTGTTGAGCACTGGTCATGGTCCTAGGAGGGCACAGCAGCATTTCGGAGGTGACCCGAGTCAGGCCCAGTCCAGGAGATGGGGACAGGTGAGTTGGGAGCCATACTCCTTTCAGGTGCTTTGCAAAGCACCCAGTCCAGTCCTTGCCCCAGGTTCCTTCCCTAAGGAAAGTGTGTCCCAGCAGGGTGCACAAACCAGTCTGGGCATTGGCTTCTCACCCAGTTCCCATGGTCCTGCCAGGTTTGGCCACCTTTCCACATTGCACAGCCCTCTTATCCTTGGCCTCACAAGTCCTACCAATAGCCTTCCCCACCTGCACCAAGATCCCTGCACACTCTGCAGCTGGCCAGCTTAGGGTCATCTTGGGCACCTTCATGACAGACAGTCATCCTCCCAGGCTCTGTCTCCTGTCCTTGTCAGGATTCTCTCCCCCACACAGAGGGCTGGGTGTATGTCTGGTCATTGCTTAGGTGGCTGAGAAAGAGAGAGGACGAGGGCATCCCTGGTTGACCTGGCCAGGGATGAGAGTGAGCTTGTGAGGGTCATCCTAGCAGGAATGTGAACCCTTCAGTCCAGCTGCAGGTGTGGGAAGTGACCACAGGAGGGGTGGGGTTCACTTCCCTACCCACCAGCTGGCTTCTGGGCTTATGTAGGGATCTGGGCCCCACAGAGACAGCTTTACTGTGGCCCAGGCAGTATTAGCCCCTGCAGCTGGGAGAATTAGTTATCAGTTCTGTAGCCAAGTTCTGTGTCCCTCCCACCCACCCGCCATCTGGCTCAGCCCTACCTCCACCTTATCAGAGGCCTCCAGAGGCTCAGCCTGAGGCCTTAGCCAGGAGGGCAGCAGCTGCAGGGTCACAGGCTTCCAGGAAGGGCAGCTAAAGTTTGGGTATGCTTAGTGTGCTGACATTCAACCTGCCAGCCCATTTGACAATTGGGGGAGGCCGGAACTCAGAATTCACAGGGTGGAGAAATCTAGAACTTGGGCACCAGAGTGCCAAAAGTCTACACTCTATTCACATAGCACATCCAGCCTGCCCTGACTGAGGCCAGACATAAAGGCAGAAATGGGGTCCCCGGTGGCATGAGGCCTTATTCCAGCTGGAACCCCCCAAGGCCTTAGAGGCTAAGAAGGGGAGGCAAGAGAGGAAGTCTGGTGTCCCACCTCTCTGGTTTCCCCTAAAGAGAAGCAAGGCTTGTCCTATTCCCCTTGCCCCACTGTTGTACCCCTCAAAACAGCCCCCCATGCTCCAGACTATTCTCTACCCACTCTGTCACCTCCCCATGAGCTGATGAGATAGAATCCACCTAGTGTGGCCACAGAGTCCTGGTCTCAAATCTCCCACCACTTAAACTTACGGTAAGTGTCCCAATCTCTCTGAAACTCCTCTCCTGGGTTTAGGAAAAAACCTTAAGCACTGCTATTGGAGCCCAGGAGAGCAGCTTGATCTGACCATGAGTATATTGGAAAAGTGACATTATGTGGATTTAGAGCATTGTTCACAAAGGGAGAGGTCTTGTGGCTTCCACATTTGCCCTCTTGGAACACTTCTCAGGATAACCATGACATGCGGGAGCTGGATCAGCCTACTGGAGGCTGAGCTGCTACCAACCAGCTGCCCATGGTTGTGGAAGGCCTTGAACTTTGCAGACCAGGCCAACCTGCAGGAGTCTGAGGCCTCATGAGGTAGCCCAGGTGAGGCCAGTCTGGGAGCTTTGCAGCCAACCCACAGAATCATAAGAAATAACTGTTACGTGCTTCTACATCTTGGGTTTGACGGTGTTTGCTACACAGCAGTAGGAACTAACAGAAAACTGGCAAATCACAGCATAATGCCACTTATTTGAGATAACCTTTTTTTTTTTTTCTGCAGAGACAGTCTCACTTTGTTGCCGTTGGTAGAGTGCCGTGGCGTCACACAGCTCGCAACAACCTCCAACTCCTGAGCTTAAGCAATTCTCTTGCCTCAGCCTCCCTAATAGCTGGGACTACAGGCGCCCACCACAATGCCTGGCTATTTTTTGGTTGCAGTTCAGCCAGGGCCGGGTTTGAACCCACCACCCTCGGTGTATGGGGCCAGCGCCCTACTCACTGAGCCACAGGCACTGCCCAAGATAACCATTTTTTTTAAAGATCTTATGTCTCTGTACATTTAAAGGCTGGGCATGGTGGATCACGCCTATAATCCTAGCACTGGGCTACCAAGGCATAAGGATCACTTGAGCTCAGAAGTTCAAGACCCACCTGAGCAAAGAGCAAGACTCTGTCTCTACTCAAAATAGAAAAATTGGCTCGAGGCCTGTGGCTCAAGTGGTTAAGGCACCAGCCACATACACCTAAGGTGGCAGGTTTGAATCCAGCCTGGGCCCGCCAAACAACAATGACAGCTGTAACCAAAAATAGCCGAGCATTGTGGCAGGTGCCTGTGGTCCCAGCTACTTGGGAGGCAGAAGCAGGAGACTCGCTTGAGCCCAGGAATTGGAGGTTGCTGTGAGTTGTGATGCCATGGCACTCTACCCAGGGGGACAGCTTGAAGCTCTTGTCTCAAAAAAAAAAAGAAAAGAAAAATTAGCCAGGCATTGTGGCAGATCCCTATAGTCCCAGCTACCCTGGAGGCTGAAGCAGGAGGATCACTTGAGTGCAGGAGTTGGAGGCTGCAGTGAGCCATGATCACATTGCACTCCAGCCTGGGCAATAGAGCGAGACTCTGTCTCAAAAAAAAGAGGACCTGGGATTATATGTGGTGGTCTGCTCACAATGTTTTAATATTTTAAAAGGAGAAATTTAATATTTAATATCTTGCATTTAGTATCATGTTGAAAATTACAAAGTCAGAGAAGACAAAGCCAGAAACAGAGACAGATTTAGAGAGACAAGGAGAGGGAGCAGGAGAGAAATGAAGACACTATATGGATACTGGATGCCCCAGTCCCTACCTACTCCCTAGTATAAATAAATCCTTGGCCTCACCTGAAGGCTCCCCACTGACCCCAGCTAGGATCCCACCATTTGAAGTCCTTGTTTGCAGCCAGCCCAGTGCATAGGGCTGTGGCCCTTGGACCAGGCACCCACCCTGTTGCATGTACCCCTGGTCACTATGGTCCATGGCTTCCAGGTGCTGGTCAAGAAGCCTCAGGCCTTATCCTTTGAGGCTCCACCAGACAAGGCAGGCCCTGGTTTGACCCCAGACTAGATGGGATCCACCTCAGGATACCACCTCATAGCAGGTTCTGGAAGCTTCTGAAGGTGGATAAGACCTTGACCTTGCAGATGGTCAGTCCTGCACCTTCCTTTCCCCAGATGTCTGTGGTTCACATGAGTCTCCCCAAGACCCTCTGGTAAGTCCTTATCTCTCTGCTGGTGAGGCAGCTAAATTACACAGCCAATCTAGGGTCACATGGCCAAGATTCTAACCAGGTGGCAGACTGCCTGTGGCACCATCTTCCCACATGTCCTTCCTCTGCTCCCAAGTCTTCAGGTTTCTAACCTACTTGTGAGTGCAGAAACCAAGCCCCAAAGCCTGTGAGAGGGTCAAAGAGAAGAAGGAATAGCCCCAATACCTGGGAGAGCACGGACACTTTTTAAGTCTCATGCCACAGGTCTCTCCCTGCAGCCCCCTAGTGCCTATACAGGGACTTGAATGAGACTATGTGGAGTGGGAAGTCCCTGCACCTCAGCCACTTGGGCACATGTTTTGGGGGCTCAGATTCCTGCCTGGACTCAAGACAAGCATGTGGGTGTGGAAGAAAGGAGGTTTGTAAATAGGCAATCTGCAAGTAAGAAGGGGTCCTAGGATTTGGGGAGACTGCCCAGGGTAACAGCAGGGACACCCCTCGGGATCCAGCCCAACTGTTCTGGCTCAAGCCACTGGGATCTCCCCACATACCTTCCAGCTCCACACCACCCAGAGTGTCCACTGCCTCTGGGCATCCTGCCACCCCACCCCACCTGTCTATTAGACCTAGGGCTTCATGAGGGCTGCCTGGGTCTGTCAGGATATATTTGCCTTGAATTACTTAACTCAGGCTCTTCTACCTATGGGTTTTCACACTTTCTGTCCCCCTCCAGGACTCAGGTTAGCAAACCTCTACCCACCGCCTGCCCACCCTATCCACAGCTATTCAAGCTCACAGAGCCAGCAGGTGTCAGGATTCACTCAGGGACAAGGACCCTATGGCTACCAGGCTTCCTGTGCCAAGAGGAGACGGGCGTACCAGGCTATGAGCAGAGACAGCAAATGCACAGGAGCAGGTCTGGGGACAAAGAACCAGGTGGGTGGCAGGCAGAGGACCAGGAAGCAGAGCCTGAGACACTGGTGGCCTTGTCTCACCATTGTAACTGAAGTTACAGTGAGTTCACCCCTACTCCCCCCAGCTCTGCCCTCGCACCAGAGAGGAGCCCCAAAGTTAATGTGCACCAAATGCTGCTCTCTTATCCACTAAATGCCTCCCCAACTTCCCACAGCTAACAAAGCAGCTCTATAATTCATGCCCCAAACCTTACGATCACCTTTCCTCTTCACCCCGACATCCCATCCATCAGCAAATGCTGACAACTCCACCTGCATGATCCCAAAGCTATTAAGGAATACACAGCATCAATCCTCCCCCAAACACTTTCAGAAAGTAGGAGAGGGGCTTGGTGCCTGTAGCTCAAGTGGCTAAGGCACCAACCACACACACCGGAGCTGATGGGTTCAAATCCAGCCTTGGCCTGACAAACAACAATGACAACTACAACCAAAAAATAGTCAGGCATGGTGGGCACCTATAGTCCCAGCTACTTGGGAGGCTGAAGCAAGAGAATTCCTTAAGCCCAGGAGTTGGAGGTTGCTGTGAGCTGTGATGCCATGACATTCACCCAGGGTGACAGCTTTGAGACCTCTGTCTCAAAAAAAGAAAGTAAGAGAGGAAGGATCATTTCCCAGCTCATTTTATGAAGCCCACTGGGATTCATTGAACATAAAGACATTACAGAAAAAGAAAATCACTGACCAAAATTCCTCTGACCAATATCACGGCCCAATATCCCATGAATATGGCTGCAAAAATTCTTAATAAAATAGTAACAAACTGAATGTGGCCATCTGTAAAAAGCATAATACATCATAACCACCAAGTGGAGTTTATCCTAGGAATGCAAGGCTGGTATAATATCCAAAACCCAATGTGATTAGCTACAATCGCAGCATAAAGGAGGGAAATGACATGAGCGACTCTCGAGATGTGGAAAATTCAACACTCACTTAGACAAAAATTCAGGACTCATTCAGATTAAAAACTCAGTGCCAGATGCAGTGGCTCATGCCTACAATCCTAGCACTTTGGGAGGCCAAGGAGATTGCTTAAAGCCCCATCTCTACAAGTGAAAAAATTATGTGGGTGTTATGGCCCCATAGTCCCAGCTGCTTGGGAGGCTAGGCAGGAGGATCTCTTGAGGCCAGGAGTTCAAGACTGCATTAAACTAGATTGAGTAAAATCTTCAAGAGCATACTCACTGCCCTCTGCATAGGGAGTGTGAACTGTAGGCTTCAGTATCCCTCCCCTGGATCAGGACTGTACCTGCCTCTCATCTCCCTCCCAAAATTCCTACAGCCCAGCAGCAAAGCAGATCCTGTCACTCCCGGCAGACCCTTGGGAGCCACTGAGCTATTCCTACCTCACAGCTTCTGCATGTGCTTCAGAGACATTTTCCTCCCACGTGCAAATCTCATCTATGGTTTCCTGCGGGCCATTGCTTAGTGGAGGCCTTTCCCAAACCATCCTCCTAAAGCAGCCCTCTTACCTGGTCATAGCCTACTCAGATTCTATACCATTATCTACAGTCATCATCCATTTGTTTCGGGGTTCCTCATCCAAATCTCCTATCCATCTAGAACAGCGTTTTTCAACCTTTTTCTCTCAGGGCACACATGAACCAATAGTTAAACTTCTGCAACACATTTAAATTATGTTGATCAAAAAAAAAAAAAATATATATATATATATATATGCGGTGCACCTGTGGCTCAGTGAGTAGGGCGCCAGCTCCATATACCGAGGGTGGCGGGTTCAAACCCAGCCCCGGCCAAACTGCAACAAAAAATAGCCAGGCGTTGTGGCAGGTGCCTGTGGTCCCAGCTACTCGGAAGGCTGAGGTAAGAGAATTGCCTAAGCCCAGGAGTTTGAGGTTGCTGTGAGCTGTGATGCCACAGCATTCTAACAAGGGCAACAAAGTGAGACTCTTGTCTCTAAATATATATATGTATATATGTATATATATATGTACACATACACTTACTATGCTTTGGACATCTTTCAAAAATAATTTTTTTTTTGAGACAGATTCTCACTTTGTCACCCTTGGTAGAGTGCCATGGCATCATAGCTCAGAACAACCCCAAACTCTTGGGCTTAAGTGATTCTCTTGCCTCAGTCTCCCAAGTAGCTGAGACTACAGGTGCCCAGCTTTTTTTTTTTTTTTAGAGACAGAGTCTCACTTTGTTGCTCTTGGTAGAGTGCTGTGGCATCACAGCTCACAGCAACCTCCAGCTCTTGGGCTTAGACAGTCTCTTGCCTCAGCCTCCCAAGTAGCTAGGAACACAGGCACCTGTCACAACACCTAGCTATTTTTGTTGTTGTTGCAATTTGGCCGAGGCTGGGTTTGAAGCCATCACCCTTGGTATATGGGGCCAGCACCCTACTCAATGAGCCACAGGCACCGCCCTGCCAGGCTATTTTTTTAGAGATGGGTCTTACTCCAGCTCAGGCTGGTCTCAAACCTGTGAGTTCAGACAGTCTACCTGCCTCGGCCTGCCAGAGTGCTATGATTATAGGTGTGAGCCACCACACGTGGCCCAATTTAATTAATCTTTAAAAATGTTCATGGCACATCTAAGATCTTCTCATTACACACAGGTTGGAAATCACTGATCTACAGCTCAGGAAGCACAGTGGTCTAGCCAGCACTGTATCCCGGGGAAAGTTCAAGGTACCCTGGGAATGCCCAGCAAATCATGGAACAAACAACCAGCAACATGCAGATGGTAGGAAGCTAGAGACTGGGTCCTACACCAAATATAGTGCCAAGAAAGAAAGAAAGAGGAAAAACACCTATACAGTAGAAGAGACATCAACCAACTGCGATTAATGGAACTTATCTGGATATTGATTTGAACAAAGAGTGAAAAAAATTTCTAGGCAATCAGGGAAATTGGACACTGGCTGGATATTTGATGATATTAAGGAACTGCTGTCAATTTTTTTAAGAGTGATAATGAAATTGTGGTTATGCTTTTTTTTTTTTTTAGTCTTTATATTTTAGAGATACAAATATCTGTCGATGAATTATGTCTGAGATTTGCTTTCACTTTGTGAGGCAGGTAGGGTGAAGCTAATGAAATCCAGTGGGCCATACTTTGGTGATGAGTTCATGGAGGTTCATGGTATGATTCTCTCAGCCTTTGTTTTTTTGGTTTTTTTTGAGTTTTTTGAGACGCCCTGTGTAGATAGAGTACTATGGCATCACAGCTTACAGCAACCTCTGACTCCTGGGCTTAAGCAATTCTCTTGCCTCAGCCTCCCAAGTAGCTGGAACCACAGGCACCCACCACAATGCCTGGCTATTTTTTGGTTGTAGTTGTCATTGTTATTTGACAGGCTCAGGCTGGATTTGAACCTGACAGCTCTGGTGTATGTGGCTGGCGCCTTAGCTGCTTGAACCACAGGTGTTGAGCCAGGCTTTGTTTTTGTTTTTTTGTTTGTTTGTTTATTTTTTAAGAGACAGAGTGTTACCCTGCCACCATTGGCAGAGTCCCGTGGCATCACACAACTCACAGCAACCTCCAACTCCCAGGCTTAGGTGATTCTCTTGCCTCAGCCTCCCAAGTAGCTGGGACTACAGGCGCCCGCCACAACGCCTGGGTATTTTTCTTTCTTTCTTATTATTTTTTAGCAGTTTTTGGCCAAGGTTGGGTTTGAACCCACCACCTCCGGTATATGGGGCCAGCACCCTCTCTCAGCCTTTGTGGCTGAAATTTTCCATAATAAAAAGTTAATATTAGCAAGAGTTTCCTTAGGAATTTGATAGTCTATTTTTTTCTTGAGACAGTTTCTCTTTGTTGCCCTAGGTAGAGTGCCGTCACGTCATAGCTCATAGCAACCTCTAACTCCTGGGCTCAAGCAATTCTCTTGCCTCAGCCTCCCAAGTAGCTGGGATTACAGGCAACTGCCACAACACCCAACTATTTTTAGAGGTGAGGTCTCACTCTGGCTCAGGCTAGTCTCCAACCTCCAAGCTCAGGCAATCCACCCACCTTGGCCTCCCAAGTGCTGGGATTACATGTGTGAGCCACTGCGCCCAGCCCTGATAGAATCTATTAATTTCTATGTATTTTAGAGGAGAGTTTTGTTGGGCTTCTGGGGGGCGCTTTTTGTTTGTTTTTGAGACTGAGTCTCACTGTTGCTCTGGATATAGTGTCTTGGTGTCATAGTTCACAGTAATCTCAAAATCTTGGGCTCCAAGTAATCCTCTTGTCTTAGCCTCTCCAGTAACTGGGACTACAGGCACCTACTATAAAATCTGACTGGATTTTCTATTTTTGGTAGAGATGGGGTCTTGCTATTGCTCAGGCTGGTCTTGAATTCCTGAGCTCAAGCAATCCATCTGCCTTGGCCTCCCAGAGTGTTAGGATTAGAGGGGTGAGCCACTGACCCAGGCCAAGAAGAAATTTTGTTTTGTAATGGAGGATAGGGGACCAGGCGCAGTGGCTCACATTTGTAATCCTAGCATTCTGGGAGGCAGAGGCGGGTGAATCACTTGAGCTCACTAATTTGAGACCAGCCTGAACCAGAGCAAGACCTCTTCTCTAAAACTAGCGAGGTGTTGTGGTGGGCACCTATAGTCCCAGCTACTTGGAAGGCTGAGGCAAGAGAATTGCTTGAGCCAAGGAATTAGAGATTGCTGTGATCTGTGATACCATGGCACTCTACCCAGGGTGACAAAGTGAAACTCTGTCTCAAAAATTAATTAATTAATTAATGGGTGGCGCCTGTGGTTCAGTGAGTAGAGCACTGGCCCCATATACTGAGGGTGGTGGGTTCAAACCCGGCCCCGGCTAAACTGCAACAAAAAAATAACCAGGTGTTGTGGCGGGTGTCTGTAGTCCCAGCTACTTGGGAGGCTGAGGCAAGAGAATCACCTAAGCCCAGGAGTTGGAGTTTGCTGTGAGCTGTGACTGCACAGCTCTCTACCAAGGGCAATAAAGTGAGACTCTGTCTCTAAAAAAAATAATAATAATAAATTAATTAATTAAATGGAGGGTGGGGGCGGAGCCCAGTGGCTCCATCTGCAATCCTAGCACTCTGGGAGGCTGAGGCAGGTGGATTGCCTGAGCTCACAGGTTCGAGATCAGCCTGAACCAGAATGAGACTTCATCTCTACTAAAATAGAAAAAAGACTGTGCTCACTTTGGCAACACATATACTAAAATTGGAATGATACAGAAAAAATGATACAGAAAAAAACTGGGCAAGGATGACACTCAAATTTGTGAAGTGTTCCATATTTAAAAAAAATAAAAGAGGGTGGTGCTGTGGCTCAAAGGAGTAGGGCTCTAGCCCCATATGCCAAAGGTGGCGGGTTCTAACCCAGCCCTGGCCAAAAACTGCAAAAATAAAAAAAGAAAGAAAGAAAAGAAAAAATGAACTGGGTATTGTGGCTGTAGTCTCCCAGCTACTCAGGAGACTAAGGCAAGAGATTGAACACAAGGGCTTAAGCCCAAGAGTTTGAGCTTGCTGTGAGCTGTGATGATGCCACAGCACTCTACCTAAGGTGACAGAGTGAGAATCTGTCTCAAAAAAAAAAAAAAAATTAAATAAATAAAAATAAAATGGGGGCTGGATTAACTCCATTCTTTTTTTGTGTGTGTGGAGACAGAGTCTCACTTTATCCCCCTCGGTAGAGTGCCATGGCATCACACAGCTCACAGCAACCTCCAACTCCTGGGCTTAGGCAATTCTGCACTTTGGCCGGGACTGGGTTTGAACCCACTACCCTCAGTATATGGGGCCAGCGCCCTACTCACTGAGCCACAGGCACCGCCCAGATTAACTCCATTCTTGCTCTAGGGATTACCTATTAGGGGGACAGTTCTAGAAGCTCTTGGCTTCTGTGCCTAGAATCCTCCCACATAGCCACACATCCCATTCTAAGCCTCCTTGCCTGGAACCCTTTTCAGCTGGCACCTTCCCTTGGATGACATCTGAGTGCCTCTGCCATTTCCTCCTCTTGTGGCTCTCCTCTGTGCAGTTCACACACACAGTTTCCCATTCCTATGTTGTGCCCTCTGCTGTCCTCTTGCCCACCAAACTGGCTCTCCTGTGAAGTTTGCCTTGCAGCCTTGATTTGGGACACCTTTGTATTCCGAGCCTGTCATAGTGGGAGCCATTTGGGATGCTCAGTGTCCCTAGCACCTTGTTCTATGCACAGCACTGAGCAAATGTTGATTCAGTAAATAATAATGCCTCATGCTTCATGGTTGCCAGCTGGACCAGATAGTCTCATAAACCTGCTCTACCTTGGTGGTGCCCATAGCTCAGTGTGTAAGGCGCTGGCCACATACACCCAGGCTGGTGGGTTCAAACCCAGCCTGGGCCAGCTAAAACAACAACAACAACTGCAACAAAAAATAGCCCGGCGTTGTGGCGGGTGCCTGTGGTCCCAGCTACTTGGGAGGCTGAGGCAGGAGAATTGCTTAAGCCCAAGAGTTACTGTGACCTGTGATGGCACTCTACTGAGGGCAACATGGTGAGACTCTGTCTCAAAAAAAAAAAAAAATGGTCTACCCATTTAATCCTCACCAAAGCAATAAGGAGTTGGTTTTGGTTTTTTGTTTGTTTGTTTGTTTGTTTTGAGATAATCTTACTATGTTGCCCTCAGTAGAGTGCATGGCGTCACAGCTCACAGCAACTTCAAACTTTTGGGCTTAAGTGATTCTCTTGCCTCAGCCTCCCAAGTAACTGGTAGTACAGGTGCCTGCCACAATACCTGGCCACAATGCCTGGCCATTTTTGTTGTTGTTGCAGTTGTCATTGTTGTTTTTTAATCTGACCCTGGTCAGGTTCGAACTTGTCAGCCTCATTATATGTGGCTGGCGCCCTACCCACTGAGCTACAGGCGCCACCAGGAGTTGGTTATTATTATTCTCACTTTATGAATGAGGATATTGGGGCTCAGAGAGGTTAGGTCACTAGCCTCCAGCCACACAGGCAAATCTGGGGCTAGACCCCAGGCCTCTGGAATTCAAGCCTTCCATTACTCCCAGCATTTGCCTTTCAGAAACTGATGACTGTACCCTTACTTACAGAGAGGAAATCCCTGTCGTGGGCCACACTCGAGGCTCCCCGGCCACCTGCCCCCACAGCCTCTCACCACAGGGCTATAACCACCACACCTGATCCCTTGCATCATGCTAGAGAGAGAGGGTAAGAGGAGGAGGGCTTTTAATTTTAGAATAATTCCTGCCATGTAAGGCCTCCTGCTGGGGTTCCCTGGCAGGAGGGCGCAGAATGGGAAGAGCCCCTCCCCAGCAGTCCCCTAGGCAAGCAGCCACCTCCCTGCCCACTTGCATGGCTTTTCCTGTGGGAGGGACTGCTCTTTCCGCCCAGGTGGTCCGTCTCCATGGCAACATTCCCATCCCAGGTGGTCGTAACCTTGGCAACCAGGTACTACCGCCCCAGTGCCTAGGAGGCTCTAACTTGGGCGGTGTCCCCCTCCCAGGTCCCCCACACCAACCCAGGGCAGTTCTTAAGTAGGAAGGGAGGACACCCACCTGGGATGATGGGTCCAGAAACAGCAAGGGATGCTCCAAGGTCACCCAGCAGCCAAGAGCAGCCCAGCCTGGGATATGCCACCAGACTTCAAACCCACCTCCTTTATCCTAGAACCTGCACATTCTCCTCATTTGCTGAGCACCACCTACTATGTGGCCAGACCCATGCTGGGCCCAGGCATGGCTCCCTGCCTCTAGCAGGCACTGGCCATGGAAAAAAGAGAGAAATAAGGCAGTGATTTCTGGGAGCAGTGAGCACCTCCAGGGAAACTGCTCAGACCCCCAGAAACCCTGATCCTGGGAACAAACTCTACCCCCTTCAATGTCTCTGGATCATTCATGCATTCAACCAGCATTTATCAGACACTTGCTCTGTGTGTTAGGTGCCAGAGACACAACCATGAAGGAAGGAGGCAGAAATACATAGGATAATTCATGAAATTACAGAATATCCTTTTTTTGTTTGAGACAGAGTCTCACTTTGTTGCCCTCAGTAGAGTGCATGGTGTCATAGTTCACAGCAACCTCCAACTCTTAGGCTCAAGTGATTCTCTTGCCTCAGCCGCCCAAGTAGCTGGGACGGCGTGTGCCCACCACAACACTCTAGTTAGTTTTAGAGATGGAGTCTTGCTCTTGATCAGGTTGGTTTCAAACCCATGAGCTCAGGCAATCCACCCACCTCAGCCTCCCAGAGTGCTAGAATTACAGGTGTGAGCCACCGCACCTGGCCCAATTACAGACTATCTTAACAGGAAGGTCCAGGAGGCTGGGAAAGACAGAGGCTTACATGAGTTGAGAGGTAGATAGGGGTGGCAGAGCAGACATCTGTCCCCACCCTGAGGTCTCCCTTCAGCCACAGCCACGCTCCTGGACACAGCAAGCTTCCTGGTGTGCCCCTCTGTCATTGGGGGCCCTGGAGGATGAGAACTGCTCCTGTCCCCATTGTACAGATTCAGAAACAGGCTGGAAGGAAGTCCCCTGTAATCACACAGCCAGGGTATGGCAGGATCTAGACTTGAACAGAGGCAGTTGGCTAATGTCCTTCACCCTCCATGACTCAAAGCAAGTGTCCTCTCTGGGGGAGCTGCCCTAAACCTGGCTGAGGTTGGGCATCAGGTACCTCTGCTGTCTTTCCCATCCCCTTTTTGTTATTATTTTGTGCATCTGTTCCCCTTGTTCCTTGAAGTGTTTTCTCCCTCCAGAGCTTTGCCTGGCATACAGTAGGTGCTCAACGAATGCCTTTCTCCAAGAACCACAAGAGGCAGAGATCAGGAAGTTATTTTTCAGAGAGAGAAACTGAAGACCAGAGAGAGGAGTCAACCCTCTGAGGTCACACAGCACAGTGGCACCACCATGTACCTTCTCCAGGCTGGCCAGTAGGGGGCAGGTCCAGGAGGGAGTCATGTGGTTCTTCCAGGCCTCTCCAGAGCCAAGAGGGGAACTGCTTCCCCTGCAGCATCCCATGGGAGCACTGGCCTGCGGCCTCCCAGGATGCGGTTTCTGGGACTCCAGCCAACGCGACAGTCTGGGATCAGAGCCTGCTTGAGTCACAGGTGGCTGAGTGGATGCCAAGCCACCATCAAAGCTACTGGGAGGACGCAGTGGGTGGGGAGGACTGCAGGGCAGGCAGGGTAAAGGAGGTGGACAGTGCAGGGTTACGGGGCCAGGCTCTGGATGGAGCCAGGCTTCCACCCCCTTGCTTGGGACAAATAGCATCTCTGAGCCTTGGTCTATTCATCTGAGAAGTGGAAATAATAAAAGTGTCCATCTTGTGACAGTTAAGATGCAGCAAGGATCAAAATCCCATGCTGAGAAAGTGGTGATTCTCAGCTGATGTTTTTAATATAATTGAGGGCAGATTATACTAAAATCTGACCTTGTACCCACCACACCCACCACAGAGCATCCTACCTCCCAAGCCAGACTCTGCAGTGTGAGCCCCTACATGGTCTGCTGGGCAGACACTGTCCTGGGGCTTAGGATGCCCCACTCCTGATCCCACTCCTGCCCTAACTTGCTCCCCCTCGGGCCCCCACAGTATCCCAGTTTGAGGGTGGGAATAGGGACCCTTCACCTTGACATTCAGTGGTTCTTAGCATCTCCTTAGAAAGGATGCCTGTCATCAGATGGGGCTGGGCCCCCTCTCTTCTTGAAGTTCCCAAGTATGGGGGTACCCATGGCTCCCCAAACCGGTGGCTGCCTATAAAAACGCATTATTTCCACAAACACTTCGTGTCTGCCCATCCGAATGGGGATGGTGCTGGTGGTGACAAGCCAGGTTAAACAAATACAGTGATTGGTATTCCAGGATAGGGAACAAGTCCAGAGGCCTTGAAACCGGTGGAACATGACCCCAAGGGAACAGGGCACCAACCAGGGGACCATGAGGACCAGAGTGGGAGAAGGTGGGATGGGAAGATCCAAAGGCATATGTGCAGTATAGATAGGATCCCAGAGCAATAGGGAGCCACACAAGGTTCTGGAGCCTACTGGCTAAGCTTCCTCTTATGAGTGAACCTCAGGGCCGAGCTGGGACAGGTATCCAGGGGCAAGTATTGAAGGCCTGGAGTGAGGGAGGAATAGAGGAAGCGGTGGTAGGTTCCAGAAGGTTCCAGATGGGACACCCTGCGGCACTTGGGGAGCCCTGGGTCTCTTGCAGGGCAGGGCCGGCAGACTCGTCAAGGCCACGAGGACAGAGGATCCTCCGCCACAGTACCAGCAGTGCACACGCTGAGTCCTCCTGCAGACCCCAGCGAGCAGCCCTGGCACGCGTCCTGGCTGCGGGCTGGGCCGGCACTCTGGGCACCTGCGCCCCACGTGTCGCCGCACACCTGCGGCCCCAACAGGCGCGCGCGCGCTCCGGAGCAGCCCCCGCGCGCTCCCGCCATGCGTGCTGGGGAGGCCAGCGGAGGGAGCGCGCAGCGGGCGCGCGCACGGCGGAACCCGGGAGGAGGAGGCGGCGGCGGTGGTGGCGGTGGCGGCTTGAGTCGGCTCCGGGCGGCCCCCGCGCCGCAGCCCGCGCCGTGTCCGCGGCGGAGCTGCCCAGGTGAGTAGCGGCACGCGGGGCCCGAGCAGGGCGCACTGGCAGGCCGGGGACACCACTCCCTGCGCCCCGCGCCTCTGTAGCCCGTAGCCCCCCATCTGCGCCCCCATCCTGGGCCGAGGAGACTCGCCCCGCGTGTCCCTCCCCGAAGCATCGCTCCTCGCCAGGCCCCCGACGCTTCCCCTAGAAACTTTGGGGTCCAACTCCCCACGCTGGGGTCCCCCCGCACCTGCCCTGGGGCACCAAGGAGCGGGGAACCGGGTGGGCATTTCCCTGGGGCAGTGGGGATGCCGGGAGGATGCGTCTTCCTTCGGAGGGGATGAGGGGTAGCTGGTTGGGTCTGGGGATGTGAGGGCCGTCTGGATGGAGCCTCAGCCCTGCACCTTCCTTTCTCCCCCAGGCGGGTCTGGTCCAGCCTCGGGGTGCTGGAGCAGGAAGGCAAACAGGCTGTTTGGGGTCCACACCAGAACCTGCCCCATCCCCAGAACTGAGACAGCTCAGTCTGGCTGGGAGGGATTTGGAGGCACAGGGCTGAGCCCTCTGCTCAATGGGCCTGTATCCAGGCAGTGCCAAGCCATGGTAGGGGCTTCTCTCCATCACCTGAGGCTGGGCCTGGGTGCCCCGGGCCTCTGGGATCTGGCCAGTGGAGGCACCTAGACCTCATTCAACAAGTTGGGGGCTGCAGCGCACTGTGCCTCCCTCTGCACACAAGACAAGACTTTAGTCCTTAATTTGGAGACCACTTTGTGACTTGGTTTCTTCATATGTACCTTGGACACTAAAGATGCAGATGTCCCAAACCCTCCATTTTTGAGGAATCAGAACTTCTTGAGGGGATGGGCCCCAGTACCTGCATTTGTAGCAAATGGCCCCTGGTGAATACATATGCACACAGCAATGCTTGAGAACTTCTTGTTTCTAGCAGGGGTGGGAAGGAGGCATCTAGCCTGGCATGGTAGCAGGTGGAGGGCTGCTCTGAGGGTGGGGGCACTTTTTAGGGCTGGGCGGGACCTTTAGAAACACCAGAGCTGGGTGGCACCTGTGGCTCAAAGGAGTAGGGTGCCGGCCCCATATGCCAGAGGTGGCGGGTTCAAACCCAGCCCCAGGCCAAAAACTGCAAAAAAAAAAAAAAAGAAAGAAAGAAAGAAACACCAGAGCTATGAGACCCAGAGCAACCTAGGAGGGTTTCCTGGAAAAGGTTGGCGCATGGGAAGGGTTTAATGGTGTGTGAAGGAAGAGTAAGGGATTGTCTGTCACAAGGCTGGGCCATGACTTTGGGCAAATTACTTCTTTTCTCTTGCATCTACCTGACAAAGGATTAAATGAGACATGCCTCAAGCCCCTAGCCAGGTGCTGCCAGAAAAGAGATGGACATGGGGCAGTCCTAAGGGTCATGCTTGTTATGACACCAGCCCTGCCATACCTGGTGAGCCTCAGTGTTCTCATCTATACAGTGGGAGTGGCCACTGCTGTCCACCCTCAGCTTAAGCCCATGAGCTACAGGTCCCTTGGTGAGTGCAAATAGAAAGCAGATCTGAAACGGCAGTTTGATGTCTCTTCCCACCATTCTGTCATTCCCTGGTGCCCCTGAGTCACCACCTAGTCACTAGGTAGAGAGCCTCCCAGAGAACTTCCTAGCAAGGTTTGTTCCAGGTGGGCCTCATCAACCCACCCACCACCACATGTCAAGCCTTGGGGAGCTGGGATTTTGTGGGTAGGAGGCGGCAGCATCAGACTTAGGTTCAAATGCAGACTGTCTTCAGCTAGGGCCCACTCTGACCCTCAGTCTTCTTTTCTCCAGAATGAGCTTCATTATCTCCACCCTCAGGGCTGAACTAGTGGGTGAAGTGGCCAGAGTATACAGTGGGCTCTCCAAAAGTGTTTCCAGGTCTGGGGGCCCTGCCTGTAGAGGGTAGTCAGTAGCTCCCATACACAGGCTGGCAAGGAAAGTGGGTTGAGAGGCTCCATCCCCCAGAGGGGTTGACAGGGACTAACAGCAGATGGAAGCTAATTAGGGCTTAATGAATTTCATGGTTGAAGTCCTGAGAGGGCCCAGATCTAGGACATAGATTGTACCAATCCTGGGGGACCTACAATGTGTCCCCAAAAGTATACCTCAGAGGTCCAGGCACTGCCAGGAGCCCCCTCCTCCCACTTCTGTCTTAGAAGCTCAAATGGGGGACACTTCCAGACCACAGTCTCCATGTTCCCACTGCCCCGATTATAGTGGAGGGCCTAGAGACGGAGGGGCCAGCTAACAAGCTTCTGTCTCCTTGACCTCCTGTCAAGTCAGTCTTTCCTGAGGGAGGGGTCGGCATCCCCAGCCCTGAGAGGGGTCAGAGGGAGGATGTGTCCAATGTAACTTTGGTGGGGACCAGCCCAGGGCAGCAAGGTCTGCTTGGAACAGAGGAGACAGAAAGGGGCTAGGGCTTGATCAGGGCAGATGGAGGGAGCTGCCCCCCAGCCAGGCATCAAGGGAGTTCAAGGAGAGGAACCCAGTTCCCCTAGCCACACTTTGCCACCATTTGGGCTAAGAGCTTCCTGGCAAATCAGTCCAGGATCAGTATTGGAAGACAGCTCTGGGCATAAGGAAGAGCATAAGATCTGCCTTCCTTAGGCCTTAGGCAGATCAGGGGGATGTCCTAGGCAGGTGCCTGCACTGCAGCTAATGCAGGTGGCAGACCCCATGGGGAGATCAGCACTTCCTCCTTCCAAGGTCCAGGAAGCAGGTGCACATCTCTAGGAGGCCTGTGCCCCCTCCATATTCATGACCCATGACCTTGTACGCATAAGCTTCCCTTCGCTGCTGTAGCAGTCACCACAAATGATTGGAACTACACACCTTTGTTATCTCACACTTCTGGAGGTCAGAGAATAGTAGGGACTTCACTGGGCTAAGGTCAAGGTGTGGCAGGGCTGGTCCCTCCTAGGGAATCCAGGGGAGAGTCCTTCTCCCACCTCTTCCAGCATCTAGAGGCTGCCGCGTCCCTCGGCTCAGGGCCCCTTCCTTCCCCTTCACAGCCATCAGCACAGCATCTTCCAGGCTCTCTCTGCCTCTGACCCTCCTGCCTTCTGAGGACCCTGTGGGGACACTGCCCCCCCCAAATAATCCAGAATGACCTTCCATCTCAAAGTTCCCACCTGCCTCTTCTGCCATATGAGGTGCTATATCCACAGGTTCCAGGAATTAGGACGGGGATGTCCATGAGGAGGCCATAATTCAAAATCCCTATAGACAGAATGGTGGGGTTTTGTCTGTTTTGTTCATTGCTATTTCCTTTAATAGCAAGAACAGTGCCTGGCATGCAATCAGCGCCCATTAAATACTTATTGAATGAATGAGATGAGGACTTGGCCAGGAGCAGCACAGGGCCTAGAACTCAGCGTTCCTGACCCCAGCCAGCACCCAAGGGAGACTTGTCCAGAAAGTGTCGATCCATCAGAACCTTCTTGGCTGGCTTCTCTCTTGTTCCTGGTGTCAGCCCAGGGAGGCAGTTGTGCAGATGAGGAAGCTGAGGCTCAGAGTTAACTGCCTCTGTCTGAGGCAGTAAGTGGCTAGCTCAGGTAGAGACCTGAGTCCCTGTCCTAGCTCTGGAGGGGAATGGGTACTGGGTTTGCAATTCCGCCTCCCCTGATCCTGGGCTCCAGTCACCCCATATCACTGAGCCCTGCATGTACCCCAGTTCTGCATGGGGAGGGGTATAGTGAGGGGTCTAGTCAGGAAACAAGGTGAGGTAAGGTGACCCGGGGTCACACCACTTGGAGCTTGACATGTCTTTACACTGCGACTCATATCATGTCATGCTCTTTCTTAGCATCTTCCGTGCTCCCCATTGCTCATAGAATCAAGTCTGAACACCTTACTGTAGCTTCAACTCCCTGTGAGATTTTACCCTTTACCCAACTCCCACCCCTCTAAACTCAGACACATCCACGCCCCCAGCCTCCCTAAGGATCTACCTGCACCTGAACACTGCTCCCTCCACCTAGAATGCTATTCCCTGCACCTTGCCGGATTGGTTCTTGCTCACTATCCAGGTCTCAGCTCAGACAGACCTTCCCTGGCCACACTGAACAAAGTGACAGACTGGAACAGACCCCCAACTCCCTGAAGTGTTTTCTCCTCAGCACTTTTCCAAACGATCTACTTTATTTGTTGGGGTGATTCTTGTCTGTCCACACAACATTCCACTCGGTAAGAGAAGAAGATACAGAAGGACACACAGTGTGAGATTCCACTTATGTGAAATGTCCAGAACAGGCAGATCCACAGAGACGGGACATGGCTTCGTGGTCACCAGGGGCTGGGGGTGAGGGGTAAGGGTGACTGTTGATGGGGATGTGGCTTCTTGGGGTGATGAGAACGTTCTGGAGTTAGATAGTGGTGATAGTTGCACAACTCTGAACATGCTAAAAAGCACTGAATAGAGTACTTGGAATGAGGGGGGATATGCACTTCACGCAGGCTAGAGGCCATGGTCTGCATGGACTGCCCTACGCTCCCTGCACCAGCCCAGGACATGGCACATGCTGGAGTTTAGAAGGGCTTGAGTCCTGGAATGTGATTAGTGTTGGGGTATCTGCACATGGCCACCCTCACCTTCTCAGGGCAGGCCCCAGGCCCCTGACTCCTGCCCACAACCACCAAGGGCATCCCTGGCACTCAGCCTGGCCCCCCTGCCAAAGGCCTTTGCGGCCTCTGCTGCAGCTTGTCGCGCATGGTAATGAGGCTTTGTCCTTGAAACATGCATAGTCTGTCCACAGGGGCCCATACTGCATCCCCTGGACCCCTAAGCCCAAGCAATGGACTCTCCCTAAGGCAAAGGCCTGAGCAAGACCCTATGGGGACAGATGGGCAGCCTGGCCCTTGTGGGATATGCCCCTTGGTGGGGAGGACAGGCAGGAAGGTCCTTAGCTCTAGCTTGATGCTGGCCCCAGCTCTAGCTTGATGCCTGTGAATGGCGAGGCACAGAGCCGAGGAGCTGACATCACCCAGGGACACAGCTGTCCCCTCCTGCCATAGCATTTATTAGCAACCAATATGCCATATGCTTTTGTCTTCTTTTTTTTTTTTCTTTTTAAGAGGGTCAGGGTCTCTCTCTGTTGCCCAGCGCAGAGTGCTTTGGTGTCATCACAGCTCACTGCAACCGCCAACTCCTGGGCTCAAGTGATTCTTCTGCCTCAGCCTCCAAGTAACTGGGACTACAGCCACCTGCCACTATGCTTGGCTAATTCTTCTATTTCTTTTGTAGAGACAAGGGACAAGGTCTTTCTATGTTGCTTAGGCTGGTCTTATAGTCCTGGCCTTAAGCAATCCTCCCACCTCAGCCTCCCAAATTATTGGGACAAAAGGCACACGCCACTGTGCCCAGCTGTGATGCACTATGTGCTTATTTTATTGTGTGTCACTGTGACACAACCTAAGCTCCTTAAGGACAGGGATTTTATTTATTTATTTATTTATTTTTGGAGACAGAGCCTCAAGCTGTCCCCCGGGTAGAGTACCGTGGCATCACAGCTCACAGCAACCTCCAACTCCTGGACTCAAGCGAGTCTATTGCCTCAGCCTCCCACGTAGCTGGGACCATAGGCGCCCGCCACAACGCCTGGCTATTTTTTGGTTGCAGCCGTCATTGTTGTTTTTTTGGTGGGCCCAGGCTGGATTTGAACCTGCCACCTTAGGTGTATGTGGCTGGCGCCTTAGCCACTTGAGCCACAGGTGCCGAGCCAAGGACAGGGATTTTCTGCACTTCCCTGTTCCCCATTGTATTCCCAGTTGGTGGAAGAGAGATGAATGAATGAACCAACAAATGAATGAGCCCGAGGACCTGGCATATGGGAAGTTCTTGATAAACATTTGGTAGTGACTTGGGCGAGTCTCTTGTTTATGTAGAAGCCTAAGTTTCTTCATCTGGAAAGTGGGGGTTGTTGAGGGCCCCAGACGTAGGGGGGTAGGGCATTCAGGGAGTCTGGTCTGTAACATACTTAGCACAGGCCTGGGATTCTGGAAATGCTCAATCCACATCCTTAAGGACTTTTCTCTGGCTGCACTAGCCACAGAGCAGGACTCCTGTGGATTACAGGCTCAACCCCAACATGGACCCCACCCTCAGCCGAGGGAGGAGGGTACCCAGGGCTAAAACTGAGGAAACATGGGTGTAGACCAACCCCAAAGGCTCCTTGGCCCCCAGTTATGTCACCAAACATCTGCTGAGCTGGCCTTGATGCTTTTGTGATGGGGCCATAGGGCCATGAGGCCAGCACAAGAGCAAGGAGCCTTGCTTAGCCAGGGCAGCTCCTGTGGGCTTCATGGCTCTGCCAGAAGGGTACCTTATTGCAGAAAACAGAGAAGTCAGGGTCCCTCAGAGGGTGGGGTCCCCCCAGCCCTGGGAGAGCCATAGGAGGAGCATGGGGTATGTGGTCTTTGTCACCCTTGGTAGAGTGCCGTGGCATCATAGCTCACAACAAGCTCAAACTCTTGGGCACAAGCAGTTCTCTTGCTTCATCCTCCCGAGTAGCTGGGACTACAGGCGCCCGCCACAATGCCCAGCTATTTTTAGAGATGAGTCTCACTCCTGCTCAGGCTGGTCTAGAAACTGTGAGCTCAGGGCAATCCACCTGCCTTGACCTCCCAGAGTGCTAGGATTACAGGCGTGAGCCACTAAGCCTGGCCCTTCCTGCAGCATTTTTTTTTTTTTTTTGAGACAGAGTCTCACTGTGTCACCCTCAGTAGAGTGCTGTGGCATCACTGCTCAAACTTTTGAGCTTTATGCAATTCTCTCGCCTCAGCCTTCCAACTAGCTAGAACTACAGGCGCACGCCATAATGCCTGGCTATTTTTTTGTTGTTGTTGTAGTTGTCATTGTTGTTTGGCAGAATCCGATTGGGCTTGAACCTGCCGGCCCTGGTGTATGTGGCTGGTGCCCTAGCCACTGAGCTACAGGCACCGAGCCTGTAGCTGTTTGAATACTGTGTGTCCTTGGACACATTGCTTGCCCTCTCTGAGCCTCTGTTTCCCCATCTATAACAAGCTGAATCGTCATTTCTTCTTTGGGTGCCCACAAGATGCCTGCATCAACAACAGCAGGGCTCTCGCTCAGGGTGATTGTCCCCCTGACATGGGGCCTATTTTCAGGTCTTATCTGATCCTCTTATGACCCCCCAGTCCCATTCTGCAGGTGGAAACAGTGAAGCTGGAAGTAGGAGGAGAAACTCCTTCTGCTGGGGTGTGGGATCTGGGTTGTGTTTGGAGGTTGAGCTGATGGCACCAAGTAACAGATAGGCGAGAGTGTAGGCAAGGATTCTGGCCTGTTCAGGAGGGAACATGGGGCCAGGGTTGGCCCAGTGTGGTCACCAGGTCACAGTGGGTTGTCCTGGAAAAGGTTGGGGATGTGGCTAGGTCCCTAGGGCCAGAGCTCAGGGGACATGTGGTTGCCAAGACACACCAGAAAGAGTCATCAGTGAACAGATGGTGACTGCATCCTAGGAGGACAGGAGATGCCCCCAGCATCCTGGGAGGGGGTGGCCTGGGGAACAGAGAGAGATAGCCCTCCGGTGTCACCTCTCCCAGGGCCACAACCTGAGGTGAAAGGAAAGGCAGAGAAGTATAAAGAGTCAGTCAGCCTCTTGCTGTTCAGCAGGGTCCTGCCTTGAGGCCTGTGCCCTGCGATGCCCCCTGAGCAGTCTGCACCACAGATAGCCAACTTTCTTAGCTCTTTCTGGTCTTTGCACAATAACCTAGAAACATCCTAAAACTTGGGGTCTCAGTCTTCTAACCCCACTTTACATGAAGACAGGGCTCCAGGGTAAGGACAGAAGCCCAGAGAGTCACCTGACTGCACAGGGCACCTAGCCTCTTCCTCATCTGATAGTGGCCAGAATTGAGGGGTACTCAGGCATCTTGGCTAAAGCCCCAGGCAAACCTTCCCCCAAGTCCACCCTCCTGCTGCTTGCCAGCCTCCTACGCAATGAATGTCTGGGGAAGAAAGACCAAGGAGGCTGATGCAGGTCCCTCAGGCCACAAAGGAAGCAAACTCAGGGCCTGTAGGCAAAGTCCAGCTTCCCACTGTCATTGCTGCAAGTACCAGCCTTTCTTCCCAAGTTAAGGGGGCCTGACTCTTAAGGGGAGACATCAGAGGCTTCAGTTCCAGCAGCAGCTTCCTCCCCGCTCACCCTTCTGAGCACCCTGCAGAGTTGATGATAGAGCCTGGCCTGCAGGGAGAGGTGAGGGTTGAAAAACTAGGTCACAGCTCAAGTGGCCCCAGCCAGGCACAAGGGATCAGCTGTCCCCTCAGCCCAGGAGTAATTATAGAGCGAGAGCTCTGTGGACGCCCTGGAGGGTTCTTGTGCCTGGGTTTTGACAGGCAAGGTCCAGAGAGGGTATGTTTTTCACTGGAGGTCACACAGCCGTCAGAACTGAGGTCTCCCACTAGCATTTCTGTTGCTGGATCTCAGTCACCATGACCTAGCGATTCCTGACCTTTGGTTACTTGAGTACTTCCTGATTTTGTCCTTATCTGCATCCTAAGGGAACTACTTTGTAAAAAATTTTTTCAAGCTTAAAAAAAAAACTTTAAAAAAAAGTCAGCTGGGGCTCAGCGCCTGTAGCTCAGCGGCTAGGGCACCAGCCACATGCACCGGAGCTGTTGGGTTTGAACCCATCCCAGGCCTGCCAAACAATGACAACTACAACCAAAAAATAGCTGAACGTTGTGGCAGGTGCTTATAGTCCCAGCTACTTGGGAGGATGAGGCAAGAGAATCACTTAAAGTCCAAGAGTTTGAGGTTGCTGTGAGCTGTGATGCCCTGGCACTCTACCAAGGATGACATAGTGAGACTGTCTCAAAAAAAAAAAAGTCAGCTAGGAACAGTAGCTCACTCCTATAATCTCAGAACTTTGGGAGGCTGAGGCAGAAGGATCAGAACTCTGGAGTTCAAGACTAGCCTGGGCAAGAGCAAGATACCATCTCCACAAAAAATACAAATGTTAGCCAGGTGTGGTGGCAGGCGCCTGCAGTCCTAGCTACTCAGTGGGTTGAGGCAAGAGGGTCACTTGCCCAGGAGTTTGAGGCTGCAGTGAACTATGATGACACCACAAGACTCTACCCAGGGCAACAGAGTGAGATTCTGTCTCTTAAAAACAGAAAGGAGGACTTGGCACCTGTGGCTCAAGTGGCTAAGGCACCAGCCACATACACCTACGTTGGTGGGTTCAAATTCAGCCTGGGCCTGCCAAACAACAATGACGGCTGCAACCAAAAAATAGCTGAGCGTTGTGCTAGGCACCTGTAGTCCCAGCTACTTGGGAGGCTGAGGCAGGAAAATCACTTGAGCCCAGGAGTTAGAGGTTGTAGCTCAGCGGCTAGCATGCCAGCCACATACACCGGAGCTGACATGTTCGATTCCAGCCTGGGCCTGCAAACAACAATGACAAGTACAACAACAACAACAAAAAAATAGCCGGGCGTTATGGCAGGCACCTCCAGTCCCAGCTACTTGGGAGGCTGAGACAAGAGAATCGCTTAAAGCCCAAGAGTTTGAGTTTGCTGTGAGCTATGATGACACAGCACTGTATGGAGTGTGACATAGTGAGACTCTGGCTCAAAAAAAAAAAACAAGAAAGGAAAAAGCTCATTTTCATCTCTAAGACCACAACAGCACTTTAACAACTACGTCCCACCTCCTTACCTGTCCTGCCTCTTTTCTCACCTCCTTTCAATCTTGCGCTTTCTGAGTAAATTATACAATTGTTATTCCCTCAAGACTGACCATAGCCCTTCCTGGATCTATTTTCTCAGCTTATCACCACCCAAAGCAAGGGAGAGTACATGTATTTATCTTGTTTATTAGCTGTGTGCTCCAAGAAAGCTGATCTCTTTTTTTTTTTTCTCCCAAGACAGAGTCTCACTTTGTCACCCTTGGTAGGGTGCGATGGCATCATAGCTCACAGCAACCTCAAACTCTTGGGCTCAAGTGATTCTCTTGCCTCAGCCTCCTGAGTAGCTTGGACTATAGGTACCTGCCACAACACCCAGCTATTTCTAGAGACAGGGTGTCATTCTTGCTCAACCTGGTCTTGAACCTGTAAACTCAGACAATCCACCTTTCTCCGCCTCCCAGAATGCTAGGATTACAGACATGAACCACCTCGCCCTGCCAGATCTCTTTGTCTTAATGTCTGTTGTGTCCTCCACACCTGGAAAATGCTTGGCATACTGTAGGTGTTTGTTGACTGACTGACTGACTGACTGCATCAGTAAATGAGGAAAAACCAGCTTTATGGTATCTTGGAAGGTGATGATAAAAATCAGCTCAGCAAAAACACAACAATGTTTTAAGTTCTAGATGGAGGAGCTGCCAGGACTTTGTCTAAAACAAGATTAGCAAGTGTCCTAGGGGTATTAGAGTGCAAGGACCACTGAGTTCCACACCAAAGTTGCCCCTGCCCCTGATAGGAAGGATTCATTGGTGTCCAAGAAGAGAGTGGCCATCTCCCTACAGGAGTCCACGATATTAGATGCCTCAACACTGAACTCCCACAGTTGCCCCTCAAACCAGATGTGAGGAGCACAGCATAGCATTGTACAGGGTTGGGCAGGGTCTGTTCAAAGGAAGAGAAATGGGAGGGAGATGTATGCAAACGTCCTGGGACAGTAGGCAGCAGGGTGAGTGACGGTCTCCTGCTGAGGAGTGAGAGTTCACAGTGGCCAGGATTAGGCCAGGGATGTGGGCAAGGGCTCTGACTGCCATCATTTGTGCTATCCAGGAAGAGATGCTCACAATTGACAAGGGTTTTAGTGGCATTTCAGGGAGACTCAGGTGGGGACTGACCTTGTTAGAGCAACCAGGGAAATTACATTTAAAGTTAGACCAAAATGAAGTTGGGGAAAGAGCCATGTGGGAAAGGCTCCCTTCCAGTCAGAGGGGACAGCCCATGCAAAGACCCTGGGGCAGAACTGCACCTGGCCTGTTGGAAGCACAGCCAGGAGGCCCATGTGGCTAGACCAGAGTGAGGAGGGGGACAGAGGGAGGGAGGGAAGGCAGTGGATGGGGCCAGGTGAGGCAGGGTCTGCAGGCTGCCAGTAAGACTTTAAATGTTGGCTCGGCGCCTATAGCTCAACCGGCTAAGGCGCCAGCCACGTACACCTAAGGTGGTGGGTTCGAATCCCCAGCCTGGACCCGCCAAACAACAATG
>NW_003852424.1:15142469-15153554 GCF_000181295.1 Otolemur garnettii | reverse complement strand
AAAAAAAAAAAAAAAAAAGACTTTAAATGTTATGGAAGGGTCGTGAAATTCTCCCCAGCAAAGGACAAACCAAACAGCTGTTTGGGGGAATGAAAGAAACTCCCTTCAGGGCACCAATCCCTCTGAAGCAGGCTACTGTGTCTCTATCCTACATTGCTGGGTAAGGGTACGGTTCCCTCTTCTTTTCTTTCTTTCTTTTTTTTTTTTTTTGAGACAGTCTCACTTTGTCACTCTTGGTAGAGTGCCATGGCATCATAGCTCACAGCAACCTCAAACACTTGGGCACAAGTGATCCTGATGCCTCAGTCTCCCAAGTAGTTGGGTCTACAGGCATCCACCACAATGCCCCGCTAGTTTTTTAGAGACGGGGTCAGTCTCTGGCTCAGGCTAGTCTCGAACCCATGAGTTCAGGCAATCCACCTGCCTCAGTCTCCCAGAGTGTTAGCAGTTCCAGAGAGAAACACAGGGCAGAGCAGGGACTTGAGGGTGGCCAGAGGACCCAGGATAGGATTAAGGTAGGAAGTTGCCAAAGGTGTGATATGGGTGCTGAAATAGGGGACCCATCAGTGGTTGTGGCTCTCCTGTCCTCTCCCAGGACACAGCCTGTGTATGTGCTGTCCAGGAGCAAAAACTTGGGAGAGAATGACCTAGAAAAACAGCAGGAGTTTGCTGTGCGAAAAGGTTACATTTTCTGCACTGTCCAGGTCGGGATTAAGGACAGTTCCAGTGGGAGGACTCCATGCAGTCCTCTGTCCTCCCTCCCTCTGTGACCCCAAGCTGGGTCAGAAGCCTAGGGCTGCTGGGTGCGAGGGTCCCTCAATTTTCTCAACTACAGCAACTTGCTTCCCACCATCACAGTGCTACTCCATGTGGTGTATGAATTCCCAGACATTTTTTGGACATCTGCACATAAACACGTGTCCACCCAAATCTAGAATTCAATTTGGCATTTCATTTTATTTTGCCATGGATGGGATTCCACCATCTGTAATTGTTTGGCAACCTTGATATTTTTTTCTCCCATATAAAGATATTTCAGCTGTCTTTCCCCTGATGTATATCTCCCAGTGTGTCACAAGTAACCATAGATCATGCCTTATTTGAGTGATCCCTAATTGATCCCTTAGATTAGGTCAGTCCACCACCCCCGGCCCCATACACACACAATTATTTCTCAGCTGGATGTCTCTCCTTCCATGGCAAGTATGGATCTGTTTATTTTACTGAGCCCCTAAAGACGAAAACTGAGGTTAGTTCCATTCCCCCCAATGTTTGCACTTCAGCCACCTTTCCCCAGAAGCATCTATACTCCTTGCATCTTACAGCATGTGTGGGCTGCACTTGGTGTGCCTAGTCCCCTATTGGTGGGCACATAGGGTAGTTTCAGGTTTTTTCAGTGTTTCAAATAACACTGAGGAAAACCTCCTTGTTCATCCTGCTCTGGTCCTACATGTGAATTTTACTCAACGATGCATCAATACTCACTCATGTCTATTGACTTAAAACAATAGAAATTGATTCTCTCGGCTCGGCGCCTGTAGCTCAACCGGCTGAGGCGCCAGCCATGTACACCTAGGGTGGCGGGTTCGAATCCCCAGCCCGGACCCGCCAGACAACAATGACGGCTGCAACCAAGAGATTGCCAGGTGTTGTGGCGGGCGCCTGTGGTCCCAGCTACTTGGGAGGCGGAGGCAGGAGACTCGCTTGAGCCCAGGAGTTGGAGGTTGCTGTGAGCTGTGATGCCATGGCACTCTACCCAGGGGAACAGCTTGAGGCTCTGTCTCAAAAAAAAAAAAAAAAAAAAGAAATTGATTCTCTCAAAAGTTCTCAAGATTAGAAGTCCAAAATCAAGGCTCTAGGAGAAGATCTTTCCTTGACTTCCTGGCTTCTGGTGGCTGCTGCCGGCAATCCTTGAGGTCCCTTGACTTGTAGACCAGTCTCTGCCTCTGTTGTCGCATAGCCATCTCCCTGTGTCTCTGTGTCCATATTTCTTTTTTTTTGTTGTTGCAGTTGTCATTGTTGTTTTTTTTCTTATTACAATCACAGACATTTATTATTTCTAACTGTAGTTGTCATTGTTGTTTTAGCTGGCCCTGCCAGAACCCACCAGCCATGGTGCATGTGGCCGGCACCCTACCCAGTGAGCTATGGGCGCTGCCCTGTGTCTGTATTTCTGTTGTATAAGGACGCCAGTCATTGGATCAAGGCCCACCCTAATCTGTTGTGACTTAATCTTAACTAATTACATCTGCACAATACAAACCATCTCCCCTGTTACATACATGTCACCTCTAGCATTAAACAAGAGGTCAGTCACTCAGAGCTCTGCACCTGTTGATTCTCACCTTAAATTTGAGGAAGGGCCAGGGAAGGCAGGAGCTGCCCTTTCAGGTGTTTGTATAGCAGATGAGGATCATACAGCCTGGGTGCAGCCGGGCCAGGACTGTGGGAAGTATGAAGAAGGCAGCCTGGCATGGGCTGAGGGGTGCTGGGGGGATCCCTGGGGATTTCAGCTGCTAGGATGCTGAAAATAGCTGCCTAGCTAATGGGGAATTGGCCAAGCAGAAGAGGCTGGGCTGTGTTGTCTAGCTGCCATCTGGCTGCTCCCTCCCCACCCTGACCCCTGCCTTGACCCCCGCTCCCAGGAGCTGGGTTGTGGCCAAGCAGAGTGAGGGGTAGGGATGTATGCCATCAGGCTACTAGGAGAGATGGAAGCATCTGGGAAGTCACAGCCACTGGGACCCAAGGCATGTTGGCATAATCTGTTCCTTCACTCACCATGCCTCCACACTATCTCCACCTTATGGCCCAACTCACCTCCCTCCCCGCCCCCAAGAACTCCCCTTACAGTTCTCCCAGCCACCTGCTCTGCCTCAGGACCTTTGCACTGGGTGTTCTCCCAGCCTGGAATGCCCTTCCTTCCACAAACACCCATAGGGCTCTTTTCTGCTCATCCCTTGGGTCCAAGTTTACTGGGGGTGCTATCAAAGCACCACAAACTAGGGGCCTTCAAACAACAGAAATGCATCTTCTCACCATTCTGGAGGGCAGATGTCCAAAATCAAGATATCTGCAGGACAGTGGTCCCTCTGAAGGCTTCAGGGGAGGGTCCTTGTCTCGTCCACCTTCTGGGAACTCCTGGCAAAACTTAGCTTGTGGCTGCATCACTCGCTATAATCTCTGCCTCTGTGTACATCTCTGTGTGCATCCAAATATCTCCCCTGCCGTGAGGACAACAGTCCTTGCACAAAGGCTCCCCTCTAGCTCACCCTCATTGTAACCTGATGCCATCTGCAAATCTAAATAAGGTCCCATCCCCAGGTACCAAAGGATAGGACTTGAACATATCTTTTGGAGAGACACAGTCCTGCCATAATAGAGTCTCAGCTAGAATATCACCTTGCCCAGTCTGAAGTCACATCCTCCTTCAACCCTCTTAGCCCTTCAGGAGACTACTTCCCCTCAGGTCTGTTTCCTGTGTTTAAGGAACACATAGACACTTATCAAGCTACTGTTGTATGCCACACATAGTCTAGGTTCTGAGAGGACAGCCATTATGAAGACAAAAACCTTGGAAAGTTGACAATCCATTTGGAAGAGACAACAAACAGAGCTTTATGGTACATCATAATTTCAGGGGATGGAACACATAGACAAACAGCGCAACACATAGAGGACAGGATGGGGGTGGCCTTTAGCTGGTGAGGCCTCTTGGGGGACTCAAGCTACTTATTTCCCCACCCTACTGATGTGACCTCTAGGAGGGCAGGATCCTTGTCTGATTTATTCACAGGTGTATTTGAGCCTGGTACACAGTAGGTGCTCAATAATCTTTTTTGTTTTTTAGATAGGGTCTCACTCTATGGCCCAGGCTAGAGTGCAGAGACACAATCACAGCTCAGTGTAGCCTCCAACTCCTGGAATGAATGTTTGGTTTTTCCTCTCTATCGCTCTCCTTTTTTTAACTCCAGTCATGCTTTGAGTATGAGGAATAAACATTTTTTAAACAAAAAAAAAGAAAATTGAGACAAAGTCTAATGATTCTCCTGCCTCATCCTCCTAGTAGCTGGGTCTACAGGCACCACCATGCCCAGTTAACTTTTCCTTTTTTTTTTTTTTTTTTTTCTGTAGAAACGAGGTCTCACTCTTGCTCAGGCTGGTCTTGAACTCCTGAGCTCAAGCAATCCACCCATCTCCACCTCCCAGAGTACTAGGATTACAGGCATAAGCCACTGCACCTGGCCATAAACAAAAATTTTTACACTGTATATTGGTTCCTCTCCAGTTCAATAAATCTTTCCTTTTGCAATGTTCTCATTGAGATAAAATTCACTTAACATAAAAATCATCCTTTTATTTTGGGGGGTTTTGTTATTTCATAAAATTAATTAAGGGCTGGGCATGGTGGCTCACATCTGTAATCCTAGCACTATGGGAGGCCAAGAGGGTGGATAGCTTGAGCTCGCGGGTTGGAGACCAGCCTGAGCAAAACGCGAGACCCATCTCTACTGACGATAGAAAAACTGAGGCAAGAGGATCGCTTAAGCCCAAGAGTTGGAGGTTGCTGTGAGCTATGATGCCATATCACTCAGGGCAACAGCTTGAGACTCTGTCTCAAAAAACAATAATTAAGGGGGTACAAATATTTTTGTTACATGGATATCCTGTGTAATGCTTAAGCCAAGGTTTTTGGTGTGCCCATCACCAAACCAGTGTTCATTGTGCCCCCAATGTACCTTTTATTTTTATGTATTTATGTATTTGTTTATGTTTTGAGACAGAGTCTCAAACTGTTGCCCTGGGTAGAGTGCTGTGGCATCATAGCTCACAGCAACCTCCAACTCCTAGAGTCAAGTGATCCTCTTGCCTCATTTTTTTTTTTCTATTTTTAGTAGAGATGGGGGTCTGGCTTTTTGCTCAGGCTGATCTCAAACTCCTGAGCTCAAGCTATCCATCCGCCTTGGCCTCCCAGAGTGCTAGGATTACAGGCGTGAGCACCGTGCCTGGCCCAGTGTACCTTTTAAGACGTATAATTCAGTAGTAGTTTTTAGTACAATTACAAGGTGCTGCAACCATCACCAACCAGTATCTCAAGCTAGAACACTATCAGCCCAAAATAAACCCTGTCTCTATCCCCAGCCCCTGACACCACTAATCTCCTTCCTATCTCTGTGGATCTACCTGTTCTGGACATTTCACATAAATGGAGTCACACACTGTGTGTCCTTCTGTGTCTAACTTCTCTCACTGAGCAACAAGGTCCATCCATGTTGTGACCGGTGTCAGAGCCTCCTTTTCGTGGCTGAGTAATATCTTCGTGTGTGGATAGACCAGGTTGTGTTGATACATCCAACCACTGATGGATAAGATAAGTGAGCTGCTTCTGCTTTCTGCCTATTACAGATGCTGCCGCTGTGAACACCCTTGCATAGGTTTTCTGTGGCCGTGTATCCAGCTCTCCTGCACGCTGATCCCACCACTACGGGGGCGCGGTGGAGTCGCGTTTCTTGAACCTGCTAGTGTGGGGCGCGGGGAGGACCGGTCGGGGACCGCAGACGCCGTTGCTAACGCTGCCCCACTCGCCTTCAGGTGCGCAGGAGGATGGTGGCGCGGCCCTAGGCCCAGGCCCCGCACCATGAGCTGCTGGCTGTGCTTCCTGAGCCTGCACCTGCTGCTGCTGCCCGCTGCTCCGCCTCCCGCCGGGGGCTGCCCAGCCCGCTGCGAGTGCACCGCCCCGACGCGCGCCGTGGCCTGTGCGCGCCGCCGGCTCACCGCCGTGCCCGACGGCATCCCAGCCGAGACGCGCGTGCTGGAGCTGAGCCGCAACCGCATCCGTTGCCTGAACCCGGGCGACCTGGCTGCACTGCCGGCGCTAGAGGAGCTGGACCTGAGTGAGAACGTGATCGCGCACGTGGAGCCAGGAGCCTTCGCCAATCTGCCGCGCCTGCGCGTCTTGCGTCTCCGCGGCAACCAGCTCAAGCTCATCCCTCCCGGCGTCTTCACGCGCCTGGACAACCTCACGCTATTAGACCTAAGCGAGAACAAGCTGGTCATCCTGCTAGACTACACCTTCCAGGACCTGCGCAGCCTCCGCAGGCTCGAGGTGGGCGACAACGATCTGGTGTTCATCTCGCGCCGGGCCTTCGCGGGGCTGCTGGCGCTCGAGGAACTGACCCTGGAGCGCTGCAACCTCACGGCGCTATCCGGAGAGTCGCTCGGCCACCTGCGGGGCCTGGGCGCCCTGCGGCTGCGGCACTTGGCCATCGCCGCCCTGGAAGACCAGAACTTCCGGAAACTTCCCGGACTGCTGCACCTGGAGATTGACAACTGGCCGCTGTTGGAGGAGGTGGGCGCGGGCAGCCTGCAGGGCCTCAACCTCACCTCGCTGTCGGTCACCCACACCAATATCACCGCAGTGCCGGCCGCCGCGCTTCGCCACCAGGCACACCTGACCTGCCTCAACCTGTCACACAACCCCATCAGCACGGTGCCGCGCGGGTCCTTCCGCGACCTGGTCCGCCTTCGCGAGCTGCACCTGGCTGGAGCCCTGCTGGCTGTGGTCGAGCCGCAGGCCTTTCTGGGGCTGCGGCAGATTCGCCTGCTCAACCTCTCCAACAACCTGCTGTCCACGCTGGAGGAAAGCACGTTCCATTCAGTCAACACGCTGGAGACGCTGCGCGTGGACGGTAACCCGCTGGCCTGCGACTGTCGCTTGCTATGGATTGTGCAGCGCCGCAAGACCCTCAATTTCGACGGGCGGCTGCCGGCCTGCGCCACCCCCGCCGAGGTTCGCGGCGACGCGCTGCGCAACCTGCCGGATTCGGTGCTGTTCGAGTACTTCGTGTGCCGCAAGCCCAAGATCCGTGAACGGCGGCTCCAGCAGGTCACAGCCACTGCGGGCGACGATGTTCGCTTCCTCTGCCGTGCCGAGGGCGAGCCGGCGCCCACCGTGGCCTGGGTGACGCCGCAGCACCAGGTGGTGACAGCCACCAGCACGGGCCGAGCACGCGTGCACTCAGGGGGAACGCTGGAGATCAGGGACGCGCGGCCGCAGGACAGCGGCACCTACACCTGCGTGGCCACCAACGCGGGCGGCAACGACACCTACTTCGCCACGCTGACCGTGCAGCCCGAGCCAGCGGCCAACCGGACCCTGGGCGAGGGCCGCAATGATACGCAGGCGGCCGCCCGCGCCCCACTGGACCTCACCACCATCCTGGTGTCCACGGCCATGGGCTGCATCACCTTTCTCGGCGTAGTCCTCTTCTGCTTTCTGCTGCTGTTCGTGTGGAGTCGCGGCCGCGGGCAGCACAAGAATAACTTCTCAGTGGAGTACTCCTTCCGCAAGGTGGATGGCCCGGCTGCCGCTGCGGGCCAGGGCGGTGCCCGAAAGTTCAACATGAAAATGATCTGAAGGGTCCCCAGGGGCTGCCCTACCCCTTCCCCACTGGGACTGTTGGCTCTGGCCCTGCCAGGAGGGCCAGTCTGATTTCCACCTATGCATTTTCTGGAAGGGGAGGCAGTGGCTGCAAGGCAGCTCCTGGAAGAACTTCCCCTTTTTTGTAAACCCAACCACAGGACTGTTTTTCATCAGAATGCATCTTTTGCAGTTTCTCAAGCATTTTCTAAAGGTATCAACCCGTCTTCCTGCCCCTGCTGCAGTTACTGAGCTGGTAGGGGTTGAGGGGGTGTAAAGGGATGGGGGGCTGGGCTTCCATCTACCAGCCCAGGATGGCCCAGGATCCTCAGGCCCCAAAGCCACATACAGGACACACACTGCAGCTGTCCGCAGAACACCCATCCCTTCCCAGCCCTTTTGCACACTTTACACCCCTGGGGGGGATGATCTACATCCAGGACCCACAGAAGGGCTCACAAGCCCTGAGGGGAAGGTGCACAGAAACTCTGTACTATTCACACCTGGGTGACACACACCCTGAGCACGTACTTATTTTCATCTGGGACATAATTGGACACACAGCCTAGTGGTAACATATACACTCCCCACACACCCAGCTTACCCCAAAACTAGGCCCTAGGCTCCAGGGCTGACCACAGGAGCATACAGGGCTCTCGTGAGAGCACAACTCACACGTGGACACACAGGACATAAACAATTCATTCCTGGGCCATGCTTACCTCACACCCAGGACATGTACAACTTACATAGGGCCACACTCATCTTATACCTAGGATACAGTCATCTCACACTTGGGACAGGCACAGGTCATACCCTGAACACACTCAGCTCACAATTGGGACACAGGTCACACCTGGGACGGTCACAGGTCACATCCAGGACACACTTAGTTCACATCTGGGACAGGCTCACACCCAGGACATAGCTCACATCTGGGGCACACTTGTTGCACACTTGGAGCAGGCACAGGTCATACCCTGGACACACTTATCTCACGCCATGGACACACTCAGCTCACACCTGACACAAGCACAGGTCACACCATGGACACACTCAGCTCACATTTGGGACAGGCACAGCTCACACATAAGACACAGCTGACACCTGGGACACACTCAGCTCACTTCTGGGACAGGCACAGTTCACACATAGGACATAGCTCACACCTGGGGCAGGCACAGTTCACACCTAAAGCATAGCTCACACCTGAGACAGGTACAACTCACTCCCAGCTCCTACAGAGCCAAGCGTCTCCCAGCAGACATCGGCAACTGGGTTAAGGTCTTTGGAGCAGGTCAGCCTCACCCCGAAGGGCCCAGCACACTCCAGGTGGTTCCTATCATGGACTCCCATGCCCTGCCCTCCATCCTCCCCTCTGCCAGGGCCCACTGCCCAGCAGGACTGCCCACTAGGAGAAGCCATTTCCCAGCTTCCTCCACCACCCTTTCTGTTGCCACTTGCTTCCTGGCAAGTGTGCCCACCCTACACAGGAGAGGCAGATGCCCTGGCCCCTGGCCCAGGAGCATAGCTTCTGGGGTGGGAGTGTCCCTCTAATAGGCAAGCTGGAGGGACCTTCAGCCCTAAGTACACACTGACCCCTGAGCCGGCTTCAGACAAGCCCCAAGTGTGGCTTCATTATGCCCAGTCCTTGCTGACCCATGGCTTAGATGGGGAATGAAACCAGAGAATATGAATAGCTATTGGGAGTACCTGTTATGTGCACTGCAAGGGCAGTGATAGGGACAAGGCAGAATAAGGACTTCATGTTACAGAGAGCCCTGGACCCAAGTCCTTTGTCTGCAACTTTCAGGGTGGGGCAGTTCTAGGACCAGGAACTCACAGGCAGATTGCAGTTCTGGTTAAGGAAGAGCTTCCCCAAGGTCACTGCCCTGTTGTTCTACAGGTGGTGAGTTTCCCATCACTGGGGCTAATAAGCAGGCATTGAGGTTTTTCAGGATTCAGACACCACACAGGGCTCAGGGACCATCCTGGAGCCAGCCTCCTCCTACCCAGTTCTTGCCCCCACCCTCCACCTTGACCAAGTGACAGGACATTGTTGGGGAAAAGAGCGCAAGAAACATTGTGGGTCCTGACCTTGGCCAAAAAGGGGCTTGGCCTCTGACTGGAAGGTTATTAACAGTGTCCTGAGGGACTTTATAGGAAGGCTCAGTGCTGGGTTTGCTCTCACCCAGCTTTTCAATCTCAGCTGGCAACTAAGGACTGCTTGAGACCATCAGTGTCCTCATCTGTGAAGTGGGTCTGAGGGTGAAATCCATTGCCCTGTATTCAGAGGCCAGGCCCACAGATGGAATTGATGGCTTGACTTGAATCCTGGATCCCACAAGACTGCTCTGATATCACCCAGAGAGAAAGGTGACTCAACTCCAAAGGCTTTGAACGAAGGATTCAGATGGAGCCTGGAAGGAGACCCCTGTCTGTTCTTCCTGAGCTGTGGCTAGGAGCCTCTGGAGGCCCCTGTCTTGCCGCACAGTGTACAGATGGACTAGCAGGACTGGATATGAGTGAGAGGTGAAGACCCTACAACCCCCAAACTCCACCTCTGAGTTGTGTAGAACTGACTCTATTTTTTTTTTCCTAGCATCCTCCTGACCCTGGTTGCCATGATGACCCCAAAAGCCCCTTAAAATGACATCCAAGTGCCTTTAGTATTATCAAAGATAGGAGGACATGCATTCTTGGTGGCAGTGGGGTTTACAGAGCATTGGTATATTGGGATTTCCCACCTCCCTTCTCCCTGTCACTGTCCCAACATGTACCAAGACCCCTCAGCCCTCCACCTCCCACCCTGCTGTATTTGGTTAAAATCCAATAAAAATAAAACTGATTTAATAACAAACTTGATTTTTTTTTATTCTCGTGGGAGAGGTAGAGGGCAGAAGGCAGGCCTAAGGGATAAGGGGGCTGCTAGGGTCCCCACGGAGGAGCCGACTCTGAGGGAATGGTACCCAGTGATGATGTTAGAGGCCACAGTTCAGGAATACCCATGCCATTCCCAGTGCTATTCCAGGCACTGTCCATATTAAATCCTTTCAGGTTGATGACAACTCTCGAAGCTGGGTCCTGTTAGAAACCCATTTACAGGGTGGCGCCTGTGGCTCAGTGAGTAGGGCACCAGCCCCTTATAGCGAAGGTGGCAGGTTTCAACCTGGCCCCAGCCAAACTGCAACAAAAAAATAGCCAGGCATTGTGGTGGGCACCTGTAGTCCCAGCTACTCGGAAGGCTGAGGCAAGAGAATCACCTAAGCCCAAGAGCTGGAGGTTGCTGTGAGTTGTGAAGCCACAGCACTCCACTGAGGGTGACAAAATGAGACTCTGTCTCAAAAAGAAAAAGAAATGAAACCCATTTACAGATGGGCCAATGGAGGGTCAAAGGATGAGGCAACCTGCTTAGAGTCCCTAGCTAGGGAGAGGCAGAGAGCTGAGAGGGGTGGCAGCGCTGGGCTATCTGCTGGGGAACAGAGGCAAAGGCTGGCTCCTGCTTTGCCTCCTGGAACTGGTCACTTCTTCCCTTGTGCCTAGAAAAAGTCTCACTTCTGGGGTGGGGAGGGTCCTACGTCCATCCCTGCCTGTGTCTGAGGGCTCTGTGGAAAGTTAGGGAGCCTTGGCTCGGCGCCTATAGCTCAACCGGCTAAGGCGCCAGCCAC
>NW_003852424.1:15138495-15142332 GCF_000181295.1 Otolemur garnettii | reverse complement strand
CCCCACCGCCGCGGGGAGGAGGGGTGTTGAGGGAAGGGGTGCATCGCGGCCATCCGCGGTGCCCGGCCGGGGGGGTCGCTTGAGGCTTCTAAAAAAAAAAAAAAAAAAAAAAAAAAAAAGAAAGTTAGGGAGCCTTGAATCCTGAAGTAATACTAACAAAGTGCTTTATCTTCACATCAACCCCCACACAGCAGATGGGGAAATTGAGGCACAGAGAGGCCACTCATTCCATCCCAAGCTCTTTCTGGAAGAAGGAGGACAGAGACAGGGTCATCCACAAAAGCCACAGCCAAGAAGTGGGGAATGTTGCCAATTCTCCTGTGGGTCTCATTTCTCCTTTTTCTCCTGCAGCCAAGGCAGGAAAAACTATTGTCTTGTGTGTGTTAGTTTCTCCATCCAGAAAGGCTGCCACTCCCTATCGAATGACCCCCGAGTCCCTCGTTTGAACCAGGTGCAATATCCTAGATTTTCCTCAATCCTGTCTCATTCAGGGGTATAGCAGGTAGATGAAAGGGGAGACCCCAGCTGAGGGGCTCCCCTTGGCTTGGGCAGCCAAGGCCCATTTTTTTAGTGGCCAGAAACACCAAGATGGGGCCCCTTACAAGGGTGTTTTAAGGGTTCCCTGAAAACACATGATGGGACTGGGTCTGGGTGGGTTCTGATCATGCCCACTTTGATTTTCCATCCCAGAAGGAGCTAGGGCAGGGTGGGGGAGTCCCCCTAGCCCATGCCTGTGCACTCACACTCATCTGACCCCCATCTCACAGACACGACCTACTTCAGTTGCTGTGTGGTCTGGGGAAAGTCACTCCCCCTCTCTGTGCCTTGGTTTGTTGTCTACTGACTGGACGATAATAATCCTGCAATAGTCCTATGTTATGCAGGATGAAAACCAAGTTTCCTATAACAGCTATAGCAAATAACTGCAAACCTAATGGCTTAAAAGAACTCACATTTATTATTTAACAGTTCTGATGCTCAAAAGTCTAAACAGGATCTGCAGGGCAGGTCTCTCCTGGACGATCCAGGGGTGGACCCATCTCCCACCTTTTCCGGCATCTAGAGGTTTCCTGCATCCCTTGGCTTAGGGCCCCTTCCTGCCCCTTCAGCGACAGCAGCACACCATCTTCCCCTGACCCTTCTGCCACCTTGCATGAGGCCCCTCTTGTGACACTGAGCCCCTGGATCATCTCAGATGACCTCCCATCTCAAGGCAACTGATTAAAACCCCAATGCCACCTTCCAAATAGCATGACACAGTCATAGGTCCTGGGAATTAGGGCACAGCACCTCTGGGGGCTGCTACTCTGCCTACCATGAAAACAGAGGTGTTTTCTCAGAAAGGCCAATGTCATCTGAAGTTCACAGGTGGCATCTGTGCCCCACATGCCAGGTGATGCCAGGTACCCAGAAAGAGCATGGCCTCAGCTTCTATGTTGTTCAATCAATGCCTATTGAATGGGAGGACAGCTTTAGGGTCTGGAGAGGGTCTAATATGACAAGCAGCAGAGCATGTCACAGGAGGCCACCTTTTAGGGTGAGCTGGGGCAAGCGGCCCCATATCTGGATCTCAGAGCAAGATTGTGCTCATCAGGGTGCTTAGCATAGTATGATGCTAAGCAGATGCCAACTCTGCCCTTCCCTCCTACCCATGTAGGAAGTATAAGGAGCCTGACCCTGTTCCTCTGCCCTGATTCCAATAAAACTTTATTGACAGAAACAAGGGATCAGCACACAAATCATGGTTTGCTAGTTCAATTTTGTTAAAGACTACATTAAAATGATATTTATGGCTAGACACAGTGGCTTATACCTATAGCTCCAGCATTTGGGGAGGCTGAGCCAGAAGGATTGTTTGAGCTCAGGAGTTCGAAACCAGCCTGAGGAAGAGTGAAATCCTGTCTCTACTAAAAAAATAGTAAAATTAGCCAGATGTAATAGTGCACACCTGTAATCCCAGCTATTGGAGAGGCCGAGGCAAGAGGATCTCTTGAGCTAGGAGTTCTGGGCTGCAGGAAGCTGTGATCACACCAGCACCTGGATGACAAAGACCCTTTCTCTTAATAAAATAAAATTTAAAACTAAATAAATGATAATAATATAGGAGATAACAGATCCTCAGACTGGAAGTACCTCTAGGAGTCAGCAGGATGGTGTTGTCCCAACTGTATCAAGGGATCCTCCAGGAGGATATTCATGAAATGAATTCTGGATCCTTCAGGAAGGAGGAGAAAGGAGAACAGGAGGACCCAGAAATGGCTTGTGGACCTCAGGTCCCGGCTCTCATCTGCTATGTGACCCAAAATGAAACCCTGACCCTCTCTGGGCACAGTTCCCTTAAGGAAAGCAGCAGAGAGGACCCCATGTGAAATATAGTCAAACCACTGACTAAGAACATCTTTGCATTTGCGGGAATTTCTCAGCCCTCTTGGTATTAGGTGGGGGGGAGGGGGCTCAGGTTAGGGCTCAGACTTCTTTCCCCTCAGCAGGCAGGATGAGTGTCAAGTCCAGAGAGAGTTCTGTCAGACACATGCTTAAGCTGGGATTTCACAACATGCCTGCTTCTTCTGGATTTTGTTTTATTTTGTTTTTGAGACAGGGTTTTACTGTTACCCAGGCTGGAGTGCTGTAATGTAAAAACAGCTCACTGTAGCCTTAAACTCCTGGGCTTAATTGATCTGCCTGCCTCAGCCTTCCAAGTAGCTGAGACTACTGACACAATTCCACCTGGCTAATTTTTCTATTTTTTTATATAGACAGGGTCTTGCTATGTTGCCCAGGCTGGTCTCCACCTCCTGGCCTCAAGTGATCTCCCACCTCAATCTCCCCAAATGCTGGAATAAGTATAAGTATAGGTATAAGCAACCAAACCTGGCTAACATTTTTTTTTTTGAGACAGAGTCTCAAGCTGATGCTCTGGGTAGAGTGCCATGGTGTCACAGCTCACAGCAACCTCAAACTCTTGGGCACAAGCAATTCTCTTGCCTCAGCCTCTCAAGTAGCTAGGACTACAGGCACCTACCATGATGCCTGCTTATTTTTTGTTGCAGTGTCATTGTCGTTCAGCTGACCTGGGCTGGTTTCAAACCCACCAGCTTCCATGTATGTGGCTGGTGCTGTAACCATTGTACTACGGGCGCCGAGCGTTTTTTTTTTTTTTTTTTAGACAGAGACTCACTTTGTCATCCCGGTAGAGTGCCTTGGCATCATAGATCACAGTAAACTCAAACTCCTGGGCTCAAACCATTCTCTTCCCTCAGCCTCCCAAGTAGCTGGAACAAGTGCCCACCACAACACTCAGCGAGTTTTTTAGAGACTGGGTCTCACTCTTGCTCAGGTTGGTCTCAAACCTGTGAGCTCAGGCAATCCACCCACCTCAGCCTCCCAGAGTGCTAGGATTATAGGCATGAGCCACCTGACCTGGCCTTAAACTTGGCTAATTTGGCCTAGCACCATGGCTCATGCCTATAATTCTAACACTCTGGGAGGCTGAGGCAGGTGGATTGCTTGAGCTCATGAATTTGAGACCAGTCTGAGCGAGAGGGAGACCCCTGTCTCTACTAAATACAGAAAAACTGAAGCAAAAGGGTCGCTTGAGCCCAGGAGTTGGAGGTTGCTGTGAGCTATGATGCCATTGCACACTACCCACTCTGTCTCAAAAAAAATAATAACTTGGCCAATTTTTAAAATTTTGTTTTTGAGATGGGGTCTTGCCATACTGGCCAGGCTAATCTCAGACTCTTGGGTTCAAGCAGTCTTCCTGCCTTGGCCTCCTGAGTAGCTGTAACTACAGATATGTGCCATCATGGCACCCAGCCTGCTTAGGTTTTAACCATT
>NW_003852424.1:15131466-15137407 GCF_000181295.1 Otolemur garnettii | reverse complement strand
AAAAAAAAAAAAAAAAAAAAAAGAAAGAAAAAAAAAGAAACATCCAGCAAATGCAGCCATTATGAGGTAGAATGTGGGAGATGCTTTCCTTGACTCTCAGGAGCACAAAGAGTGGAGATTTGCCCATGGTCACAAAGCTCTTGGAACAGAGCCAGAGGATCCTTGCCCATACTGCAAGTGCTCTGGGGGTATGTTGGGAGCTTCTCAGATGGTGCTGCAGGAGGTGACGAGGTTCTCAGAGAAGTGAAAAACATAGAGAAAATAGCACCCTGGTTGCATTTCTCCCTGAACAGCCATTGCTGGAAGTTCTTTGCCCTCACCTGGGTTTGGGGAGCAGAATGTTCCTGCTCCCCAATATCAGGGGTTCCCCATTGTCTCATAGCCCAGTTTGGCCTCCAGGAGCCTAGCCTGTCTTCCATCTGCCCCCAACCCACCCTCAGCCCTGGAACTGTTTACTTTGGGGTGTGGCAATGCTGCAACAGAGCACCCCCTTGCCCCACCCCGGCCCAGCCTGCGGTCTAACAGTCACCCGGATGGACATTTCCTGTCCCGGAGTGGGGGCAGGGAGTGCTCTGGTCAGACCTCTCCAGGGAGGCCAGGCGCTGCAGTCATTGGGAGTTTGTCCCCAAGGACCCCTCCTCCCCAAGGTCACGCTGGTCCTTGAAGGTAGGGGTCATTGGGAGGGCAGCTGAACAGAAGCGGCCACTTTCTGAGGGTGGGGGTTGGGGTAGGGCTGGGAGCTGGCTGCTGTCAGGAACCGCATAGCTGAACTTTTGCAGATGGGCCGAGGGTGGGTCCCTGGGCCCCTATGTCTTATTGCCCATGTCAACTGTGCCCCTGACGGCATATCATCTGGTCTGGACATTCTGTCCTCATCTCACACACACAGTGGGGACTCTTCACACAATGAAGATTGATGAAGGACACTCCGGTTTCATGAATGAGGAAATGAGTCCAGAGAGGTGACAAACTCACTCAGGGTTATAAAGTGGGGTCATAGGTGGAGCTGGAATCTGGGTGCCCCTGCTCTAGAGAGGGCCCCAGAGCATCCTTGGACACACCAACAGAGAGTACTCGCAACCTTAAACCTGCACCCACCTCTGCATGCACATGGGTCACCCCACATGGGCCCCCCTCTGACCTTTCTCCACAGCATGAGCAGCTCCAGGCCAGCCCCTGAAAGCCAAGAGGCCGACAGCCCCACCTGGCCCATTCAGCCCACATACAGCAACCTCGGTGAGCAGCACCTTGCAGAGTCAGGCTGGGGGAAGAGCGGGAACAACAGCTTATGAAAATGAGTCACCTGCCCAGAGCCACACAGGGAAACAGGGTCACCTGGATGGCACAACTCTTTCCAACTGCCCTTTCCCTCCTCTGAGCCTCAGTTTCCTCTTCTGTACATTGGGGTTGACATCTTATCATATAGAGTACATGGCAGTTGGGTATTATTGCCATTTTAGAAATGGAGAAATTGGGTTCGGCGCCTGTAGCTCAAGTGGCTAGGGTGCCAGTCACATACAATGGAGGTGGCAGGTTTGAACCCAGCCCAGGCCTGTAGCTCCAGCTACTTGGGAGGCTGAGGCAGGAGAATTGCTTAAGCCCAAAAGATTTTGAGGTTGCTGTGAGCTGTGATGCCATAGTACTCTACGGAGGGCGACGTAGTTGAGACTCTGTCTCAAAAAAAAAAAAAAAGGAAATGGAGAAATTGGGTGATGTCTGTAGTTCAGTGGGTAGGGTACCAGCCACATACACTGAGGCTGGTGGGCTCAAACCCAGCTCGCCAGCTAAAACAACAATGACAACTGTAACAAAAAGTAGCCAGGTGTTGTGGCAGCACCTACAGTCCCAGCTACTTGGGAGGCTGAGGCAAGAGAATCACTTAAGCCCAAGAGTTTGAGGTTGCTGTGAGCTATGAGGCCACAGCGCTCTACCCAGAGCAATAGCTTGAGACTCTGTCTCAAAAAAAAAAAAAAAATAGAAACAGAGAAATTGAGGCTGAGGGGCAGAGTCACATGTCCAGAGTCTGCCTGTCCTCAGCTCCCCACTCTCTTGGCCCACAGGTGAGGTCCGTGCTCACCTACTGCCCTTGAAGGCCTGCTGTCCCCGAACCCCTGGAACCATCTCCACAGACCCACAGCCTCTGCCCCCACCCCTGCCCAAGAAGACTTTAACTCGGACCCAGTCTCTGCCCACTCATGGGGCCCTCACTCCCAGCCCTGCCAGAACAGGGCAGCCTCAGAGGCCCCTTCTGGGGTCCCACAGTGTGGATGAGAGTCAGGCTGAGGCCAGGCCAGCCTGTCCCCCCACAGAGCAGACCTTCAGCAGGTCTCATGCCACACTGGGCCTCCAAGACCTGCACAGCCCAGAAGCTGTGTATGCTACATTGGCTGCCCAGCAGCTTGAGGGCCTCCACACCATCGAAGCCCGGCTCCGAGCCCGGCTCATGGGGGGCCGCCCTGACCCCTGTGGCCCTGGCCACAGCTTCAGCCTACTGGACAGCTCACCCTGCATGGAGAGTGGGGATGCCCTGTACTACCGAGTGGTTCGGAGGAATGAGGATGCCTGGCACATCTTGGCCGCCAAGGTGAGCCCCATGCCACCTCATCTTCTTGAAGGTCTCCTGATTTTCTGTCTTAGACATAACCCTTATTCAGCTTGGGCTTAATAGCTCTTTTGCAACTAACACATGAATCAACAATTCACCCTTAGAACCAAAGTTCTAAAGTGTGAGGTCATCTACATTTGAATCACCTGGGAATCTTATGAAAATCCCTCCCCACACCTTGCCAGAAAGCTTCTTTATTATTTTTAACATTCAAAAATTTTTTTCTGCCGGACATGGTGGCTCATGTCTGTAATTCTAGCACTCTGGAAGGCTAAGTCAGGTGAATAGCTTGAGCTCACGACTTTGAGACCAGTCTGAGCAAAAGGGAGACCCCGTCTCTACTGAAAATAGAAAAACTGAGGCAAGAAGATTGCTTGAGTCCAAGAATTGGAGGATGCTGTGAGCTATGATGCCACAGCATTCTATCCAGGGCAACAGCTTGAGACTCTGTCTGAAAAAAATTTTTTTTAATTTTCTGTAGAGACAGGGTCTTGCTGTATTGCCCAGTCTGGCTTCAACTCCTAGCTTCAAGCCATCCTCCCAAATTGCTGGAATTATAGACCTAAACCACCACATCTGGCCTGAGATCTCCAGCCTGGCAACTATCATTTGTAATCACACTACCACCACCAACCCAGGTGATTCTAATGTAATGCTCAGAGATGACTTCTAGAAAGAGCTTTGCTGTCCAGTATTGCAGCCTCTGGGCCTGGGTGACTTCTGAGCACTTGAAATGTGGCTAGCCTGATTGAGATATGTTGTGTGTCAAATACACTGGTCTGGAAGATTTCGTATCCAAGAATGATAATAGTAATGATAACGCAAAATATCTCAATATTATTTAAGGACCCGTTAAAATGATATTGTTTAATCTACTGGGTTAAATAAAACAGATTATGAAAATTACTTTCATGGGGGTTCTTTTCACGTTTTCCTACCAGTGTGGCTATGGGAAAATTTTACATTTCATTCATGGCCTGTGTTGTATTTCTCTCCAGCAGCCCAGCCTAGCCCTTTAGCTGACATCTCCCTCTTTACCAAGTGGTCAGGAAGAACCAGCCCTTTGGCAAACAAACTTTAAGCCTCCCTAGTTTAATTTTCCTGAAAGAAGTTATCTGTGATTAACATCGGAATTAATATTGACTCGGCCTTCTGCCGGTGATGCAGCCAGCCCCTTAACCTTAGCCATGGCCAAGGCAATTTGGGGGTAGGCCAGGAAAGCTTCAGGGCAGGTAGAGGGGTAGGACAGCCAGTACTGGTTTGTGGGCTTAGTGGTCCAGGCATTGACGCACCCTCTGTCTGCAGGTACCCAAGCTCAGAACGGAGGTGCCACACCCGTGGGGCCTGGAGCTGCAGGCCTCTCTGCCTCCACACTTCAACCTGCAAGGGCTGTGTGGTCTGGTACCGGAGGGCACACTGCTCGCAGCACCCTGGAGAGGCCCTGTGGTGCTAGTGGCTGAGGTACCAGAGCGCACTGTGACCCAGTGGCTGGCGGAGATTGGCGCGCAGCGGTCAGAGGAGTTCGTGCGGGCCACTGCTCTCCTGCTGCTGCAACTGAGCGCGGCCCTGGAGTGCTTGGAGGCGCAGGGCGCGATCCTGGCTGAGCTGCGGCCTGAGAACCTACTGCTAGCGGCACCGCGGGGCTGTGTGGCCACGGGGACCCCGCGCTTGCTGCTGGCGGACTTCAGCTGCGTCTGCCGGAGCCCTCTGGAAGCCCCGGGGACTCATGCGCCTCAGCTGGTCCGCCTGCTCCGCAGGCTGCTGGGCCCTGCCGCGCCTTTGGCCTCGCCTTTGGCCATGGGCCTGGAGCGCCTGGCCGCCCGGCTGTCCCATTCGCGGCCCTCAGCGGCCCGGACGCGTGGCGCACTACAGGCGCTGCTCTGGGGTCCTGGGCAAGAGCTATGTGGCCGCGGAGCCTCGCTGGGGCTCTGGTTGGGGGCCCGCCGCGCCCTACTGATCTTGCACCTGGCTGAACAGACGGCTGGTGGAGAGGCCCCACGTCTCGAGGACTGGCTGTGCTGTGAGTACCTGGCCGAAGCCACAGAAGCCTTGCTGGGCCAGGCCCTGATGCTGCTGTGGGACTGACTCAGACCTGGAGAGGACACACCTGGTCAGGTCTGGAGGCTGATGAGCTGTCTCTAATGTCTGTCCCCTCCCATGCTGGGGGACTTATGCCCAGGGCTTCCCAAAAGTGCAGCAGCCCAGCGCTGGCCAGGGCACCCCTCTGATGCCAGGACAACCACCCTCTTCCAAGGGTACACACCCTCTGCCAATCAATATCTGTCTGAATATATTCTGCCTTCCACCAGAAGTCACAAGGCTAAGGCCTGTCACTGTCTCTGAGAGTGTGGATGTTGTCCTTTCAGTGCTTGGTCAGTGGCATTTTTTTTCTTTGTTTTGGTTTAGCAGGCCCAGGCCAGGTTCAAACCTGTGGCTGGCACCCTAACCACTGAGCATGGGTGCCTCAGGCCTATCAGAGGCACTTCTGTCCCTGGAGCAACTCCTCATTCTGAGGACAGCATGACTATTCCAGGTCCTGGTGGAGAACTGCGTGGTGCTCATGGGCAGGGATGGGGCTCCCTAGAATCTTAGACACCCAGCCCAGCCAGTGGAAGTCTGGACTCACTGCCACCTCCCTGCTTTCTCCCCACACACCCTGGGCTCTCCCTGTGACACACTAAGCCTCCAAGTCTTTGTATAGGCTGTTAACTCTACCAGGCTGTTCCACTCCTGCTTCCTCTAAGCAAATAAAGTCACCCCTCCTGGGCCCTCCATGGCTCCTTGCCCTGTTCTCCCTATCCCCCAACAGCATGTTATCACCACCTGGACATATTTATCCAATTCTGTTATCTGTTACCTTCCATGAGGTTGTGAGGCCCTTGAGGGTAAGGGCCAGACTTGGTACACAGTAGGTGTTCAATTAACAGTATGGTAGAATAAGCAAGCAGGCCAGAGATAAGACTCCTTAAGGGTCTCTGTTCATGCCTCTGAAATATAGACCCAGAAGCCTTGAGGGGTCCCACGGTCTTCGCTCGAGACCTCCTCCCTGGAGGTGCCCCCTCCAGCCAATCCCCCATGGACAATCCTGTGGGATCTTTCTAACCCCCACATATGACCAGGTCCCCCTCGTACTCCATGGCTCTCAAGTGCCATCAGAACACACACAGGGCACCCCAAAGGCTCTATACTATCTCTAGCCAATCCTTCCTGCCCTGCCACATTGCTCATCAGTGGAAGTACTTTCTGGTTGCCAGGCCTTTGCCCAGGTTGTGAAGAACCCTTCCCTTTACTCTGGTTCAGGCTCCTATTCATCTTTCTTTTTTTTTTTTGAGACAG
>NW_003852424.1:15124084-15131267 GCF_000181295.1 Otolemur garnettii | reverse complement strand
AACCCGCCACCTTAGGTGTACGTGGCTGGCGCCTTAGCCGGTTGAGCTATAGGCGCCGAGCCCCTATTCATCTTTCAACATCTTGGTTCCAGAGCCCTTTCCCGCCATTCGCATTGCAGAAAAGGGCTCTAAGTGCCTATGTCCAGCTCTGTCCTTCCAGCCGACCTGACCATCATTCAGATAGCTCCCTCCAGGTTTATCCCGTCTCTCCGTCCCTGCGTAAGGTGCCTCATTTTCCAGCCTTTCCCAGCCAAAGCCAGGCCGCGAATGTTGTTGTTCCCGGATGCGGCCGGCAGGTGGCGCTGCAGTTACGGGGCTCGCGGACGGATCGGGACCGGAAGTCAGCTAGGCGGCCTCTAGCTAGGGCGCGGACCCGGGTAGCCTTTAGCGTCTGCTATGCTGCGGGCCTGCGGCACCCTTGCTCAGCTGACTCCCCACTAAAGCTCCGGGCGCTACAAGGGCCCCCAGGAATGACTAGAGGACCCAGGAGTTACAGAAACAGGCACACACCCCTGGACTCCTGGCTCCCAGATGCATACTACAGCAGGTTATGTCCCAACTGGGCACCAGACGCTCCAGGACCTAGTTAACAGGAAGGAGGCAGGGCCATCCTACCCACCTCTACCCAGAGGGGTGATGGGGTCAGGGAGACTGAAGGTGAGGCATAAAGGTGGTAGAGAATGAGAAGGGCCGGCCTTACACCAGAACAACCCTGGATATGGGTAGAGGTAGTCAAGCCCTTAACTTAGGGCTATAGGCCCACTTCTAGGGACCCACAGATACCAATAAGACCCTCACATCACCAGCCAACACAGGTCTTGAAAGTGTAATCACTTTTATTTGAATTTTTGAGAGCAAAAGAAGGGTACATTATTAATACCTATCTTTCCAAGTTGAGACCTATGACTGTTTCCAAAAGACTTCAAATAAGAAACTTCTCCTCAAATACAAGGATAATCTGAGTCATCTTAAACCAGCAATAAAAAAGTAAAATATAAATTTTTATTTAGAATTAAAGCAAATACTTCAGTATCACAAACACAATATTAAACTTCAAGAAATATACCGCTAATTTGGAGTGAGCATTTATTTGCACAATTACAACATGCGGACAAACCCAGAAGAGATGAACAAGTCTGACATTTCCACCCCAGCACAGCAGTGGCCCTCCAACCCCGCAGCAACAGCAGGGACTGCCAGGGAGGGGGCTCCGACCTCCAGCCCCATCTCCCAGGAGCGCAAGGCCAGCAGGCCACTGCCACTACTATTCTTCCTCACCAGAAGACTCTCTCTCAAAAGTGTAGGCCATGAAGCAAGCGTCGGGTCTCTTGGGGACGAGGGGATGCCCTGGTCTCACAATCTCAAAGCCCAAAAAGCTGAAGGTGCGGAGCAAGGCAGCTGTGGGGTAAAGGCTGTCAGGGCCGACAGGGCTTGGGCAGACCCAGAAACTAGGCAGGGAAAAGGGGGCAACCTCCCTCACCTAGTAGGTGATTGATGGGTGTCACTTACCTCTGTCCTCTCGGTTCTTGTGGAAGCAGATGAAAACATGGTCGGATTGGAGCTGCTCCTCTGCAAACTCGAGAAGAACTGCGAAACTACAGCACAGGGTCCTCAGCACCATCCCCTCTAACAATGCCCTGTCAACACACCTCCTACCTGGTGTCTTATTTACTGAGAGTAAACAAGCCTGGCTTGTTCTCTAAGGAGGGTGTCCTGGGCACCACAGAGTGCTGAGCAGTGTCCTTGGCCCCACCAACACCCCATGATAACAATGTACTGGGGGCACATCATAAGTAACACTATTTAAAAAGTAAGCCCCCTCCCAATAAAACGCTGGTGGCAATGTCCTCACCTGTCTTTGCTCCCCTCGGGCAGTGCACCGCCAGGGATCTCGATGTACAGGCTGCGGCCACTCAGCACTGCTCTCCAGGTAATGTGTTTGGCATCTGTGAGCCTGGACTGGACATTAAGAATCCTCGTCTTGTTGTTAGACGTTAATTCCTCTGTTACATTCAGCCGATTATCCTGTTGAAGGAGAGAGATAGTCACTAGAAACCCCACTCTGGCAGTGGGGGTGAGCCCCTCTCAAAAGGTTAAAAGTAAACACAGGCTGGTGGCAATTTAGAAAAGGCAGAGAGAACCAAGACTACCCAGCAGTGCCACAATTAGGGCCTGAATGAGGGAGGGTGGGGTACAGGGCAGGTGGGAAACCCCATCTGAGGCTTGAATGGGAGCTTACAGAGCTCCTTGCTGCTGCTGAGGACAGAACAGGTGCACAGAGACACTATGGGCAATGTTGTAGCACAGCAGCAGGTCAGGAACACTCATTCCACCCCCACAAGGCAGGGTGCCCTAAGAGCCCCTGATACTTACAGAGTACAATAAGTTAGCTGAAAGACTGTGATCCCGCTGGCTATTCCCTCGCCCACCTGGGATCTTCAGGGGTGGGTGAGGGACATCAGGAGCACCACCGAGGCCCCGGACCCAGGTTACTACAGCAATTGAGGGAGACCCTGGAACTACAGGAAGTGATCATCAGGACAAAGTACCTGCTCGACAGAGAGCCAAAGAGGAATTTCCACCCTTCTCAGTCTTGGCCAGCGCCCACTGCCCACTGCTCTGGTTGGGACCCAGCACTCCCCATATACACGGGGCCCCGGCAAGGGCAGCTCCTACAAAAAGAGGCAAGCAGCCTTTACAGCGACTCCCCAAGGATCACACTCTCCTCAGTGAAGGCCTGTTCCCAAGACTACCATCAAGATTCAGAGTCTCTCCCAAGCCCAGCCCTCTACTCAAGTTTCACTTCCTATTTGGCACAGCAGTAGGCATCTGAAATTCTGACTTCTCTGGGGCACCAGTCACTTTTCTGGAGAAGCCCCTCTGCCACAAACCTCTCGCTGTCTAGACACAACTCGAGTGGGACTTGGGCCGCCGGCACCCAACCCAGCAGAGGACAGCGCGCTAGCCGGCCCCTCCTGCACCCTGGCCCTCCCGGTTGCGTCATCTCAGCAGACGCGGCCCTCGCGCCCCGGGGGAGATTTTCACAATCGCGCAGCCGACGACGCCAGCAGCCATTTGCTGCGCGGCGTAAACAGGCCCCAAAGTCGCCTCCATCTTGCACCGCTCCCACCCGGCCCCGAACCACGGCTTCAGGCTCCTGGCCCCCGGGGCTCATCAACGCCGACCTTGGCTAAAGAGACCCCTCGGGGAAACGCGGCTGCGACACTGCGAGCCACACGACCACCACCAACACATCGGGCACCGGCGCCCCGGAAGCGATATCGACACCAGGCTCCGAGAAGATTGTTCAAACGCCTTGGGCTCCCTGGGGAGCCTAGGCCATTCACACCGGCTCGTTTAAAACCGAGCCCACAAGGGCGATCGCGCCCAGGTACCGCGTGTAAGTTTGTCCACTTAAGAGCTTCGGCCCCTGAAGCCAATCCTCCTCGCCGCTACAAAAAAGTGCAGATTCACGGGACCGGCGGGCCTCACTCGGCCTCGGGCCAGCTCCAAAGCTCGCCCCGCCCCCAACCTATTTCCTCATTCAGTGTCCCCGATCGTGCCCAAAATTCGACTATCTGTTCCCCTCAACCTGACCTCCGACTCCATCCCCATCCCAAACCCAACTCCCCATCCCGCGACCCCCAAACCTAACCCCCAGTCAGACACATCTCTCCCAAATCAGACCTCCCCGGTGCGTAACCCCAAACCCAATCTCCCGAGTGCGCCGCCAGGCAGAGGGAGACCTCGGGACCGGCCCCACCCCCACCCTGGTCGAGAATCCGCCACCGCGCGATCGTGGCCTTAACAAAAAGGCGGATCTCGCGCTCCCGGGACTTATCTGACGCCCGAGGAAGGCCCCCCACAGGCCTGCACGGCCGGCGCTTCTGGAAGCTTCGGGCGGGGGCGGGGCCCTCACCTCTCGCTGCTGCAGCCGCCGCGGCTATGGAGACTGAGGAGCGGCATGATGAGGGTAGCGTGGACGGTGGCGCTGGCTTTATCCCCTTCCTTCTCTCTGGCGAAGCAGTGGCTGTTGAGGATCCGCTGCAGGGAGGATTTCACCATCCGGCCGCTGGGGTCCGAAACCAGGAAAACCTCCGCTGCGCCCCTCCGCGCCGCCGCCGCTATTCGCCGTTCGCAAAATGGCGCCGTCGCCGCCGGCCGCATTTATAGGCGCCACGCTCAGGCCACGCCCCCCACGCCTCCGGGAACGCGGCCGCACAAGGGGGAGGATCCGCGGAGCAGCCGCAAAAAAAAACAAAAAAAAAAGCTAAAAAAAACAAAAAAAAAAAAAAAAAAAAAAACAGAGCAGACACACACACACACACACAGGTCGAAATCGGGGCGGTGCAGATGATTGGTCAGTACGCCTCGAACTTCGTCCCTCCCGCGAGCGTCCTCGGGCGCGCGGCGGCCGGGCTGCCGTGTACTGGGTACGTGCGGCGCACACCCGCCCTGCTCCGCCCCCACAGTTTAGCCTTGGTACTGGATGCAGTAATGGGGGCCTGTTACTGGGGGAGGGGGGGTCCTCGCGACACCCTAGAGTCCGTCATTGTCCCCATTGCCCTCGCTAAAGGTCTCTTCACCCCGCAGGGCCTTCTCCCAGGGGAACTTGGGGCAACAAAGGCATGGGGGGGTCCACATCGCCCATCCACCCATAGGAGAAAATTATTTTCTGCAATAACCTTGTAACAATCGATAGTAATTATAGTTTTGTTGACTTGGTCTTTCAGTTTTCGTTTTTTTGGAGGCAGAGTCTCACTACGTTGCCCTCCTTAGAGTGTTGTGGCGTCACAGCTCACAACAACGTCCAGCTCTTGGGCTTAAGCGATTCTCTTGCCTCAGCCTCCCAAGTAGCTGGGACTACAGACGTCCGCCACAACGCCCGGCTACTTTTTGTTGTTGTTGTTGCAGTTGTCATCGTTGTTTAGCTGGCCTAAGCCAGGCTTGAACCTGCCTTCCTCGGTGCAGGTAGGCAGCGCCGAAGCCACTGTGCTATGGGCACCAAGCCTGGTCTTTCAGTTTTAAAACAGCTTATATTTTTTCCTAAGATAGGGCTATTGAGAAAAACAATTTTTAAAGAAGGGGGAAAACCCACAGCATACATTTGTTTTAAAAAGAGAACTTTCAATGTTAGAGATAACTATCCAGATTTGGGGGCCGGGCGCAGTGGCTCAAGCTGTAATCCAAGCACTCTTGGAGGCTGAGGCAGGTAGATTGCTTCAGCTCCCATGTTTGAGACCACCCTGAGCCAGAGCTAGACCTAATCTCTAAAAATAGCTGGCGCTGTGGGTGGGGCCTGTAGTCTCAGCTACTTGGGAGGCTGAGGCAAGAGAATCGTTTGAGCTCTAGAGTTTAAGGTTGCTGAGAGCTGTGACTCCATGACACTCTACCGAGGGCAACATAGTGAGACTCTTTTTTTCCTCAAAAAAAAAAAAAAAAAGATACTATCCAAATTTACAATTCAAACATAAATTTTGCTCCTTGCAGATTAAGTCAGAAAGACTTTTCTTCTTGTGTAAACTTAAATTTGCCCTTCTGGGCAGCAACAAAACTTTACTCCTGGGAGTTAAAATTCGGAAACACAATTCATATGTAAGCTGAAATTTGGATCTGCAAATTAAAAATATTCCTTTTGCAGTTATATTCGATAAACTATTTTGGGTGCAAACTAAAATTTGAACTTATCAAGCAAAGATACTTTACCTCCTGATTAAATAAAAAGAAATACTTCATGTATGAAGTAGAATTTGCATTTAATAAGCAAAAATATAACTCTGCGGTTAAATACAGGTACATATTTTGTGTGTACACTAAAATTTGGACTTACAAAACAAAAATATTCCACCTTGAAATTCTATTCAATAAAATAGTTCATATTTCATTCTATGCATTAAATTTTGCTCATTCCAAGCAAAAACACTCCTTGCATGGCAGCACACATGGCTCAGTGGGTAGGGCACTGGCCACATACACCAAGGCTGGTGGTTTGAACCCAGTCCCAGCCAGCTGAGATCAGCAATGACAACTGCAACAAAAAAATGGCTGGGTGTTGTGGCGGGTTTCGGTGGTCCCAGCTGTGTGGGAGGCTGAGGCACGAGAATGGCTTAAGCCCAGGAGTTTGAGGTTGCTATAAGCTGTGACACCATGGCACTTTACCAAGGGCCACATAGTCAGACTCTGTCTAAAAAAAAAAAAAAACTCCTTGCAGATTACAGTTAATGGTTTTAATTTTTAAGCACAAATAGAAACTCCAACAAGTTAAAGGTAGGATTGAGGTAACCGCTTGACTGCTTGATTCTAGGTCTTTAGAATCTCTATCTCTCATTTTATTTTGAACCTACTGCATTTGAGTTAGAGACACAAACTTTTCCTCAAAGGGACCTGGAATGATTAGGAGTGATTTACAAACCCACAGAAATTTGGCAGGGTGCAGGGGCTCATACCTGCAAACCAAGCACTCTGGCTAGGTCAAGGTGGGAGGATTACTTGAGCTCAGGAGTTCAGAGGCCAGCCCGAGCAAAAGGGAGACTCCATCTCTACTGAAAAAAATAAAATAAAATAGAAAAAACTTGCTGAGCATTGTAGTGGGCGCCTGTAGTCTCAGTTATTTGAGAGGCTGAGGTTAAGAGGATTGCATGAGCCCAAGGGTTTGAGGTTGCTGTGAGCTATGATGCTACGGCACTCTACCCAGGGCGACAAAGTAAGCCTGTGTCTTAAAACACACACACACACACACACACGCATGCACACACAAGTAACTTACTCTGCAATAGGCCAGGCCAAGTCCCATGTATCTCCAAATTACTTTCCATGTGGATTGAAATATTTATTAAAAGATACCTTTAAAAAATGTCTAAATTGGGGCAGTGCCTGTGGCTCAAAGGAGCAGGGCACCAGCCCCATATGCCGGAGGTGGCGGGTTCAAACCCAGCCCTGGCCAAAAAAAATAAAAAAAATTCCTGACCTCAGGCAATCCACCCTCTTCCACCTCCCAGATTGCTAGGATTACAGGTGTGAGCCATAGGCCCTGCCTTTTAGTGAACTTTATAATTGTTTTACATTTTTCCTCTGAGATGGCATGCTTTTGTTGTGAGGACCCACTTCCCCCAGCCCCCATTGAGGAGGATTCATATCTTTGTTATTATTTAGGCCTGTTTCTTTCTTTTTTCTTTTTTTTTTT
>NW_003852424.1:15122020-15124040 GCF_000181295.1 Otolemur garnettii | reverse complement strand
GTGGCATTATAGCTCACAGCAACCTCCAACTCCTGGGCTCAAACGAGTCTCCTGCCTCCGCCTCCCAAGTAGCTGGGACCACAGGCGCCCGCCACAACGCCGAGCTATTTTTTGGTTGCAGCCGTCATTGTTGTTTGGCGGTCCGGGCTGGGGATTTGAACCACGCCACCTTAGGTGTACGCAGCTGGTGCCTTAGCCGGTTGAGCTATAGGTGCTGAGCCAGGCCTGTTTCTTAAGGCTAGAAACACCTCCAGGTTTCATAATCTGTTTTTTGACCTCTTAGTAGCTCCCTGGGGCTTGATTGGGGACTGAGCGTTTGGAATCTGGAGCTGCCAATGGCTGACTCTTGGTCACTAGGTCACACTTTGTTTACCCGGAAAAAACTCAAGCCAGAAAGTGGCAGAAGTCACAACTTGACTCCTAGCATGGGGGTGGGGTGAGGGTGGGGCCAGACTGTGTGGCCGTGAGCTGGTGCAGAGCCTGGTCTAGTTGGGTGTCTAAGAGCTTCTCCACTGCTGGACTCATCTCCAGGGAGGAAATCTGGGCCACATCCAGGCCTTTGTAGGCCACATGGAACCCATGGAAGCCTGGAGTCCAAGACTTTGGGCAGGGAGGGCCCTATCTGCACTAGCAGGGCTGTACAGTTGCTGCCAAGCCAGGCTTTACTTGGAAATTGTTGTGGGTAGAAACAAAAAAAAAAAGGAGCTTCTTGGTAAAAAAAAAAAAAAAACAGAGCAGCCAAAGAGAGATGTGTATAAGGTCAGGAGCTAGTGTTCAGGGAAGTCACTGAGAGGGTCTCAGGGTTCCTGAGGGATCTCAGCTCTGGGCGGGGATGTAAGGGCACTTTCCTGTCATGCAGAGGGGCAGCAGGGGCACAGGCAAGTGGGAGGACCCTGATGAGAAACATTTCTCTGTGCCTCATGCCACTCCTACAGACTATAAACCCTGGAGCCAGACCCAGAACCCGTTCAAGATTTCTTACAACACCCAGAGGCTGGCTATTACATCTAGGTTATTGAGCATTCACTATGTGGGTGTTGACACAGAAATTAATTCCCACTGTCAACATTCAGGCCTGGGGCCGGGCGCAGTGGCTCACCCCTGTAATCCTAGCACTCTGGGAGGCTGAGGCAGGTGGATTACACTGAGCTCAGGAATTCAAGACCAGCCTGAGCCAGAGTGAGACCCCCATCTCTACAAAAATAATAATAAAAAAAATTCAGGCCTGGATCATTCTCTGCTGGGGCCATCCTGGGCCCTGCAGGGTGCTGAGCAACATCCCTGGCCTCATACCTCCATTCTGGGAGGTCCCCCCAGTCTTAACAATCATCGATGTCCCCAGACGTTGCCCAGCATCCTCTGGGGACAGAATAGCCGCCAGCTGAGGACTTCTACTGGTCACTTAAGGAAAGAGTTTCCTAAAGGAATGGGGGGGGGGGTGCATGAGAGCTTCCAGCCCAGCCAAGTCTAGGGGAACCTTGTCTGCTCCCACTGCAGCAACTCACCTCCTCTCTGTGTCTAACTTGGGAGCTGCCTTCAAATGCTGTGAGATTATTTGAAGGGGAAGCTTCCAAACTCATCAGGCTCTATTGGATAAACTAGGAGTCCTCAAACTACATCCCACAGGCCACATGCGGCCTGCCAAGGATGTTTATCTGCCCCCCCGGGGTGTTTTTAGCACCACTGCCTGTCCTGCTTAGCAGCCGACTTGTCCTGGGGCCCGCAGTCCGACCCTCCAACAGTCTGAGGGACAGTGAACTGGCCCCCTGTTTAAAAAGTTTGAGGAACCCTAAGATAAACACTCAGGATCAGCAAACTCTTGCTGAGGACCCACAGAGAGATCAATTACAGTGAGAAGTGAGAGACAATCAGATAGCAGGAAAGAGGCTTATCAGGAAGGGCTTCCTGGAGGTGGTACAAGTTGAACTGCCACAACAGATAGGGGATCAAGGATGGAGGACACATGCCTTGGTCTCCTTCTAAAATCAAGATGTCGTTGGCTTGGCGCCTGTGGCTCGAG
>NW_003852424.1:15120717-15121922 GCF_000181295.1 Otolemur garnettii | reverse complement strand
GGCATTGTGGTGGGCGCCTGTGGTCCCAGCTACTTGGGAGGCGGAGGCAGGAGACTCGCTTGAGCCCAGGAGTTGGAGGTTGCTGTGAGCTGTGATGCTTGAGACTCTGTCTCAAAATAAATAAATAAATAAATAAATAAAATCAAGATGTCCGAACAGAGGGTGTTATGTGGGGCAGAGGACAAAGTGTCTTTTTTTTTTTTTTGTAGTTTATGGCTGGGGCTGAGTTTGAACCCGCTACCTCCAGCATATGGGGCCAGCGCCCTACTCCTTTGAGCCACAGGCGTGACCCAAGAGTCATTCTCTAATAAAAGGATTTGTGTATGGTTGGCGGAGCAACAGCCCACAAAAATGTCCCTGTCCTAATCCCTGAAACCTGAAGCTATGTGACCTTACATGGCAAAAGAGACTTCACAGACGGGACTGAATTGAGGACCCTGAGATGGGAGGTCATCCTGGATGACTCAGGGGGCCCACTGTCACCATAGGGTCTTCATACAAGGAGGCAGGAGTATCAGAGGTGGAGAGAAACCAGAAAGTGCTGTGCTGCTGGTTCTGAAGGTAGAGGAAGGGGCCCTCAGCAAAGGAATGCAAGTGGCCTCTAGACTCTGGAAAAGATTTTCCCTGGATCCATTGGAAGGGACCTACCCTGCCAGGCCATGATGTTAATCTAGTGAGGCCCAATTTACCCCTCTGAAATACAGAACTATGTGAAAATAAATTTTTGTTGTTTTAAGGTACTAAATTTGTGGTGATTTGTTACAGAAGAGATTTGTTACATATCTCCTCTATGAAGTGCTGAGCTTATGAAGCAACACAGAAATCCTTGCCTTCATGGAGCTCAAATAATAAACATAATAAAGTCAATTACAGGCATGCATGGTGGCTCATGTCTATAATCCTAGTAGTTGGGGAGGCTGAAGCAAGAGGATTGCTTGAGGCCAGGAGTTTGAAAACAGCTTGGGCAACATAGCAAGATCTTGTCTCTAGGGAAAAAAAAACAAAACAACTTTTAATTAGTTAATTAGCGGGGGCGGGGGGGGGGGATATCGAGGCTCTGCTTGGCATCATTTTCAAGCCTGCCTCATTCTCTTTGTCTCCTGGTCTTGAGTCTTTTTTTTTTTTTTTTTTTTGAGACAGAGCCTCAAGCTGTCCCCCTGGGTAGAGTGCCGTGGCATTACAGCTCACAGCAACCTCCAACTCCT
>NW_003852424.1:15116617-15119128 GCF_000181295.1 Otolemur garnettii | reverse complement strand
TGCCTCCCAAGCAGCTGGGACCACAGGCGCCTGCCACAACGCCCAGCTATTTTTTTTGGTTGCAGCCATCATTGTTGTTTGGCGGGCCTGGGCTGGATTCAAACCCGCCACCTTAGGTGTATGTGGCTGATGCCTTAACCACTTGAGCCACAGGCGCTGAGCCTATTTTATTTTATTCTATTTATTTTAATTTTTGAGTCAGAGTCTCACTCCGTGGCCCAGGCTTCCGTGCTGTGGCGTCAGCTTAGCTCACAGCAACCTCAAGCAATCCTCCTGGCTTAGCCTCCTGAGTAGCAGGGACTACAGGTTCCTGCCACAATGCCTGGCTAATTTTTCTTTTCTTTTTTATTTTTTTTAGAGACAGAGTCTTACTTTGTTGCCCTAGGTAGAGTGCTGTGACATCACAGCTCACAGCAACTTCCAGCTCTTGGGCTCAAGCGATTCTCTTGCCTCAGGCTCCTGTCGTAGCTGGGACTACAGGCACCCACCACAACACCCGGCTATTTTTTGTTGCAGTTTGGCCCGGGCCAGGTTCGAACCCTCCACTCTTGGTATATGGGCCCGGTGCCCTACTCACTCACTGAGCCACAGGTGCCGCCCAGCTTGGCTAATTTTTCTATTTTCAGCAGAGATGGGGTCTCACTCTTGCTCAGCCTGGTCCTGAACACCAGAACTCAAGCAGTCCTCCTGCCTCCCCCTCCCAGAGTGCTGGGATTACAGGGATGAGCCACTGCACCCAGCCTGTGTATATATTTGTGGTTACACCTATATATATGTATGCATATTCCATTTGTATTTATGTGTTATATACATTTTAATATAATACAATTTATTACACAAATACATATATTTCACCATATGTAATTTCATAGCATTTATTAATATGTATTTTTCTTTTCAGCTCATGAGCAATCTTAGTTTATGTATTTAAGCCATTTCCTACCACAAGCAAAGGGATGGAAAACTGGTAATCATATGATAAAAGAAGGTGAGCTTAAGGTCCCGTACACTTTCTCTGGTCCAAGTGCAGAGTAACGGTCCAAACCAATGCCGTGGTCCCCAATACCTGGGTAGTGGTCTAGGTCCTCTTTATTCATCTTCATAGCCAGTTGGAAGCAGATTCACATGAGGGTTGTGGAATAGAGTATGGTTACCCATCTCCCCAAGGAAAGGACTTGGTCCTGATGCGAAGATGGGGGGTAGGGGATGAACTCGGGTCTCTAGTGTTCTCCATGGAGCGATTTCAAGAAGACATTCAGCAAGCTCACTCCTACCCCAGGAAGCGGGAGGAAGAAGGTGAGGGCCCTGCACATGCAAGCTGAGCCTTGCTCCCCGTGGGCGCGACTCCACACGGGCCACCCCCGCTGTGGGCGGGACTGACTCAACAGCCCAGAAATCCTGAACGCAGCCGCTGCCATTTTCTACCTAGACCCAATAATGTGTATTTTATTTATTTATTTATTTTCTTTAAGATTTTTAAATTTTTTTTTGCAAGTTTTTTTTTGGCTGGGACTGGGTTTGAACTCACCATCTCCAGTATATGGGGCAGGGGCCCTACTCCTAGAGCCACAGGCACCACCCTATTTATTAATTTTCTTTTTTGAGACAGAATCTTACTATGTCGCCCTGGGTAGAGTGCCATGGCGTCACAGCTCACAACAACCTTCAACTCCTGGGCTTAAGCGATTCTCTTGCCTCCGCCTCCCAAGTAGCTGGGACTACAGGCGCCCTTCACAACACCCGGCTATTTTTAGAGACGAGGTCTAGCTCTGGCTCAGGCTGGTCTCAAACCTGTGAGCTCAGGTAATCCACCCACCTCGGCCTCCCAAGTGCTAGGATTACATGCATGTTATACCCTTTTAAGGTCTACAATTGGTCACTTTTAGTATATTCACAGGGTTGTGCAACCATTACCACAATTAATTTTAGAATCTTTCCATCACCTTGGAAAGAATTCTTATCCCTGTCAAAAATCCTCCCTTGCCCCTCCCCAGCCCCTGGCACCCAAGAATCCACTTCCCTTCTTTGTGGATCTGCCTGTTCTGGACATTTCATATAAATGGAATCACCGTGTGTCCTTCGGTGTCTGGCTTCTCTCACTGACTGAGCATAATGTCCTCAAGGTCCATCCACGTTGTAGCCTATGTCAGGGCCTCCTTCCTTTTCAAGGCTGAGTAACATCCCTGTGTGGGGTTGGTCGTCTTTGTGTTTATTCACTCATCTGTTTGTATACCTGGGTTATTTTCACCTTTTGTCATTTTTATTGCCTGTAGAATATTTCATTTTCTATTCTATTTGGAATACTAAAATATACTTAATTACTCAGTCATGTGGGACATTATGGATGTTTCCAGTTTCATTCATTCTTTCTTTCTTTTTTTTAATGTTTACAGTTTTGTAGTTATTTTACTAATGGCACATTGGCTCCTACATATATATTTGTATTTTAGAGAATTTTCTTTTTTTTTTTTTTTTTTGAGACAGAGCCTCAAGCTATCCCCCTGGGTAGAG
>NW_003852424.1:15111651-15116280 GCF_000181295.1 Otolemur garnettii | reverse complement strand
CTGGCCCCATATGCCAGAGGCAGCCCCAGGCCAAAAACTGCAAACAAATAAAAAATAAATAAAAAGAAGAAATAACTACTAGGTAGGTATCTTCTAGAAATGTTGCAGCATGTTACTCTTCTACCAGCAGTAGATTATTTTTACCCACAACAAGTATTATCATTTAAAAAAATGTTTGGGAATTCTCTTTGTTTTCATTTGCATGGTGGACAGTTACTTGAGAGGATGGGCAGATAGATTTTCTCCTGCTGTGTTTATATAGTCAGGAGAGACCGGAGTGCGGGACAGAAACAAATAGTCCCCGAATCTCACTGGCATAAGATGGGAAGATTCAGCACAACAAGATGCCACTTCAAATCTTCTGGTATGGTTTTTTTTTCTTTGAGACAGTCTTACTCTGAATCCCTTGGGTAGAGTGCCACGGTGTCATAGCTCACAACAACCTCAAACTCTTGGGCTCAAGTGATCCTCTTGCCTCAGCCTCCCGAGTAGCTAGGACTACGGGTGCCTGTCATGATGCCCCACTAATTTTTCTATTTTTAGTAGACACAGGGTCTTGCTCTTGCTCGGGCTGGTCTGCAACTCCTAAACTCAAGCAATCCACCTGCCTCAGCCTCCCAGAGTGCTGGGATTATAGGCGTGAGTACTTGGCCAAACTTGGCCAAGAATGATTATTATTTTTAAAAAGAAAAAGAAACAACTGTTGGCAAGGATGTGGAGAAGGTGGAGGAACTCTTGTGCATTGCTGGTGGGAATGCAAGGTGGTACAGCCACTGTGGAAAACAGTCTGGCAGGCGGATGCCCATAGCTCAGTAACTAGGGTGCCAACCACATACACTGGAGCTGGCGGGTTTGAATCCAGACCAGGCCTGCCAAACAGTGACAACTAGACAACTACAACCAAAAAATAGCTGGATGTTGTGGCAGATGCCTGTAGTCCCAGCTACTTGGGAGGCTGAGGCAAGAGAATAGCTTAAGCCCAAGAGTTGGAGGTTGCCACGGAATTGCCTAGGCCCAGGAGTTGGAGGTTGCTGTGAGCTGTGATGCTACAGCACTCTAGAGGGCAACATAGTGAGACTCATTCTAAAAAAAAAAAAAAGAAAAGAAAACAGGGTGGAGCCTGTGGCTCAAAGGAGTAGGGTGCTGGCCCCATATGCCCAGAGATGGCAGGTTCAAACCTAGCTCCGGCCAAACACTGCAAAAAAAGAAAAGAAAACAGTCTGGCAGTTCCTTGTAAAGTTAAACATGAAATTACTATAGGACCTAGCAATTCCACAACTAAGTGGATATGCATAAGAATTGAAGGTGGGTATTCAAACATATTTGTACAGGAATGTGCGTGGCAACATGTTTCATGATATAATAGCAAGAACTCACATGTCCATCAAGGGAAGAATGGATCAACACAACATTTTGCTCAGTGAGAGAAACTAGACACAGAAGGACACATCCTGTGTGATTTCTCTCACAGGAGGTCCCTAGAGTCATCAGACTCACAGGGACAGAAACAGAATGGTGGTATCAGGGGCTGGGGAGGGATTGGGAGTTAGTGTTTTAGTGGGGCAGAGTTTCTGTTTGGGAAGATGAGAAAGTTCTGCAGACAGAGTGATGACAGTTGCGGAACATGTGAATGCACTTAACAATACTGAACCTGAGACTTAAAAATTAATATTGCAGGTAGCACCTATAGCTCAGTGGGCAGGGCACCAGCCATATATTCCAAGGGTGGTGGGTTGGAACTCAGCCCGGGCCAACTAAAACAACGACAACTGCAACAAAAAAAAAGCCAGGCATTGTGGTGGATGCAGGTAGTCCCAGTTACCTGGGAGACTGAGGTAAGAGAATCGCTTAAGCCCAAGAGTTTGAGGTTGCTGTGAGCTGTGATGCCACAGTACTCTAACCAGGGCAATAGCTTGAGACTCTGTCTCAAAAAAAATTAAATTAAATTAATATTGCAGATTTTGTCTTTTTTTTGTTTGTTTGTTTGTTTAGAGACAGAGTCTCACTTTATCGCCCTTGGCTATTTTTTGTTGTTGCAGTTTGGCCAGGGCTGGGTTTGAACCCGTCACCCTCAGTATATGGGGCTGGCACCCTACCGACTGAGCCACAGGCACCACCCTGTCATGTATTTTTTATTACAATAAAAAAAATTAAAACAGGCTTGGCATCTGTAGCTTAAGCGGCTAAGGAGACAGCCACATACACCTGAGCTGGCGGATTCGAATCCAGCTTGGGCCCGTCAAACAACAATGACGGCTGCAACCAAAAAATAGACGGGTGTTGTGGCAGGCGCCTGTAGTCCCAGCTACTTGGGAGGCGGAGGCAGGAGACTCGCTTGAGCCCAGGAGTTGGAGGTTGCTGTGAGCTGTGATGCCACAGCACCCTACCCAGGGGGACAGCTTGAGGCTCTGTCTAAAAAAAAAAAAATTAAAACAAATAGGGCACTGCCCATCAACCCTGCAATCTTGACCATCACTATAGCACAGAGAAGGCCCCAGAAGACCTCACTTCTCTAAAGGACCCGACCTGAAGTCACCCTCAGGAGTGGGGCCACTTCTCCCTGAGGACAAGGAGGGTTGACACTCAAATGAAATTGGGGCACTGCCCTTGCAGAGGCAATGAAGTTGGCTGCTTATATCTGCTGCCCAGCACTTCCCAAGTTCTTAGGCATGTCCATGCCATGTGCTAAGGGGATTTCCCATGGGAATGTTTTGTCTTCTAGGGGATGGAAGGCCCTGCTGTGGTGGGTCATGGCTACGTGTCCACATGACTCAGAATCTCATTGCCTGGGCTACATCTGCAGCTTTGTCACAACAAGGATAACAACAAAATACATAGGTCTTCTTAGGATCCAGGAACTTGGCACAATTTTCACAAATAAGGCCTGTGATGGGGTCTCTGTGATGGGGTCTCTGTGATGTTTCCATTTTACAGGAAAGGAAACTGAGGCAGAGCTAGGAATCAGTAGAACAATGGTTTAAATCTGAGTGGTAGACATCCAGATGTGACACGCTCAGACACCATCTCTTACAGAATTAGCAGAACCAGTCTGCAGGCCTTAAGAGAATTAGACAAAATTAACTTGAAGGAAAAATTTGTGACTATCTCTCATAGCATGTCTTCTGAGAGAATTAGTGGATTCAAAGGGGAAGCCTCACCTCCCTCACATCCCCCCATGTCAGCCTCTTAGACAACTATGTGCTCAGGTTACAAGTGGCCTCAGCACCCTACACACCAGGCAGAATGTCCCCTGTTCTGGTAGCCCAGGAAGGAGGGGAGGAGGCCAGATAGGGAAGAAAGAGTATGGGTGAATGATGGTCACAGATGGCCTCTGTTTTGTTATTTGTTTCCAGCCCTGGGAAAAGAGTTGACAGATTTTAGTTTCTTCTCTCTTTAATTGCATGTCAGCTCCACAAAATGACCTACACCAAGGGACCTTCTATTATAATAGTAAGGTTTGGGACCTGCCCAGGGCCCAGGGAGAGCCTCCTAAGGCAGGGCCTAAAAAAGCATCTCGCTCTTTCAAAACAAGACCTGAAGGAAAGTCTCACCAAAGCCTGGGAGAGCTGAACCTTCTGATCCAAAGGGAGAAACTGCAATAATGGGAACATAAAACTGCTATCGGATTGGAGCCCATAGCTCAGTGAGTAGGGCGCCAGCCACATACACTGAAGGTGGCGGGTTCGAGCCTGGCTTGAGCTGCCAAACAACAATGAAAACTGCATCCAAAAAATAGCCAGGCGTTGTGGTGGACACCTGTAGTCTCTTGCTTAGAGAAGCAAGAGAATCGCTTAAGCCCAAGTATTTGAGGTTGCTGTGAGCTATGACGCCATGGCATTCTCCTGAGGGCAACATAGTGAGACTATATCTCAAAAAAATAAAAATAAAAATAGGCTCAGCACCTGTAGCTTAAGCGGCTAGGGTGCCAGCCATAAACACTGGAGCTGGCGGGTTCGAATCCAGCCTGGACCCTCCAAACAACGACAGGTACAACCAAAAAATAGCCAGGTGTTGTGGCGGGCACCTATAGTCCCAGCTACTTGTGAGGCTGAGGCAAGAGAATCGCCTAAGCCCAAAAGCTGGAGGTTGCTGTGAGCTGTGACACCACACACTCTACTGAGGGGGATAAAGTGAGACTCTGTCTCAAAAATAAATAAATAAATAAAACTGCTATCAGCCAGGGAAATACAAAGCAAAACCACAATGAGGTCATACCACTTCACAACTACCAGTCTGGCCATCAAACAAACAAGCAAACTGGAAAATGACAACTGTTGGATGTGGAGACATTGGAACCCTCCTATGTCCTAGTGGGAATGTAAAATGGGACAGCCACTTAGGAAAACAGTCCAGCAGCTCCACACAAAGTTAAACATCAGCCCAAATGAAGCCCTATTCCCATCAGCAGTCACTCTCCACCCCCTCCTCAGCCCTTGCCGACCACAAATCCACATCCCTTCTCTGTGGAGCTGCCTGTTCTGGACATTTCATATAAATGGAGTCTCATGGCTCAGCGCCTGTGGCTCAAGCGGCTAGGGCGCCAGCCACATACACCTAAGGTGGCGGGTTCGAATCCCCAGCCCGGGCCCGCCAAACAACAATGATGGCTGCAACCAAAAAATGGCCAGG
>NW_003852424.1:15107256-15110448 GCF_000181295.1 Otolemur garnettii | reverse complement strand
AAAAAAAAAAAAAAAAGTGGGTCTTTAGGTCAGGCGAGGTGGCTCACACCTGTAATCCTAGCACTCTGGGAGGCAGAGGCGGGTGGATTGCCTGAGCCAGAGCGAGATCTCGTCTCTAAAAATAACTGGGCATTGTGGTGGGCCCCTGTAGTCTCAGCTACTCCGGAGGCTGAAGCAAGATGATCGCTTGAGCCCAAGAGTTTGAGGTTGATGTGAGCTGTGAAGCCATGGCACTCTAGGGAGGGTGACAAAGTGAGACTCTGCCTCAAAACAGAAAAACAAATGGGTCTTTAAAAAAATTATCTATATTTTCTAAATGTTCATGTTTGACATGTGTGGTAAGGAATAAAATAGAGCTGCTTTTGCACTAGGTGAAGAGGGACAGGGATACCTTTGGCCTTTACTATGCACTATGCAGGTGGGCTGGTTTGTCAGGTTTTTTCATTACTCAGGGAGGCTTACTTGTTCAGGATTTTTAATGGTGAAGGTAGTGACTCACCACTAAAGTTCACTTCCTGTTCCCCTCTGGGATCCCCAATTTTTTTTGAGCCAGAGCCTCAAGCTGTCCCCCTGAGTAGAGTGCCATGGCTTCATTGCTCACAGTAATCTCCAACTCCTGGGCTCAAGCGAGTCTCCTGCCTCAGCCTCCCAAGTAGCTGGGACCACAGGCACCTACCACAACGCCCAGCTATTTTTTGGCTGCAGCCATTATTGTTGTTTGGTGGGCCCGGGCTGGATTCGAACCTGCCACCTTAGGTGTATGTGGCTGGTGCCTTAGCCACTTGAGCCACAGGCGCCGAGCCTGGAATCCCAAATTGATCCACAATTTCCAGCAAGGGCACAAACATCTGGGTACAGGCCTCAAAACATACCTTTGGGGAGGTACATTTGGAGAGGGAGCCTGGAACTCCCCAAAGCAAAGTAGCTGGGATTTTCTGCACAACCATGTAGGGAAAACAAAATTTCAGGTTGTGTGAGCACAAAGTGAAGGACTTAAAAACAACAGGAATTTATCCTCTCTAGCTCATCCTCTACAGCCATATGTCCAAAATCAGGGTGTCTGCATATCTGTTTCCCTCCAGAGGCTCCAGAGAAGGGTCCTACCCTCTCTCCCGGCCTGTGGGGGTTCTGGTTATCCCTGGTCTTGTGACGCCATCATTTCGGTCTCTGTCTCCATTTCCATGTGGCTTTTGCTCTATGTGACTTTTTTTTTGGACAGTCTCACTATTGCCCTTGGTAGAGTACATGGCATCACAGCTCACAGCAACTTCAAACTCTTGGGTTTAAGTGATTCTCTTGCCTCAGCCTCCAAAGTAACTGGGACTAGAGGTGCCCATTACAACGCCTGGCTATTTTTTTGGTTGTAGCTGTCAGTGTTGTTTGGCTCAAACATGCCAGCTTGGGTATATGTGGCTGGTACCCTAGCCGCTGAACTACAGGTGCCGAGCCTACGTGACTTTTTTTTTTTTTTTAAAGTCTTACTCTGTTGCCCTGGGTAAAGTGCTGTGGCATCATAGCTCACAGCAATCTCAAACTCTTGGGCTTGAGTGATCCTCTTGCCTCAGCTTCCCGAGTAGCTGGGACTATAGGCACCACCATGACACCTGGCTAGGTTTTCTAGTTTGCTATTTTTTTTTTGTCAAGACAGGGTCTCATCTCTTGCTCAGGCTGGCCTCAAACTCCTGAGCTCACGCAATCCACTCACCTCAGCCTCCCAGAGTGCTACAATTACTGGCAAAAGCCACTGTGCCTGGCCTCTATATGACTTTTTTTTTTTTGAGACAGAACTTTAAGCTGTTGCCCTGGGTAGAGTGCTGTGGCATCACAGCTCACAGCAACCTCCAACTCCTGGGCTTAAGCAATTCTCTTGCCTCAGCTTCCCAAGTAGCTGGTACTACAGGTGCCCACCACAATGCCCGGCTATTTTTTGGTTGTAGTTGTCATTGCTGTTTGGCAGACCTGGGCTGGATTCGAACCCACCAGCTCTGGTGTATATGGCCGGTGCCTTAGCCACTTGAACCACAGGCACTGAGTGTGACTCTTATTTGTCTTCTCATCAGGACACCACAAGTTGCATTAAGGTCCACCCTACTCTAGTGTGATCTCATTTCAACTAATTTTATCTACAGAGACCCCATTCCCAATTAAGATCACTTTCTGAAGTTCTACGGGTTGGGAGTTGCACATACCTTTTGGGGGACATGATTCTACCCACAAGGGAAGTAGCAGTGGGGGGAAGGGTGATTCCCCCTAAGTCAACCAAGAGTAAAGAGTCTTGGGCGGCAGCTGTGGCTCAGTGAGTAGGACTCTGGCCTCATATACCGAAGGTGGTGGGTTCAAACCTGGCCCCTTCCGAACTGCAACAAAAAAATAGTCGGGTGTTGTGGTGGGCACCTGTAGTCCCAGCTACTCGGGAGGCTGAGGCAGGAGAATCGCCTAAGCCCAAGAGCTGGACGTTGCTGTGAGCTGTGTAATGCCATGGCACTCTACCCAGGGTGAAAAAGTGAGACTCTGTCTCTACAAAAAAAAAAAGAGTAATGAGTCTTGGGCAGCGCCTGTGGCTCAGTGGGTAGGGCGCCTGCCCTATATACCAAAGGTGGTGGGTTCAAACCCGGCCCCAGCCAAACTGCAGCAAAAAAAATAGCCGGGCATTGTGGCAGGTGCCTGTAGTTCCAGCTACTTGGGAGGCCGAGACAAGAGAATCACCTAAGCCCAGGAGCTGGAGGTTGCTATGAGCTGTGATGCCATGGCACTCTACTGAGGGCAATAAAGTGAGACTGTCACTTTAGTGACAATTTCTCAGTCTCTACAAAAAAAAAAGAGTAGAGTCTTGAGTGAGCTGTGGGGGTACCTGACGATATGGGGGAGATGTTCCTCATTCAAGCAAAGATGAACCTGACTTTGGGGAGAAATTAGATTCCACCCACTTTCTGTTGACCTGACAGGAACGATGTGGTTTCTGCAGCTGCTTCTTCTACCCTGCAGTTCTGACTTCCTCTCTCAAAGTGATCTTTTTTTTTTTCTTTTCTTTTTGAGATAGAGCCATGGCATCAAAGCTCACAGCTACCTCAAACTCTTGGGCTCAAGCAATTCTTTTGTCTCAGCCTCCTAAGTAGCTGGAACTACAGCCACAATGCCCGGCTATTTTTTTTTTTTTTTTAGAGATGAGGTCTCGCTCTGGCTCAGGCTGGT
>NW_003852424.1:15086987-15106942 GCF_000181295.1 Otolemur garnettii | reverse complement strand
CTGGGCTGGATTCGAACTCACCAGCTCAGGTGTATGTGGCTGTCCGCTTGAGCAACAGGCGCCAAGCCTTTTTTTTTTGAAATAGAGTCTTACTTTGTCACCGCTGGTAGAGTGTTCTGGCATCATAGCTCACAGCAACTTCAGATTCTTGGGACTACAGGCACCCACCACAATGACCGGCTATTTTTAGATCTTGCTCTAGCTCAGGTGGTCTTGAATTTGTGAGCTTAGGCGATATACTCGCTTTGGCCTTCCGGAGTTCTAGGATGACTGGCTTGAGCCACCACGCCTGGCCCCTGTGATCTTATAAAAGGTATGGTGAGGCTGGGCGTGGTGGCTCATGCCTGTAATCCCAGCACTCTGTGAGGCCAAGGTGGGTGGATCGCTTGAGATCCTGAGTGTGAGACCAGCCTGAGCAGTGGTGAGACCTTGTTTCTAAAAAATAGCTGAGTGTTGTGGTCGGCACCTGTAGTCCCAGCTACTCAGGAGGCTGAGGCAAGAGGATCCCTTGAGCCCAAGAGTTTGAGCTTGCTGTGAGGTATGATGCCACAGCACTCTACTGAGGGCAACAAAGTAAGACTGTCTCAAACAAAAAAGGTATGGTGGCATCTTCCTCCCAGAAGAACCCCATTTCCACAATGTGGACACTCCCTTTCTGGTAGGTGGAAATTAAATATTCCTTAGCTCAAGGAGATACTGGGCTAAGAAGGGAGTGGAAAGGAACCTGGGGACCCCAACTGTACCGGGTGATGTTGATGTTTCTTGGGTATGAGGTGCTCCCTACAGGATGTGAGGAGAAAGGTCCTCAACTCTGGGTGGTTGTCCCCAAATTCATAACCTCGCTTTAATTACAAGAAAACAGACATGCTGAGGTCAGGACACCTGACCAGCCTCTTAGAGATTGTCCAGGGAACTAAAAATGTCTGAGGATAGCCCAGAGGACCCTGAGGATACTTATTGCAATGTGGGAACCTGGATGAAACTCTGGCACAAAAAAGAGAACATTAGGGAAGACTATTAACATCTAAATGAACTCTAGGGTTCAATTAACAGCAGTGCATCACTGTCAGTTTCTCAGTTGCGACCAGGGTCCCACAATTCTATGAGATGTTAAAATTAGAGAAAATACATTGATGATGAGATGCAGACTCTCTTGCAACTTTCCTGTAAATCTAAAGTTATTCGAAAATAAAAGGTATATTTTTAAAAAGTGTGATATGTCAGTCTTTCTCTACCCACAGCCCTCCATGGCTCCCACTTTCCTCAAGGTCAAAACCCACATCCTTCCACAAGCCCACCAGGTCTTGTCCGACTTGCCCCATCCCCTCCCACCCTCCTCTCCTCTGTCTCTTCCCCTCCTCACTCTGCTCCAGCCACATGGGCCTGCTTGCTGTGCCTCCAACATGCCAGGTATGGTCCTGCCTCTGGGCCTTTGCACAGGCTGTCTCCTTGCCTGGAATGGTTTTTCCCTAGACAGCCATGCAACTCAAGCCTATGTCTCCTGAAGTATATGCTCACATTTTACAAACTCAGCGAGTCACTATAGCCCCTCCCTTGCAGTGAAGTTCCTTTATTTCACATCAAATTAATTAATTATTTTTTTTTTTTTGAGACAGAGTCTCACAATGTTGTCCTTGGTAGAATGACATGGCATCACAGCTCACAGCAACCTCAAACTCTTGGGCTTGAGCAGGTCTCTTGCCTCAGCCTCCCAGTAGCTGGAACTACAGGTGCCCACCACAACGCCTGGCTATTTTCTTGTTCTTGTTGTTTAGCAGGGCTTGGCTGGGTTCAGGCTAAAGGTATCCTCCTGCCTCAGTCTGCTGAGTAGTTGGGACTACAGGTGCCCACCACGATGCACAGCTAGTTTGTCTATTTTTAGTAGACAGGCTGGTCTTGAAATCTTGAGCTCAGGCAATCTACCCTCCTTGGCCTTCCAGCTGTGAGCCACTGTGCCCAGCCTTTTTTTTTTTTTTTTAAAAGAAAGAGTCTCCCTTTATTGCCCCCGGTAGAGTTCCGTGGCAGCATAGCTTATAGCAACCTCTAACTCTTGAGCTCAAGTGATCCTCTTGCCTCACCCTCCCTAGTAGCTGGGACTACAGGCACCTGCCACATGCGCAGCTTGTTTTTTGGAGACAGGTCTTGGTCTTGCTCAGGCTGGTCTCAAACGCATCAGCTCAAGGGATCCACTCGCCTCAGCCTCCCAGAGTGCTTAGATTACAGGTGTGAGCAACTGCACCTGGCACGTCTGCCCTTTTTAAAAAATATTTATTTATTTATTTATTTTTTGAGAGAGGGTCTTACTCTGTCACCCTGAGTAGAGTGCTGCAGCATCATAACTCTTGAACTTAAGCGATCCTCTTGCCTGAACCTCCTGAGTAGCTGGGACTACAGGTGCCTGCCACAATACCTGGCTAATTTTTCTACTTTTTTTTTTTTTAACAGAGTCTTACTTTGTTGACCACAGTAGAGTGTTGTGGTGTCATAGCTCACAGCAACCTCTTGGGCTTAAGGGATTCTCTTGCCTCAGACTCCCAAGTAACTGAGACTAGAGGTGCCTGCCACAACACCTGGCTATTTTTAGGGACGAGGTCTCCCTATGACTCAGGATAGTCTCAAACTGGTGAGCTCAGGCAATCCACTCACCTCAGCCTCCCAAGTGCTATAATTACAAGTGTGAGCCACTGTGCCTGGCCTTTTTTTTTTTTTTTCTTCTTGAAGCAGAGTCTCATTCTGTCACCCTGGGTAGAGTGCCATGGCTTCATAGCTCACAGCAACCTCAAACTCTTTGGCTTCAGCAATCCTCTTGCCTCAGCTTCCCCAGTAGCTGTGACTACAGAAGCCCACCACAATGGCCATGTAATTTTTCCATTTTAGTAGACGGGGTGGTCTCGAACTCCTGATCTCAATCAATCCTTGCCATGGCCTTCCAGAGCACTAGGATTACAGGTATAAGCCACTATGTCTGGCCAAAACATTGAACTTTTTTTTTTTTTTTTTGGAGACAGAGTCTCACTGTCACCCTTGGCAGAGTGCTGTGGCATCACACCTCACAGCAACCTCCAAATCTTGGGCTTAAGTGATTCTCTTGCCTCAGACCTTCCAAGTAGCTAGGACTACAGGCGCCTGGGTCAACATCTGGGTATATATATATTTTTTTTAGAGACAGAGTCTCACTTTGTCACCCTCAATAGAGTGCTATGGCATCACAGCTCACAGCAACCTCCAACTCTTGGGCTTAGGTGGTTCTCTTGTCTCAGCCTCCCGAATAGCTGGGACTACAGGTGCCCACCACAACGCCTGGCTATTTTTTTTTTTGTTGCAGTTTGGCCAGGGCCGGGTTTGAACCCACCACCCTTGGTATATGGGGCCGGTGCCCTACTCACTGAGCCACAGGCACCACCCAATATCTGGGTATTTTTTTTGTTGCAGTTGTCATTGTTGTTTAGCTGGCCCAGGTCGGGTTTGAACCCACCAACCTAGGTGTATGTGGCCAGCACTCTACTCACTGAACTACAGGTGCCACCAACATTGAACTTTAAAAAGCTAAAGTGTATGATATGTGAATTCTGTCCTAATAAGGTTATTTATCAAAACAAGACAAAGCAAAGATGACAGGCAGGGCGTGGGGGCTCATACCTGTAATCCTAGCACCCTGGAAGGCCGAGGAAGGTAGATTGCTTGAGCTCACAAGTTTGAGCAGAAACAAGACCCCATCTTTAATAAAAATAGAAAAACGAAGGCAAGAGGATTGCTTAAGCCAGAGTTGGAGGTTGCTGTGAGATTTGATGCCATGGCATTCTACCCAGAATGACAGCTTGATGTTCTGTCTCAAAACAAAAACAAAACAAAACAGCAACAACAAGACAAAGCAAAGATGATAAAATAATTTCCTGCACAACTGGCAGGCAGGGCTGGGTGATGCATTTGATAACTGATTCAACTAAGGTACTAAGGTATAGGCAGAATGATAACAGAACTATTTGTAGAAGCAGTGGTAGCCATGGAGCAGCTATATGATGAAGATTAACTCAATTCACCCATGTCTATCCTGGGAGGCAGTGAGGTAACTGAGGTCACTGGGTAGATCTTTTGCTTCAGGTGTGTGGGCTGCACTGATGGGAACACCACCTCCTCCAGGAAGCCCTCCCTGCTGTCCCTGGGCTCTGCTGGACACACTGGACACCACTCGTTAGGGCCCCCTCTTTCTTTTTCATTTTTTTATTTTTTATTTTTTGTGGTTCACAAACTTTTTTTTTTTTTTTTTTGAGACAGCGCCTCAAGCTGTCACCCTGGATAGAGAGCAGTGGCATCACAGCTCACAGCAACCTCCAACTCCTGGGCTCAAGCGAGTCTCCTGCCTCCGCCTCCCAAGTAGCTGGGACTACAGGTGCCCGCCAAAACACCCGGCTATTTTTGGTTGCAGCCGTCATTGTTGTTTGGCAGGCCTGGGCTGGATTCGAACCTGCCAGCTCAGGTGTATGTGGCTGACGCCTTAGCCGCTTGAGCCACAGGCTCCGAGCCACAAACTTTTATTGATAATCATTTCATAAGATTGTTTACAAAAGATGTATTTTGTTTAACCAGAATTAAACATGGAAAACTCTGTATATAAATCTCCTTGTCTGCAAAAAAAAAAAAAAATCACTTCATAAGAACTAAGTAATTTAAGTTACAAATGGCACTTTCCTACTTTTTTTAATTATTATTTTAATTTTTTTTAGAGACAGAGTTTGTCACCCTTGGTAGTGCTGTGGCGTCACAGCTTATAGCAACCTCCAGCTCTTGGGCCTAGGCAATTCTCTTGCCTCAGCCTCCCGAGTAGAGGGCCCCCTCTTTCTTTGGGGGCAATTGTTGAGCCCCACATGCAGAGATAGGAGGTGAGTCTTCTTAGCTTGACAATGGTTCTGAGCTGAAATAGGAGTGGGGTTCGCCTCCTTCTCAACCCCATAGGCCAATGCCCTGTCCTGCTCTAATAGCAGGCAGGTGAGGGACTCCCAGGCCTCATCTCCTGGCAGCTCCTCCCCTCTACTCCTTAGTCATGCTGATTGGCCCATGTGGCTGTGTCCAGCCACCTGTTGCTGTTTGTCAGTGGGGCCACACTCCCCACACTCCAGCCCTGTCACAAGGCTCAGCGCAGTGGCTTGAGGGTAAGCAGGGCTGGGGGTGGTCGGTGCAGTGGTGTGGGTCCCCTTGGTCTGGGGGTGTCCCTGAGGTCCATGAGGATCCCCAACTCTTTTGGCTGCCCCCCACCCACACACCCAGGGCCAAACACTGGCCTTCCTACCCCTGGGCCCCTCCCCCACTCCATGCTCTAGGCCATTCCAAGTCTTGGCTTCCTAGGGATGGGGACACATTACTACCAGCAGCTGGAGGCCCCAGAGACCCCCCCCCCAAAGCAGGGTTTGACTTGAAACTCTTGCAACCCACAGCTAAAGCCTGTGTCTCCAGCCTCACTTTCCTCATTTGCCATAGGGAACACAGTTGGGCTAGATCTAGTTGCTGGGGCTTATACCTCTAGATTCGCAGGGTCAGGCAGGAGTTTTGGGTGCCAGGAATGGCCCAGAGGGAGACCCTATGGAAGCAAAGGCCTGGAAGGGGCTGTGCCATCTGCTGGCTTGTCCTGCTGGCCTCGGGCACAGATAAAAATAGTCCCTAGCCTTAGAGAACATGAGCTGACCCTGGGGCCAAGGGTTCTGGTTTGGGTTGTGCCATTGACTTATTGGTGTATAGCCTTGGGTGGGCTCCAGCTCTCTGGGCCCCAGCAGCCTTTGCTGCTGCACCCGTGGGTGCTGGGGCAGCCAGCAGAGGCTGGACTATAGAGCGGGGCCCCAAGGCAGGCATGTGGGGCTAGGGGAGGGTGCTCAGGGAGAATACCTAGGCCATGTCTGACATAAGGATGAATTTGTCAAGTGAAAGGTACTCAAGGCAGAGATAAGGGCTGGGATGTGGGAGCACAGGGGCCAGTTAACTCATGTCCATAGAGACACAGGTCAGGCCCAGGCCACAGCAGGGGCTCAGTACATGTAACACTCCTCTTCCCCACCTCTCCCAGGCAGCTCTGGATCTGCTGGATCCATGGCAACCAGAGGCTGGGAGGAGTTGGACAGAGGCCTAGGCAGCTGCCAGGCTGGCAAGGACCTCTCTGTGCTGGCTGAGCCCCAGGAGGACAGGGTTCGAGGTAGCCTTGGGGACTGGTAGGACAAAGCCCATCCCCAGGCATGCCCTTGAGCCAGGATGCTCATCTTCAGAGCAGAGCTTAGTCTCCCACATTGGACTGGCTTGAACTGTGGTCCCTCCGTCCAAACCTAGGTCCCTATTTCTGCCTCAGGGGGTTGTAAGGTGCCCCTGAGGATCACAGGTGCTAGCAGAATCCTACCTTATCACTAAAGTGCTCTTGCCTTTCGGTAAAGCTCTCTCTGAGCCCATCTCCTCTGTGAAATGGTAACTGTCACCTGCACTTCACTCAGCAGAGCCAGGGGTAGAATGTGGGGTTGGCCTAGGGGTCCCTGTCACCTTGACTCTCCCTCTGTTCCCCCCAACAGGGACATCCAGGCTGGCCGACCCTAGCAGCTGGCCCCATGTGAGTAGCTGGGGCCCTCTAAGTGATAGCCCAGGAGACCCTTGGAGTAGGGACGAACTGGTCAAGGTGGGTAGGAAAGGTTTGGGGCTGGAAGGAAACACCCAGAACGTCTGGTGATTTCCCACAGGACACTCAGGAGACCATGGGTGAAGGCAAAAGTGCAGATACCAGGCCCAAGAAGATAGAAAAGGAGCCTGCAGCCAGGGGTGCCCCAGGATCTGGGAAGGAGAAGCTAAAAGCTGGAGCAAGTCTGTTTGCAGGGGGCATGGGTGAGGGGGAATGGGCATGGGACAGCATAAGCCAGGTCCCTGAAGCTGGGTCCTTGGGTGGGCAGGGGGGGTGAGGGGATGTGACCCGGGTTTCTGCCTGGGTGGTATCCAGGTGTGGCAGGAAGCAACTAACTGGATTAGGAGCCTCCATTAATGCATGACACAAGCTGAGGCACCTAAGATTCAGCAAGTTATCATATAAAAGCATCTGGGTATCTGAAGACTGCACAGCCAGGTGTGGCAGAGCTGGGTTCAGGAAACAGGTGACCCCCTTCGCTGCTCCCATGCCTGGGGTGCGGGCTGCCTATACTTGTCTCCGCAGGCCCTCGCACTGCCCCTGCTCCCAAGAAGACACAGGCTGCTTCACCCCTGCAGCCACCACCACCACCTCCGGCCCTAAGCGAGGAGCTGCCCTGGGGGGAGGTGACACTCAACAAATGCCTGGTGCTGGCCTCCCTGGTAGCGCTTCTGGGCTCAGCTTTCCAGCTGTGCCATGGTGAGCAGAGCTTCCCAGAGGCAGCTTCCCACCCCTCCAGGAAAAGGCCTGGGCAGGCAGCCTCTTTTTTAGGGAGGGTCTTGTGCACCCTCATAGCCAGGCCTGCATCTTTCTCTAGAACATGACGCCCCATCTCCCCTTAAATGACGGGCCTTGTCATGTCCCCCTCACCCCATGATGGGCCAGTGAGCTGGACTTCTTTTCCCCTGCCCCCACCTTGTGCACTCTCTCCCTCCACAGGGATGGACCTGGTGTGCCCCATGGTCAAGACTTCCCCCCCATTGTGGACCCTGGGGGCCCTTCCCCTTCAAAAGTTGGGCCCTGTGCGTCCTCTTCCCCACTGATCTTGTACTTGGCTCTCCCCAGTCTGCTCTGCCGCCTTTCCTGCTCACTGCTAAGGAAGCTAGTGAGGGCCTCATTCCCCTACCTCAGGCAGGCCTGCCTCCTTCCCTTGGTAGGGATGCTCCTACAGCCCACCGAGAAAGAATGACTGGTCCTTTTGTGACGGGAAAAAGAGACCTTCCAAGAGAAGGTCTTGGAAGGTCTCTTTCTCGGAAGGATCCAGCCCAACATCAGCTAACCTGGTGGCAAGAGTAGCTCCATCTGTCTCGGAGAGAAGAGCTCTAGAGGTGAGGGAGGGACGAATGGTTGGTGGGTCCCTCCACTCTGGATGACTCTTGTCCTGCCCGTTCCCCGTAGACACAGTGGTTGGAGAAGTGGCTGTCCCACCGCCTGCCCCTGAGCTGTGGGCCCCACCAAGCTTGGTCCGGAAGGAGTCCACATCACTCCCAGTGAGCACTTCCTTCCAGTGACAGCGGGCAGTGGGGATTTTATCTAGAGGGAAAGGGGCCAGGCCTACTGCGGAGGTGGGCGCTGACCCCAGGACCACACTGTCTTGCAGCCTATGCCTACAGCGTGGGCGCCCCTACCTGGGCTGCCTGCACCCCAGGCAGAGGCGAGGGACAGGCCCAAGATTTCCAGGAATCGAAAGGCAACTGAGAAGGATGAGGAGGAACCTGGGAAGACCGCTGGGGAGGATTGCGCTCCCCTTGCAGATCGAGGACCCAAGGAGAGCCAGAGGAAGGTGGAGAAGCCGCGGGAGAGGCCGCGAAAGGAGGAGAGGTCAAGAAAAGAGGAGAGGCCGAGGAAGGAGAGGCCCCCAGCCTCCAGGAAGGCTAACAAAGGGAACTATCAGCCGTGGGCGCGAGACTTCCGGGATGCGGAGCACAGCAAGAGACAGCCTTGGGCCTCCCCACATCGCCCCAGTGAGCAGCACCGGCCTTTGGGCCGCCAAAAGCATATCACAGGCAAGGGGCGAGACTGAGCCGGCCTGGGTTATGCGCACTAGTTCCCGAACCACTTCACTCTTGGCTGTGGCTCCACAGCTCAGCAAAATAAAGCGAGTGCTGCGGCCGCCGCGTTGCCTGCTCTTTTGAGCCTGGACCCAGAACCAAGCACTGGGCCTGAATGATGGGGTTGAGGCGCTGCAGACGGGGAAAAAGACAGTGGGAGTGCAAGGACAGCAAAGGAAGTCCCGCGGCTCCCAAACACGTACAAACACCTCAGCCAGGTGGTGACCAGATTACCAGGTGACCAGGTCTTTATTGAGATGATGCTTAGGGTACGAATAAATACGGGGAGGGGCGCACCGGGCTCCTGAGGACAGCAGTACGTACAGCGTGAGCTCACCGGCAGCCGCACTCCGTGGCCACCATGTTGGGCACGTGGTGCGCACTGATGCGCTCCTCCGACAGGCTGATCAGGAGCTTGCCGGCATACGCGGTAGGCACACAGCAGGGTGGGCGCGCTAGGGCGGCCCCGCGGGCCTGCATTTTGAGCAGTAGCACTACATGGTTGCCATAGCGCGGGTTGCGGTCGGACTGCGGCCAGCCGCACGCGCCCTGGCAGTTGTTGGCCTGGTATGTCTCCGGGATAAGCACCGAGCGCTCGGCGCGGAGGTCCACGCTGAGCTCCCGCAGCGCGCACGGCCCGTCGGTGGTGGCAGTCCCAGCGCTGCGCTGCGCCCGCCCCGGCCCGCGCAGGTCCCGCCCACGCCACTCTGCCCGTAGCCCCTGCAGCGCCTTCAGGAGGAGCAGCGCGCGCAGTGGCCCGCCGGGGCCGCCAGAGTCTCCCGGGCACAGGGCAAGCAGACGCGCTAGCAGCGGGACTGCGGCCGGCGGCAGGCCTGGAAGGCCGCGCAGCTCGGCGGCCGCCGCTTGTAGCTCGGCAGCCACTCGTCGCGTCAGGCTCTCAGTCCACGGAGCCGATGTTGGGCTCTGAGGCGCCGCGCGGTCTGCGTCTGCTACAGGCGGCAGCAGCAGTAGCAGCGGCTCCTCGCCGTCGAGCATGCGCTCCAGTGCCGCGGGGTCCGACAGGTTGACCAGGCCCTGCGGAAAACTGGCCAGCGCATCTGGGTCCAGGGACAGGCGCGGCGCTGAGGCCTGGGCCGGGAAGACCCTCAGCGCGCGCACTAGGCGCGTAAGCGTCTCCAGGAAGGGGTCCGCGCTGGGCGGCGGCTCCTCAGGCCCCCGGGACGGCCTGAAACCCGTCGTGGGGCGAGTTAAAAGCGGGCGCCAGGCAACGCCTCCCCCACCACCCTCGCTACCCCCACCTGGGCCTGCGCACACCTGGGCGGCGGAAAGGGCACTGTATCCAATTGGCCTTGCGCGGGGAGCGGCGTGAGCTGGGACCCGGGCAATAGGAGCAGGGCGGGAGTCATCCGCGTGAAGCAGCGGGGGTTGTCGGCAAACAGCAACACTTGCAATTGGGTGGTACTCAGAGGGGAATCTGCGCAGGCGGCGCGGGGCGGCTCAGGCGCTGGGGGCCCTGAGCAGCTGCCACCGCCCCACTCTTTGCTGTGACTTACCGTCTCCGCGGGACCTCAGGGTCAAGGCGAGCCCGGAGCCGCGCCAGGCTTCTTCCGGGCGGTCCAGGGCCAGTGCCAGGTAGCGGGTGTCCCGGGACGGGCAGAGCCTCTGCGGGGAGGGGCCCGGCCTGGCTGGATGGGGTGGCAGCGCCGCCGTGCCCAACCCTGCTCTCCTTCCTCCTACCACCCGGTCCCAAATCCAGACTTGACTCAGCCCTCCTATGAAGTGAACCTTCTAACAAATCCGGTCCCCTCCCCAGCAGAGAGGGCTCCTGGGGGGCCCCGGGCGTGCACCTCCCTGGTACCTGGGTGCCGGGCAGCCCAGCCCCAGCGACAGTGACCTCGGGGCCGCGCCCGGTGTACAGCACCAGCAGCGCCAGTTCTGGGGGACCAGCTCCTCCAAGTGGGGGTTCTTGGAACCTCAGCGAGGGTATTGGCTCCCAGGTCACTGCAGCCACAACGGGATGCCTGAGCAACAAGAGCCTAGGCACCCTCCCCACCTGCCCATCTGTCACCTGTCCTGCAGGAAGAGCCCCTACCCCACCCAAGAGCCATCCTTGCAGCTCTGGACTTTAGGACACTGATGCATGGTCCTCTCTGCTGCTTCTCCCAGCCAGGGAGGAGTGACCGTCCAGTGGAGAGTGGCAATATCAGGGTTCTGGTGGGGTCACCACCTTGGAGCCTCCGAGGCTGGGAAGGTCCCAGGAGCAGGCTGTCTGGGGTATGGGGACAACTTTTTTTTTTTTTTTTTTTAAAGAGATAAGAGTCTCACTTGATTGCCCTCAGTAGAATGCTCTGGCGCACAGCTCACAACCACCTCCAATTCCCGGGCTTAGGCCATCCTCTTGCCTCAGCCTCCCACCTAGCTGGAACTACAGGCACGTGCCAAAACACCTAGCTATTTTTTTGTAGCAGTTTGGCTGGGGCTGTGTTCAAACCTGCCACCCTCGGTATCTGGGGCCAGTGCTCTACCCACCAGGGATCTGTGCAACTTCTGACCCCAGACAGGACGGTGATACCTACCCCCCAGGGCAGAGACTGGTGGGGATGGATCTCTCCAGTACCCAATCTTTCTGGGGAGGACCCTGGGCCCACCTACCTTCCTCCAGGTGCAGGACTAGCAGCTGCTGCCCCTGTGGTGCCCCCAGCCAGGCCCCAAGGCGCTGTAGAAGGAGCAAGGCAGCCTGCTTGTCGCCTGGGTTGCAGACCCCAAAGGTGGCCAAGTCTTGGGGCCCCCAGTGAGCCTGCTGCACAGCCCTCAGGAAGGCCCACTCATAGCTGCTCAGGGACCCTGCCACCTGCACGGGGGCTCCACTGTGGTTGCTGTCTCCACCCAGAGTCACCAGGCACAGGGGATCCCCTCGGCTGCCTGATGGCTGCCAGTCCCAATCTTTGTGAAAGATGAGACCCCCTGTGCTGGCAGCTGGCTCTGCTGCTCTAGGGGTCCCAGCTGCCAGCAGCAGAGCCAGGAAAGGGAGAGGCAGGCCATGCATCATGGGTGCTACCAGAGGAGGCACTGCCCTGGCTTAAATGAGACAAGCCGAGGGTGGGATGTTATCTCCTCTGTGGTGACCTTGGGGGACAATGCCCAGCACCCCCAGAGCCCAAGCCCAAGCAGCCTTCTCAAAGAGCCCTTTCTGTACTGGGCCCCAAAGCCTATCTCCCCTTACTGTCCTTGAGGGCCCCTCCAGAGGGGGAAGGGACTTGCTGGGCTGCCAGATGGTAAACAGTGGCAGGTCTGGTACTAGGGAGGGGAGAGACCAAATGTCCTAGTGTTCAGGCCCTTGGGTGGGTGGGCCTGGAGGGTGGCCCTGAATTCAGCTTGGTCTTCCCACCCCTGGGGAGCTGCCTAGAGGCTTCCAAGGGCATTGAGTAGTTTGGTTTCCCCTCCCAAATAGTGGGCCCCCAGACCCATTCCTGGCTGGCTGGCAGATGCTGGTAGGTTTGTTCTCCATGGGGTGGCCTCCAGGAACCAGCTGCCACCCCAGCTATGTACAAGGATCCTCCAGTAGCTGCATGGTCTCCACAGTTGGACCCCATCTGGTACAGGGAGCATTCAATAGCAGCCCTCTGAGTCCCATAGCACCACACTTAACACATCATTCCTGCCACAAGTGGGGGAGGCTGTTTACTGAGCTCAGAACAGTACAAAAGATGAAAATTCTCTTGTGAGAAACTGCAGGAACACAGAACACCAGGCTTGCTGGGCAAAGGGGTCACTACTTAGTTGGTTGGGGGAGGAGGAGGTATATTCCCAGGGCCTTCGGAAGGAAGTGGGGGCCTCAGCATTGGAGGCATGGGAGTTGGGGGGTGTACCCCAGGATTTGAGGGGTGTACCCCAGGGGGCTGAGGGTGGACCCCAGGAGCTGGAGGATGGACACCAGGAGCTGAGGGGTGGACCCCTGGGGGCTGAGGGTGGATCCCTGGGGCTTGGGGGTGGACCCCCGGGGCCTGGGGGTGAACTGCAGTAGTTGAAGGATGTACTCCAGGGGCCTGGGGATGAACCCCAGCTGATGGAGGAGGGTGGACTCCTGGGGCTGGTGGGTGGACCCCTGGAGCTGGGGGATGGACCCCGGGAGCTGGAGGGTGGACCCCAGATGCTGGTGGGTGGACCACTGGTGCCGGGGGATGGACCCCAGGGGCTGGGGGATGAACCCCGGATGTGGGAGGGTGGACCACTGGTGCTGGAGGGTGTACCCCAGGAGCTGGGGGGTGGACCCCAGATGTGGGAGGATGGACCACTGGTGCTGGGGGGTGGACCCCAGGGGCTGGTGGGGGCAGCTGGGGAGGTCCTGGGGGCCCTGAGGGTGCAGGCCCTGTGGGGGGCATGGGGGGCAGGGGCAGGCCCCCAGGTGGGGGTGGTGGCAAAGACTCAGGCAAAGGAGGCCGAGGAGGCAACCCATTCATCAGTGGGGGTGGAGGCCGCTTCACCCCAGGAGGCCCAGCAGGAAGGCTGGGTGGAGCTGGGGGCTTCTCCATCTTAAAGTGGAACTGGAGGAAAAACTAGAGAGAGAAACAAGAGGATCAGCAGGACCGCTGCTATGGAGGTGAGGCCTGCCAGGGCAGCTGCCATGAGGCCCCAAGCTACCCGGGACTTGCCATAACTGACCTGCTTGGTTTCTCTGTTCCAGTGAGTCCAAAACTTGCCTTCAGCCTTGTCGATCTCTCTGCTAGGTACCTAGGAGGATTGGGGGGGAAGGTGGGCAGAGAGGGCTCCTGGTCTCTGGCCTTCAGAACCATGAGGGCCCAAGGCCGCAGGGCTGACATTCAGGCAAGAAATTTAAGGGAGCCTGAGGTGCCAGTTTCCTGTGTCCTCCAAGGGGACTCCTCCTTAGAACCCCAGGGGAAGGCCCAGCCCAACAAAGTGTTTTAGTTGGGACAAGGTTCACTTAAAGAGTAAGATAGACTCTAGCTCAGTTGCTTACCAATTCCACCACCCTGAGAAGACTGCAGTCTATGTCACTTGTCACTGGCCCATGCACAGGACACAGGCTACTGTAATCCCTCAAACAGCCTGGCCTGGGAGAAGGGGGTGTTAAGTAACTTGGCCAAAACGTCACAGACCCACTTGTTGAGCCCACGTCAGGGTCTGTACTTTGTGGGCACAGTGGGAATCACTAGAGGCACCTCCTGAGAAAAAGGGAATGCTCAGAGGGGATACCACCACCAGAGGGGATAAACACCCTGGAATGAACTGGCAGTTGCCTCAACCTGAACTGTACAGACCCCTCTTTTTTGAGACAGGTCTTACTCTGCTGCCCTGGGTAGAGTGCTGTGCCGTCATAGCTCACAGCAACCTCAAGCTCTTGGGCTCAAGTGATCCTCTTGCCTCAGCCTTTGGAGTAACTAGTACTAAAAGCACCTGCCACAATGCCCAACTAGTTTTTTTTTGCAATTTTTTTTGGCCAGGGTTGGGTTTGAACCCGCCACTTCTGACATATGGGGCTGGCGCCCTACTCCTTGAGCCACAGGCACTGCCCCATGCCCAACTAGTTTTTTCCATTCTTTTTTTAGAAGAGATGGGATTGGCTCGGCGCCTATAGCTCAACCGGCTAAGGCGCCAGCCACGTACACCTAGGGTGGCAGGTTCGAATCCCCAGCCCGGACCCGCCAAACAACAATGACGGCTGCAACCAAAAAATGGCCGGGTGTTGTGGCGGGCGCCTGTGGTCCCAGCTACTTGGGAGGCGGAGGCAAGAGACTCGCTTGAGCCCAGGAGTTGGAGGTTGCTGTGAGCTGTAATGCCACGGCACTCTGCCCAGGGGGACAGCTTGAGGCTCTGTCTCAAAAAAAAAAAAAAAAAAAAAAAAAGAAGAGATGGGATTTCACTCTTGCTCAAGCTGGTCTCAAACTCCTTAGCTCAGGCAATCCACATGCCTTGGCCTCCCAGAGTGCTCAGATTACTGGCGTGAGCCACCACACCTGGCCTATAGACTCTTCTTGATCCCATGTCTCATGGGGTCTTGGGGGACCCCAGCAGTTATGCTACCTTGAAGGCAATGGTCTCATAGGGCTCTGCAGCCATTAGCAAATATTGCCAGCGCCGGTCTGGGGGCTCGATCCTCTGCTCATAGGCAGACATGAATCGGTGGCGGGGCATGATGCCCTCAGCAATCTCAGGGTAGTCGATCTGTGGAGACACAACCAGGTGACAACACTGCTCTTCAGGCGGTACCTCTGGGACCCCCTCCTCTCACACCTGGCACCTGGGGTCTTATCTCACCTGGAAGAGAAGGCTCTGCTGGCCCATCTCTGAGTCCCTCTGCTTGGTCACTGCAACACACAAAAGCCTTGGGTCAGGGCTGGCTCACTGCCCTAGCTAACTGTGCCCACTCAACAGGGGAGCAGGTCACCGGGAGGGTTCTCCACTAACAGCAGCCGGGCCCGGGGACTCTGTGCTACAGGTGAGGCAAAGGTGTGACAAGGCCAGATCACCTACCCTAGATCATTTAAGACAGGAGTTGGAGGGTCCTCCTCAAGGCCTGCCAGCAAATGCTGTTCAAAGGGGTGCTTAGTCTCATAGCCCCTAGAGGCCTTGGCACTGGCCTTGCCTCTCCCCTTGGGTACTGGGACACCAGAGGGCAGAAGCCAGGGACTTCATGACTGGGACCCAATTGGGGCCAGCCTGAATCCCAGCACTGTACATGGAGGCCTTGTACATCAGAATTCAGCTCCTAGGTGTGGTAGTTTCATCCCTGCAGGGCCACCTGTCTTCTAGCTGTCCTTCATGTGGCCCCAGGGCACATCATGCTCCCTGTCTCCCCAGTGCACTGAGAACAGGCCTAGGGGCTCCAGCCAGCCCTTGTTCCTCAAGCAGACCCTGGGACTATAGGGTCCTGTCTGTGGTATTAGCACATCAGATACCCCACCTTCTATGAAGAACACTTGCTGGGTAGGTTGCCTTCCTTCCTCTCCAACTCCAGAAACACAATCCCTATGTTCCAATCTGAATGCTTAACCAGTTTCTGAAATAGCCAAACTGAGAACCTACCCTCTGCTAAGGGTCCCCACTCACTAAGCTGCCTCCTAGACAAATTCTCTTTCCTCTTCTGAGTTTCAAGTTCAAGGAGGACATGCCAGGGCCCCAATGCCCTCCCATGAGATCGCATGATGCCCTAATAGGAGAATAAGAGCACAGAGGGGAAGCCAAGCTCCACATATCAGTGCCCAGGGCACACATGGGCCAGCAGGGTGAGGAGGGTGTGGACCCTGGCTCAGCCAGGAAAGGGACTACCAGACAGGATGGATGCTTGCCCAGCCCAGCCTAACAGCTCTTAGACATTGGGAGAGGTTATAGATGGGTAAGGGATGGCCTCAAAGGACAGAGCACAATAGTGCTAAGGCTCAGGGATGAGGGTGTCAGGGTCCCAGCTTCTGTGCTGGAGCCCAAAGAGTTCATTCATGCTGTGACAGCAGCTGCTAGCTGGTGCTGTTCCAGACAGACTTACCTTTGTAGCCTGGGCGGCCAATCTTCACAAACTTCTTCACCTCCACCTTGACCTTCTCAGGTGCAGGCTGGGCAGGGGCCTCCTTCGCCTCCTTGGCTGCTCGCCGGGCCCTACAGGCAGAACAGACCCAGCATTGGGGCCCCTCCCCATGCAGACTACCAAGGCCACGGGCCCTAGTGCTGGCAGTCCCTTTGCCCCGACCTTGGAGCTCATCTATTCTGGGATGAAGCAGTGATAGGTTCTTGTCACACTCCCCATTGTCTCTTGCTGGGGCCCTTTAAAAAACTCCACGCCTCTTTATTCTCCAATACTGATCAGAGACCTGACTCTAGCCCCAGGCACAGGCTACTCTGGTTTCACCATCTGGTAACTGGGACTTGAGGGGTTCACAGAGACCATCAGCTATCAGAAGGGATGTGAGGTACTCACAAGTTGGTTTGGTGCTTCTTTCCTTGGGTATGTGCGAGATAGCTTCCCTGGAGTGGAAAAGGAAAAGGATAATTCAAGGATAAGTGCACAGGCTCAGGATGCAGGTCTCCATTCCAAAGTTGGGCCATTGCTAAGACCCTGTCAGGGCAGGCACTATGCTTTGAGTGGTGCACCCAGAGATGAGACAGGGCTTGTCCCAGGGACTAAGTGACTAGAGAGGCCTGGAGCAAAGAGGGTCCCAGTGCTAGAAAGACCAATTCTAACAGGTGTGAAGGGGGGAAGGGAAGTCTGAGGAATATCAGTGCTCAGGAGTGTATGGGATGCTCCTAGGCACATACATGTGGATCCACCTGGGCTGGGAACAGCTGCTCAACAATGAACATGTCCTGTGACCCCATTACTCCATCTTGAGAGTACCCACATGGACAGGATACAGTGATCTATGGGGGATTGCACGAGGGGTGACCCTGCAACCCCTTAGGGGACAATGAGCAATGTCTGGGTCGCTGCTCAGCACCAACAGTGCCCAGAATGGCCCCATCCCAGAGAATCATCCAGATGTCAGGCAGAGGGAAATAGCTCTCCTCAGCACTGTCTTGCAGTAGTGAATGAATTGGGAAGCAAACCAAAACAAAACCTATCCCTTAGGGAATGAATTAGTCCAATGTGAATTGACAGTCCAACAGATGAAGTGAGACTTGAATGATCTTATGACTTTTTTTTTTTTTTTGAGACAGTCTTATTATGTCGCCCTAGGTAGAGTACTACTGTGATGTCACAGCTCACAGCAACCTCAAACTTTTGGGCTTAAGCAATTCTCTCGCCTCAATCTCCCAAGTAGCTGGGACTACAGGCGCCCACCACTATGCCTAGCTATTTTTTGGGGGGTTTTTTGAGACAGAGCCTCAAGCTATCCCCCTGGGTAGAGTGCTGTGGCATCACAGCTCACAGCAACCTCCAACTCCTGGGCTCAAGCGATTCTCCTGCCTCAGCCTCCCAAGTAGCTAGGACCACAGGCACCCACCACAACACCTGGCTATTTTTGGTTGCAGCTGTTATTGTTGTTTGGCAGGCCCAGGCTGGATTTGAACCCGCCACCTTAGGTGTATGTGGCTGGCACCTTATCCACTTGAGCCACAGGCACCGAGCTTAGCTATTTTTTTGTTGCAGTTGTCATTGTTGTTTAGCTGGCCTGGGCCGGGTTCAAACCTGCCACCCCGGTATATGTGCCTGGTGCTGTAACTCTGCTATGTACGGGTGCCAAGCCAATCTTATACCTTTTTTTTTTTTTTTTTTTTTTGCGGTTTTTGGCCAGGGCTGGGTTTGAACCCGCCCCCTCCGGCATATGGGCCTGGCGCCCTACTCCTTTGAGCCACAGGCACTGCCCCGATCTTATGACTCTTAAATGATCTGAAGCCACATCCAGCTAACTGTATCTCAAAACCACAATGTAACCTGAAAAAGCCAGTTCCAAGTGATGAGTATTTGTTATTATTTGTGGGAGACTCAAGACAAAAGGCTTGTGATAGTATCTATTATGGCTACACTTCCTGCTCACAGACACATGTTTATGTGAGATGTGGTATCAACAGTGTTCAAAGAAAGTAAGAGAATGTCACCCAGCAACCAGCAGTATACTGGGGCTAGAGGTATTGGATGGAGCTGGGGACAAGGGTACTCAGCCTATATCCAGAGCACTCATAGAAAGGCATGACTTAAAGCAAATGCCCCAGTGAGCGAGTAGTTCTGAGTGGGAGGTCTAGGCTTTTTTTTTTTGAGACAGAGTCTCATTTTGTCGCCCTTGGTAGAATAACATGGCGTCACACAGCTCACAGAAACCTCAAGCTCTAGGGCTTAAGCGATTCTCTTGCTTCAGCCTCCCAAGTAGCTGGGACTATAGGCGCCCGTCACAATGCCTGGCTACTTTTAGAAATGAAGTCTCTCGCTCTGGCTCAGGCTGGTCTCAAACCTGTGAGCTCAGGCAATCCACCTGCCTTGGCCTCCCAGAGTGCTAGGATTACTCCGCTGGGCCTTTTTTTTTTGAGACAAGAGTCTCATTCTGTCACCCTGGGTAGAGTTCTGTAGTGTCATAGCTCACAGCAACTTCAAACTACTTAGGCTCACGTGATCCACTTGCCTCTGCTTCCTGAATAGTTGGGACTATAGGCGTGACCCTGAGTCACTTTCCTCTGCTACCTAAGTAGTTGGGACTATAGGCGTCTGCCACAATGCCCAGCTTATTTTTTTTTTTTAGAGATAGAGTCTTATTTTATCGCCCTCGGTAGAGTGCTGTGGTGTCACAACACACAGCAATCTCCAACTCCTGGGCTTAGGCAATTCTCTTGCTTCAGCCTTCCGAGTAGCTGGGACTACAGGCACCTGCCACAATGCATGGCTATTTTTTTTGTTGCAGTTTGGCTGGGGCCAGGTTCGAACCCGCCACCCTCAGTATATGGGGCCGGTGCCCTACCCACTGAACCACAGGTGCCGCCCTGCCAAGCTTATTTTTAGAGACAGGGTCTTGCTTTTGCTCAGGCTGGTCTCTAACTCCTGAGCTCAGGCGATTCACCTGCCTCAGCCTCCAAGAATACTAGGATTACAGGCATGAGCCACTGTGCCTGGCTGGGTCTAAGCTTTTAATACAGTCTCACAGGACAGGTGTGGTGGCTAAGATGTATGGGACCCCCAGCACACAACTAGAGACTGGGTGTCATAGCACTGGGGAGGAAGTTGTGGTGTAGGGCAGCACCGAAGGAAGCCTGGCCCAGAGGAGACCCACAAAAGCAAAGAGAACACACCTCGTTGTTGTGAAGCGTCAGGCAGAGTTTGCATTCATATGAACCCAGGTGGTTTTTCATAAAATATGGGTCCTGAGGAGGAAAGAAACACCCTGGTTAGATACCACACGCACACTGAGCTGTTGCTGCCCCACGTTCAGAGCACAGCTCTCCCTCATGTCCAGACAAGTACTTTTTATTTTTGAGACAGAGTCTTAAGCTGTCACCCTGGGTAGAGTGCTGTAGTGTCACAGCTCACAGCAACCTCCAACACTTGGACTCAAGTGATCCTCTTGCTTCAGTTTTTCCATTTTTAGTAGAGATGGAGTCTTGCTTTTGGTCAGGCTGGTCTCGAACTCGTGAGCTCAAGCTATCTACTTGCCTCTATCTCCTAGAGTGCTAAGATTATAGCCATAAGCCACTATGCCTGGCCTAGTCAAATTTTTTTTTTTTTTGAGACAGAGCCTCAAGCTACCCCCCTGGGTAGAATACCGTGCCATCACAGCTCACAGCAACCTCCAACTCCTAGGCTCAAGTGAGTCTCCTGCCTCTGCCTCCCAAGTAGCTGGGACTACAGGTGCCCACCA
>NW_003852424.1:15083651-15085954 GCF_000181295.1 Otolemur garnettii | reverse complement strand
CTGGCTATTTTTTGGTTGCAGCCGTCATTGTTGTTTGGCGGGTCCGGGCTGGGGATTTGAACCCGCCACCTTAGGTGTACATGGCTGGCACCTTAGCCGGTTGAGCTATAGGCACCAAGCCTATTTCTGTTAATTTTATAATGTTAAACTGTAATAATAACAAATAATTGTTGAGAAGTGATTACTGAGAACTGCTTATCAAAGTTTGCATTGTTGTCAGGCCCTGCCCTGTTGTGTCCCCTGCCCCCCCCATGTTGTCCTGCTTTACAAATGTTAAAATCTGATCACCGTAGTCTAAGGGGAACCATACATTAACTGCCAGGGGTCTCATCCAGGCAATTCTGCCACAGAGAACAACATCTGGGGACACTGGCTGTCGTTAAAGGGGACGGAGTACCCTGGCACAGAGTGGGTGAAGGCTAGGGACACTGTTCAGCACCTTGTGGCACCCAGGATGGGCCCATCCAGAGAATCATCTGGCCCCAAGCCCTACCTTCCACAGTGCTTGGGAGGAGCGGACCCACCAGTGTCTGTGCACAAGTTGGGTTGGGAAGGAGGCCAAGACCCTGTGCTATGAGGAGTATACCCAGTGTGGGGAGAGGCCAGGGTCTTGAATAGAGCCCCTCAGCATCTCTCTCTGGCTGCCCTAGACCCCCACCCTCTACCAAAGGCCACCTGTGTGCCCCCCTTGTGCAGGGCTCACCTTGTTGATGTCGATAGTTTCTAGGGCCAGCTGCCGGAGGCGTTCCCGCCGGTCCCGGTTGCTCTCAGAGGAGGAGGCCACGCCCCCACTGCCAGTCTTGCCCCCAGGCCGATGTTGGAAGTCCATGGTGCTGGCTTTGGGGCTTCAGTAGACTGTTGTGATACCTGGAGAACAAAAACAATGATTATGATGACTCAGGGTATGGTGGGTACACTGGGACATTCTCTGGGCTGTGGGTATGACCAGCCCTCACCTTGCATGGCCACTACCTAGAATCGCCACCCCCTAGTCCAGGAGGCCAGGGGCCTCTGTGGGTCAGGCACAGAAACAGGAAACTGGAACCTGTCTTGAGAGGCTCCTGATATGGGTCCTAAAAGATTACAGGCATGTCTCCAAGTGACCGTGGGGGAGGGTGATGGTGAGGTCACAGCCCAGAATGAAATGGTAACTTGGAGCCCAGAGAAGGCTCAATCAGAGAAGACAGAGGCCAAGTTCTCACAAACAAGTTACCATCTCCAAGAAGCCTTCCCTGATTGGCACAGCCTATAGTGTTCACTCCTTCCTCCCAATTCCCTTTCTAGATGGCTGCACTTACTCATCCTAATTTAGATTCTATTTCTTGGGCTCAGCTGTAAACTGGTTGCAGGTTAGGAAGACATCTATTTTTGGCTCCTCACTGCTTAATGATGCACAGGTGCAAGGATGGGCAGATGACCACACCAAGAACCACCAATCTATATTGATGTCCTTATTTCCTGCCTTATTTTAGTGACATTTCCAGAACATTCTATCTAATGGCTGAGAAGACCTGGAACAGGTCTCAGAAGAAATGAAGAAAAATGTTAATGAAGCCAAGAATTAAAATCTATCTGGGAAAGAGTCCAGTTGCTTCTTAAATGGCCAAATTCTTAAGTGGCTAGTGCTTGGCTTGGGAACCTGAACCTGGGGAGGGGGTAGTACAGAAAGCTTCTGCTGAAATAACTGACTGGCTTAGGGAAACCCAAAAAGACACATAGCTACTTACCAACTAAAACTTCTTCAATTCTAATCCAAGGGAAAACGAGAAATTATCCACAACAGAGGGCACATAGACCACTGAACACCTGTGCTGTCCCCACACCAGCAGAAAGAGGCCACACCCTGAGGAAGGTCATCTTTTCCCAACACCTCCAACCCCCCACACCCGGAGGAAGGTTATCTTCTCCCAACACCTCCAACCTCAAGATAGATTTTATTCTTAGAAGAAGTGAAATAAAAGGGCCTCTAGGTGTAGAAAGCCAGGCACAGTGGAGCAAGGGGGCCTGGGGTCAAGCTGTAACTCGAAGATTAAACCAAGGCCCAGGGACTAAGCCATGGATAGGGCCATCCCCTCCTCCACATACTCCACAAAAAGTAGGCTCATCTGATGCCCCCAGCCAAGGAGATCAGGAGTCCTTTCTGTGGAAATAGCCCAAAGGAAGAATTCTCAAATATTGATACATGGGGTTCCCCACAACCCAAGAAAACTCCTGCTTTTTGTCAGGCTGCTCAGCAGCTGACACTCACTAGATAAGAAGCACCACTTACACATAAGAACTGTCTACTACTTTTTTTTTTTTTT
>NW_003852424.1:15068775-15082174 GCF_000181295.1 Otolemur garnettii | reverse complement strand
GGAGTACTATGGCATCACAGCTCACAGCAACCACCAACTTCTGGGCTTAAGTGATTCTCTTGCCTCAGCCTCCCAAGTAGCTGTAACTACAGGGCCCGCCAGAACGCTTGGCTATTTTTTGGTTGCAGTTGTCACTATTGTTCAGCTGGCCTGAGCTGGGTTTGAACCTGCCAGCCTCACTGTGTGTCGATGGCGCCATAACCACTATGCTATGAGTGTCGAGCCTCAATCTAGAATTTTATACGCAGCCAAACTTCTAAATATGAAGACAAAGTTATTTTCAAACAATACAGGACTAAAAAACAGTAACAAAAAATCACCTATTACTTCAAAAGCTATCAGGAGATATGCTCTGAAAGAAGAAAGAAAAAAAGAAAAAATTGCCAGATGGAAAACAGAAGCCAACCCAGGAAAGCAATGACACAAAGGTCTACGAAAACCTAGCAAGGCTAGAGAGCAAACAGTCCAATTTGGAGCAGGAAGATTTAGGGGTCTCGCAGGAAAGTGGAGAAGTGGAAATCAATTTATTCAAACCTATAGAAAGTACACTTTGTAAGTGTATGGGATGCTAAAGCTTTGAGGAAAAAAATTAACAATAGGTAAAATAAAAATCAGGTTGACAAAAAAAGTTCATTAATTTGGGGGATACAAGAAAACTAGTCCAGTTGAATTTATTACTTGCTTTAGCGGCCAACAATATTTTCAGCCTTAGAAAATACGATCACTATTTAGACCAAAAGCTCTGGTAAAAACTCATTTTGGGGCGGGGCATGTAGCTCAGTTGGCAAGGTGCCAGCCACCGTGTACACCCAGGGTGGTGGGTTCAAACCCGACCTGGGCCAGCTAAAACAACGACAATTGCAACAACAACAAAAAATAGCTGGGTGTTGTGGTGAGCACCTGTAGTCCCAGCTACTTGGGAGGCTAAGGCAAGAAAATCGCTTAACCCCAGGAGGTTGAAATTGCTGTGATCGGAAACGCCACGGCACTCTACCCAGGGCAACAGTTTGAGATTCTGTCTCAAAAAAAAAAAAAAATCATTTGTTGTATAGAAGACACTGAATGGGAGGATAGGAGGGAAAACAGGATCTCACTGCCCATGACAGGAAATCAGCAGATGGTATCTAAAAATATCTAATACCTGGGCCAGGCGCGGTGGCTCACCTGACCTCACAGGTTCGAGACCAGCCTGAGCCAGAGGGAGACGTCGTCTCTAAAAAACAAACAAAACAAACAAACAAAAAAATCAGCCGGGCGTTGTGGCCGGCACCTGCAGTTCCAGCTACTTGGGAGGCTGAGGTAAGAGAATCGCTTAAGCTCAGGAGTTTGCGGTTCCGGTGAGCTATGACGCCACGGCACTCTACCGAGGGCGACAAAGTGAGGCTCTGTCTCAAAAATAAGTAAATAAATAAGTGAAAATAAAAATCGATATACCCTGAAAAAAGCGTGTTCTTCATGAAGGTAAAGAGAAGGGGAAACGGCTTTAAGAATTGAAAAGACGTCGCCTCTGGGCCCTGGGACTGGACCAGAAAGCCGGTATTAATTACTGTTTTTGGTGGAAAAACCATTATCTCCTTAAGCCGAGTAAACAACCTATTTTACAGCTGTTCTAGCTGTTCTGTGTCAAAGGGCGGATGAAAGCAGTGGACACAGCACATAAGTCTAACTGCTCCGGATGCCCCTGCAAAGGCTGGCCAGTTAACCCCTCTATGACGCCCTCGGCATGGAGCTAAGGCTGTTACTCCCGTCTCACAGTTAAGGGTTGCGGTATCCTTTAATCATCCTTCAAAGCTAGTCAATTAATGGATATAAACTAGCATTCAGAAAAGCCCTGGGATACACGGAAAGCGCCCGAAGCCATTTTGGTCGCGATGGCCGACCGGACCCCAACAGGTCTTCAGAGAGAGCGCCAAGCTGGCAGAGAGGAGGGTCCCGCCCAGCGCGGGACGCTGAAGAGCGCAGAAGACCAGACGCCCTCCGGAGGGAGGCTGCCCATGCTCCCCTCAGCCCGCCTCCCCAACTTTAGGCGTCAGGTTCCCGCATCCGCTCATTTCTAAGGAACCCCGGGATGCTGGCTGCCATCGTCCATACCCACCACCTCTCCTCACCAGCGTCCAAGGCCTTGCTACCACCGCCTTCTAGCCACCGCTACGACTTAGGCCTGCGCACGCGCGTCGCGGGCAAAGCAAGCACTTCCGGAGCAAACGGTAGGGTCGGCCGTGTACGCAAGCCCAGCCCGACGAGAGGCGTGGGCCGGCCGCTCAGGAGGAGTGAGGATCAGGGCGCGAGGGGGCGGGGCTGAACGTGCGGTCAGAAGCCGACATGCGCGTGCGCACAACGCTCCCTGTAAGCTTCCGTCCGAGAGAGGCCGGCTCTTGATGGAGGGCTAGTTGATCCTCCCTGAAAGGTTACTGTTTCTTCCGCTTGCGCCTTGCGGCTGTAGGGTAGGCTGCCGCCTGTCGCAGGGGACAGGGAAGTTACTTTGATTCTGGATCCGGCTTATTTCCTATTCCAAGGTCACGTGACAGCTGCTTGTACGGCTTCCGCGGGACGGCCGGCTCCGGAAGCACAGGCGCAGCAGCTTGTATGGTGCTTCCGGAACTGCGTCCCGAGACCTTTTTGGCGCTGGTCGCGGCCCGGAGGGCGGGCTCTGGGTTCCGGTTCCCCTCGGCACCATGCGCTACAACGAGAAGGAGCTGCAGGCGTTGTCCCGTCAGCCGGCCGAGCTGGCGGCCGAGCTGGGCATGCGGGGTCCCAAGAAAGGCAGCGGTGAGCGGGGCCGGGGACAGGGGCGCGGACGAACGGGAGGCCGGGGTGGGGTCTCGCGGCCGCCCTGAGCCTGCTCTGTGCCCGCAGTGGTGAAGCGGAGGCTAGTGAAGCTGGTGGTGAATTTTCTCTTCTACTTCCGCACGGACGAGGCAGAGGTTAGGGGCGTGGAGGCGGCGGGTCGGGTGGGGGTCATTGTGGGGCCTGCGCACTCACGGCCTATTCTGTCCGTGTCCCCGCAGCCGGTCGGAGCTCTGCTGCTGGAGCGCTGCATCGTCGCCCGGGAAGAGCCCAGCGGCTTCTCCATCAGTGAGTCCACTGTCCCCGGACAGCTCAAGGCCAGGGCCTCCGCCGGGCGGCCTGTGCACCTGCCTGGTCCCCTGGAGGCTCTTTCCCCGTGGACTGGCCCGTGCCCCGGCCAAGCCTTTTGCTGAACAGCCACAAGCACAGTCCAATTCTAGCTTTGCTCTCCAGGATGCCTGGCTCAGTGCGGAGACTTCTTAGGGTTCTCCTCAGTCGTTGTGGGATATTACAAGTATACAGTGGAAGGTGGACAGTTGTGCCAGAATCGCTGTGACAGTTCGGTAACTGGGTGGCTTGAGTACCAGAAAGTTAATTCTGGAGCAAGGCTGTTTTCTTTTGAGGCCTTTGGGCTTCTAGTGGTCTTCGTCAATCCTTGACGCTCGTTTTGTAGAAGCAGCACCTTGGTCTTTGCCTTCGTGTTCCAGGGAATTCTCCCTGCGTCGTCTTTGGTGTCCAAGTTTCCATCTTTTACAAAGAGGCTGGTCAGTATTTAGGGCCCATCTTAATAATTTGATCTTAACAAATTATATCTGCAAAGATATTTCGAAATAGCGCCACATTAATAGGTTCTGCGGGTTAGGGCTTGAATGTGTTTTTCTAGGGATGAAGTTCAACCTGTGACAGGCAGAGAGATGACCGGGTGCTGGGGCCAGAGGGGAGATAGTTTTGGGGTTCTGGCAAGAGGAAGCTGAGCCTTGTAGCTGGCATAGCAGGTATGGACCAGTCGTGGCTCCTTCCCCAGGCTTCATGGAGGACCCAGAAAGGAAGTACTACTTCAAGTGCTGCAGTGAGGAGCAGTGCCAGGAGTGGATGGAGGCTCTGCATCAGGCCAGGTGGGGCCAAGTGGGATGTGGGCCTAGTTGGGTACTGGGGCAATAGCTATACAAAGTGGGAACCTGACAGAGTGCTGCCTTCTCCTGCAGCTATGAGTTTATGCGAAGAAGCCTCATCTTCTACAGGAATGAGATCCAGAAGATGACAGGCAAGGTGTGTGCCTGGTTGGAGGTGGCAGGGGTGGTCTTCCAAGACGCAACTTATGGCACCCATCTGGCCCACAGGATCCCCTGGAGCAGTTCGGCATATCTGAGGAGGCCAGGTTTCAGCTGAGCAGCTTGAAGGAATGAGACCAGGGCATAGGCAGTCAGCCCTGCCCCCCTCACCTGGACCTCCTGCCAGGCCCTGGATTTACTGGACCAAGCCTGGACTAAGTGGGAGTTGTTTGCTGTAAAGACTTTCAAAGCCTGAGGCATGTGCAGGTTGACAGGGGCTCTTTTTGTGGGAAACCACCTGACAAGCTTCTTTCCCTGTGCCTCAGGACCTACTGGACTAGTCTAGCACCTCCATGTCATGTGCTGCTGCCTGGCACAAGCATCCACTCCCAGGAGCTCTGCCCTGAGTCCTTAGCTGTGTCCAGCAAGGGCTTGGCATGCCCCTGGTCCTTTGTGGCTCCAGTTCTGTGCCAGGTGAATGTACTAAGCTAGATGATGCTGTGAATGGCAAGGGAGCTAGGTCTCCCTCAGCTGTGAATCTGCCTGAACCCTGGAGAAGCGGTCAGCCTGGGTCAGCGTGCTTGTTTTATTCAAATAAAAGTACCTCTCTTCCATGTTGGATGCTAATGAAGTGAAGGCAGAGGGAACAGGCCAGCTTCCCCAGGCTGGAAACCCTCTCCTTTGAAGGAGGTGAGGTACTTAGTGAAGCCTGGAGAAGACTTCATTATCTGTTTTAAGTGCCTGAGGAATAGGGGCTGGGCCACCTGCACCTGGAAAGGTGTGGGAGGCTGGGACCCCAGGGATGGGGATGCAGTGGGTCATAGGAATCCTAAGGTGACCTGCAGTCCCACCCCTGTTCAGGGCACTGCCCTTGGGTATGGCTGGGACCTCTTATTGGCTTCTCACCCATAGGATCAGGCAAAGGCCAAGGGTTTTTTCCATGTTGTCAGGACCTAAAGTCAACTGGGCCTGAGTTGGTCAGAAGGCAGGGCGTTCTAGTGGGCCAACTCAACTGGACGTGATCCCTCCCACCCACCCACAGCTGCTGCCTTGTGTCACCAGGAAGAAACCATTTAGACCACTTTCAGGTGAAAATGTTTTTATTACAGCATCTGGAGGTGAAAATGCAGAACGCAGCAGGAATGCCATGGGAGAGGTCAGGCAGCAGCTTACAGGGCTACTTTGACAATGCACGCATCTGAAACCAGAGCTCTCTGTAAAGACAATGCAAAGCTTCAAGTTACAAAGTCTGTCAAACATGAGAAAAAGCAGCAGCCTGGTTGGATGGACCATTTGACCAAATGATAGATGGATGGGAAGGGGAGGGGTCCCCTGTTGACCCCTGAGTAGAAGGACTGGTCCTGTGGGCAGATAAATAAGTCACCATTTGTTGGCTGTTTCCTGCTGGCCAGGCAGGCCCCTTAGCAGGGCCTCAAGGACTATTTTAGGGCTCTTAGGGGTTCCTGAGCAAGGGCCACCTGGCAGCCTCCCAGGTTTCCCTAGAGTGGCCTGTTGTTGGCAAAAGCATTCCACCCAGGCGCCAGCGCCAAACCCAGAGGCCACCAGGCCCTGTGGCCACCCTATGCCCACTGCCTGCCTCCCTATACTTTCTAAGGAAATCTGGGTGGGCACAGTCCTGGGACTCAGGCAAAGAAGGGGATGCCGTTGTTCATCAATAATAGTGTACCTGTGGCCCCCAGTAGGCTTAGGGGGATTTCCACCCTTGCCAGCTACACCTGAGACCCAGCACCAGTGTCAGCATGTCCTGAACACATAGCATTTCATGTTTCAAAGCTCAAGTACACATGTAGACATAGGTTTCGAAGTGGGTGAGTTGCACATGGGCCATCAGCAGAAGCCCAGCAATATAGGACCTACACTGGCACCCAAGCCACCCATGTCCCTGGGAGTGGCAGGCAGAAGCATTCAGTGTTTACAAAAGAATGTGTTTTGTTGTAGACCACCTCTGCTTTAACCCTGCAGCATCTGAGGGAGCCATGCTGGGTGGCTGCCCTATCCTGAAGGCCAGGGCACAGCACCTACAAACTGAGAGCACCAACGTGGAGAGAAAGGAGCCAGAGTGGCCACCTAAGGGAAAACAGGCCAATTTTAAATATAGGTCATGAGCACCATCTTCAGACTCTATTGATAGGGTGGAGGGGGTCTGAGACACAGGCTGTAGGGAGCAGGGCAAGCAGGGCTGGGGTGGGATAGGAGAAGACCAGCCCCTTGGAATAAACAGGCTTCTAACAGGCTCCCTGCCCCCAGTTGGAAACTGAGGGCAGGGCTCTCTCCAGGAGCTCCCACCATGGCTGGGGATATGTGTCCTGGCTGAGTTCAACAGGCTAGCATAGCAGGGCCCCAGGAAGGCAGAAGGGAAGCACTAGGATGACTCTTGGCCCTTTTGAAAAGGAAGGTCTCCAGAGTTGAAACACTTGAGAATGGGCCTACTGAAGCCCAGGGCACACACCTCAGGGTCAGAAGCACCAGGACCAGCTGCTGTTTAGTAACCCTAGCAGGTGGCCTCTGGCCAACACTGACCATATCAGGGGACCTAGGGCTTCCAGACCCTTCACAAAGCCAGAACTGTCCTGCCTTCCTGCCAAGCTCAGCCTTTGCTCTCCTGTCCATACCAGTCCAAAGCCCTATGAGGCTACTAAAGTAGAGGGGAAGGGGTGCACAGCATCAACCTGAGGCCCAGAGACATAAGGCTCCAGCAGACATGTCTGAGCTCCGTTGTACATACACCACAGGAGCTACAAGAACCCACAGACACGAATGCTGAGCACGAACCTGTTCACCAGGCTATGCAGCAGCTCTATTGTGGGCGCCTGTGGCTGCACAAGGCAGGGTCTATGGTGGGGCTGGTCTAGGGGCCAGTGCCCCTTTTGTACATTTGAATAAATAAAAGGTTTCTCCCCTTGCTTTTCTTTCATTTTTTTTTCTTAAGTTCACTGTGCATTATACCATCTAAAAATAAATGCAGTCAAGTCTATGAAATGTATAAATTTTCATCGCATCTATAAAATACTGTCACTTATCAGGGTGACTCTCTCCTATACAGAAACACCAGGGACCCATGACTGGCCTGCCCACATCACATAGCATAACTTGAGCCCACAACAGCAAAGAAATACAAAGTAAATGCACTTGTTACATAGGCCAACCCAGCCAGTCTAGGGTGACCCCCTCCTCAGAGCACCACTCAAAACAGACCAGGGAGCCAAGCTGGGGGCCTACTCCTCTCAGCTGCAGAATGCCACATTGCTATACACACCCTGTTCATATGCCAAAGGCACCAATCCTGAGCCCTGAGGGTTAACAGTCTGGGTGTGCTCACAGTGACAGAGTGAGGGGTAGGAGAGGGTGATCCAGGGCAGGCATAGGGACTTAAAGGAGGAGGGGTCTGAAAGGTTGGCTTGGGCCCCTCTGGGAGGAAGCCGCCTTCAAGGAGCGTCATGACAGAGGCAGGCATGCCTTTGGTATAGGAACAGAGTGGTGGCAGGAGCCAGCAAGCAGGTGTTTCTGAGAACTGGCATCAGCATTGGTCAGCATCTACAGTCAGCACCAAGCGCAGTGAGGGGGCACAGGACTGGGGACAATAGCACCGGGACAGGTTGTCGGCTTCTCCACTGGCAGGCCAGCCCTTCAAACACGTTTCTTTATATATAGATCCTCTTATATATAGATATTTATATTTCTTAATAGGTTGCCTCTGACGACTTAGATGGAATAAAATAAGTCAGAATTGTTTATACTTTTTAAAAAACGATAAATACTTTATCTAAAACTATTGACAGTACAAACTGGACCAGGCCCAGCCTCTCCTGCGGGTGTGCCGAGATTCACAGTAGAGCTCCATCCTTCCATCCTCCATGCTGCCTTGGGGGTTGGGGGGGGCCCCGGCAGGCCGGCGAGCACCGTGCAGCGGGCGCCTTGGTCCACACCGTCCTTGCATAGGTCTCGCGGTTGAGGTAGAAATCCTAGTTACCTGCAGAGGGCACAGAGGGAGGAAAAGCTGTTAACACCTCACTCTAAGGTGCCCAAACACGCACCCAGGCCAGGGGACCGATGGTCTCCTATATGCACGAGCCATACTGGGCCAGGGTTGCTTGCTGGGAGGCTGCCCGCAGAGGGGGACTGTCTTGAGATAGGTGTGGAGCCAGCTCCCTCTGCCGGAGGTGAGTGACCCCTGTGGGTTCACGGGGGGGGGGGGGGGGTGTCCTGACACAGGGATGCATCCAGCCAGTTGCCTGCCTTGCTCCAGCAGCCCTGTGAGATATGCAGCCTAGCCACACCACTGCCTCTAAGGATGTGAGGTCAAGTCCAGCTACAGTCACCATATCTTTAGGACTCTGACAGGACCTGGCACAGCCAGTCCTGAGGTGACCAGCACTGACCAGGTGGTTGAAAGTAGCTCACCCAGTAGCCAAAGCTTATGTCTGCTTCCACTCACACATGTGGGAGGACAGGCTGCAGCTGAGGGCAGCAGGCAGCGCACTGCCACTTCCACAGTGATGCCTGGCCTGCCCTGCCCTGGCCCCTGGCCCCTGGCCCTAGCTCCTGGCTTCTAGCCCTTACCCAGTGGGTGGGCAACAGCACTGTCTCCTCAGAGGAAGGAGTTGGGATGCACTCTGTCTTGTACCCAACAGCATAACCTCACCCCCAACTTCTTCCTGGCCCCAAAGGTAATGCTGTCTACACTGGTAGCTCTGAGTCAGTGCTGATGTTCTGAGGCGAAGAGCTGCTCAACTGTCCACCAGGGGCCACAAAGCACCGTAGGCCCAGTGCAGGCCACAGAGCCCACACTGATGGCCTCTCCTGTCACCCTAGGCTTCCAAGAGCTGGTGGGCTGACAGGCAGGAACCTCATCAAGAACATGCCCATCTTAGAAGGTGGGCAAGATGCTAGGAGCCTCAGAGGCCATGTATTTTCTTAATACCCTAGGCCTTCTGGTTTCAAGATTATTCTTTTCTAAGCTCCAAAGGAGGCAAGAAAAGCTTTGTCTTTCTCTGCTATACCCATTTTAATAAAAGGATTTGTTCTATAAAATTTGAATTCAGTCAATAAGGCTGCACTTAAGGAACTAGAAGGCTACAGTGGCCTTAAGGCTGCAGGCTCCTCAACTCTGCCCTAAGAGGGGTACTCAGGCCCACATGGGGACCCCGTCACACCCCACTAGTGCCCTGTAATGCTGCTGCCAAAATGCCTGCCACATGTCATGCACCCTTAATTAGGCTGGATTGCACAACTTTCTCAGGTCACCTGAGCTTGGTGGAACAGCATGTAGAGGCCACTCTGATAACCAGGCTCCTACTATGAGCCTCCCCTCACTGTAGCCAGAGCAGATCCAAGGCTCCCTGCAGGACCACTCAGAGTTAAGAGTCTGGAGAGTAGCTGTGGGCAGCCACAGCCCCAAAACACTCCTCTTGAACTCCTCAGGCCCTGCACTCAGGCCACATGGTGGGCAGCACGCTTTCCATGCATCCTAAGGTCCTCCTCTGGCAACTATCTCCCTCTGTCCATCTCAGAGCCCCTGGCCCCTCTGCTGGGCCCTGCAGCCGTCCTCTCTGCCAAGGGAAGGGCAGTTCAGTCTCAAATGAGCCAGCTGGTGTGGCTCTGGCCTTACCTTACACAATATGAACTGCTAGCTAAGCAAGTCTTTATCGTGGCTTAACCCCCGAAAGGTGCGCAGCATAAGGAGGCGGCATGCCAAGGGAAACCCACACAGCGGACGGCCCCGTGGTGCTGGCCTGTGGGATCCCAGGTGTGGCCTGCGCCAAGGCCAGCCGGGGTAGGGGCTGGTGATGCACCGTGAAGGAGGGGCGGGCGCCCTTGTGTGGGAGGGAGGCCAGCTTGGCAGACAAAGAGGCGTTAGCAGGCTGCAGGGAGGCAGCAGAGGTGGGGGGCAAGAAAGCACGGTTAGGCGGGATGGACGCAAGGCTCTGCAGAAGCACGGGCTCAGGGTTAGCAGCCAGCAGCGCAGGGGGAGGAGGCAAGGCAGCATTAGGGGGTGCATGGAGGGTGGGGGGCCCCGCAGGGGGCCGGCCCAGGTGAGGAGGTGGAGGGAGCGGGGGAGGCGGAGGGGGCGGCCGAGGCTCGGCCGAGGCCGGGGCCTGAAAGGAAGAGGCCGAGGCGCTGGCCGCCGCCTGCAGTGGGCTCGGGCCCAGCGTGGCGCTGCCACACACAGCCCCACGGCCGACACGGGCTCCAAACGGATGAGCAGAGGCGGAAGGCACCGCGTGGTTAAAGACACCTGCAAACAGGAGAGAAAAACTCAGCTTCACCAGGTGGGCACGATCCAGCCAAAGCAAAGAGAAACACACACACACACAGGGGAAGCAAGTCACGGGCGCAGCTCCAGTGCGTGCAGGCTCAAGCGCAGGCAGCGGCAGTGCAGGCAGCAGCTTACCTGCATGGGCGCCCGCCCCTCCGGGCCCACCTGCCGCCCGCCCCGCAGGGAGCCCGCCCGGCCCAGGGCGCCGATCCGGCCCAGCTCCGCTCCTGCCTGCGTCTGCCACAGGACTCGCTCTTACAACACCAGCTCCCAGGCGGTGCCAAAGCCTGGGGCAGTCACTCTTAAACAGGTGACCTCCACAGGAGAGAGTAATGCCCTAGTGACCATGTGCACTGTGGCCTTCTGAAAACGAGAAGGACGCCGTTACAACCAGAGAACCTGACAGTGGCTCATGGAGTTCACTGCCCATACAAACCACCACTTGGACTTCATGACAAGAATGAGGCAGCAGGTCCCAATGTAGACAAGGAGAATTGTGGGCACAGTTGCTCACAACTGTAAGGGAACCTGCGAGGCCACTGGTGACTGATGACAGCTGTTCAGGAAGGAACTGCCACCTGCTAGGAGCCAGAACCCTGCCCTTAGGCACCAAGACAGGCGGGAGAGGTGCACTCCTGCCTACCTCCAACTGTTCCGCCTGTCACCCCGGAGGAGAAGCTGCCCATGGCGTGTGAGTTCGTCAATCTGGTGGCGGCAGAGGACACGTGTACCAGGCCTGCAGCAGCCGGCACGGAGCTAAACAAGGACTGTAGCACAGATGAGCCTGCCACTGAGCTGAGGTTGGCCTGCAGGGACACAGGCCCCAATGTGAACTGCGGGCCCGGGGTGAAGGTGCCCAAAAAGGGCCGGTGAGTCTGAGTAGGGGGGGCCACGCTGCCTGCAGAGGATACTGCTGGGGCCAGGCTGGGGCCACTGAGGCGGCCCCCAGGAGGCACAGCTGCTGCAGAGATGAAGAGGTTGTGGCCATTCTTGAGGTCAAGCTCACGGTCACGGCTCTTGGTGGCCTTGTTGCTCAGTGGTGGGGGCACCTTCTCGGCAGGCCCACACAGGGCTGGGCCGCCCTCACCGGCCTCCTTGCCCTTGCAGCCCTCACCCTTCAGGCTGTCCAGCTGCCTCCTGCTGAGGAAAGGGTTGGCCTCCGAGGCCTCTTTGCCCCGCTGCGAGGGGAAGCTCAGGGGGGAGCCCAGGGCCTCAGGGCCCTTGTGAGAGAGAGAAGCACCATCACTGAAGCTATGGAGGTTGAGTTCCGTGGCCAGGCCCCCGCTGAAGGCAAAGCCATGGGAAGGGTTGGGGCTCGAGTTGAGCCCATCAGCCCCTGGCAAGGAGCCAGGAAAGCCTTTCCGGGGGTGAGCGGTTAGCTTGGCATCGGAGGCACCAGGCTCCTCAAGGGTGGGCCGAAGCACAAACAGGGAGCTCTGACTCAGGGCAGAGTTGGCCTGCAGCGGGCTGTCTGCAGGCTTGGCCAGGCCAATGTCGGAGATGGGCGAGAAGGTAGACTTCCACTTGCTGCTGTTGACAGGCTCGCTCGCGGGCGCCAGCTTCCTTCCTGCCAAGCTGCCACCTGACAGGGTGGATGGGCAGAGGTGTGAGGCCTGGGCCATCTTGAGGCTGCCCAGGAGATGCTGCTGTCGGGCTGTGCCCACTATACAGGCCCACAGCTGGAGTGGGGAATTGATGTGGGGAGGAACCCTGCAGGGTCAGACCTGAGCCCAGAACTGGCGCTTCCCAGCAAGGGAAAGACACTACAGTGCAAATATGGCTCTGAGTAGCAAAGATAGGCTGTCCCAAAGCAAGCCAAAGTAGAGCACAGGCATAGGAAGACAGGCTCCAAGGGTAGTGAAGGTGATGAAGAGCAGCCTGGGGATGCAAGGCACACAGAGATAGGAGCCCATGTAGCTAGGAACATAATGAGGTCCCCAGGCTACCACCCAACAGGGGCCAGCTCAACAGGTACCTCTTCTGCCCAGGGCAGCCCTGGACTATACCAAGGGGCACTAGAGACAATTCTAGAAGGCCAGCTTGGCCCCACCTGGCCCCACACAAGCCAAGCAGAGGATTGGCCTTGGGCATCCAGGAACACTAAGTACTCACCATTCTCTAAGGTCTTCGGGGGAGATTTGCTTTCTAAGGAGATTGTTGCAATTTTTCTCTCAATGCTAAGAAAAAGAAGAGAACATTAATGTTTGAAACCCAACTGTGATTGGTAAATCCTTATACAGAATAAAACAGAAGTCTTCAGCATTATTTGTTGTGATACAGGACATAAAAATCTTGAATGTTATTTGGTATCAAAATAAAAACAGTTTACAAATATCAAAAGAAAGTGACGATAACTTGTTTGAAAGGTTATATAAGTATTCACTTTAATGTCCACTAACTAATTAGCCTTGTATTTATTTATTTATTTTTAGAGACAGAGCCTCACTTTATCGCCCTTAGTAGAGTACTGTAGCATTTACCTCACCATAATCTTCAACTCCCGGGCTTAGGCGATTCTCTTGCCTCAGCCTCCTGAGTGGCTGGGACTACTGGCACCTGCCACAATGCCCGGCTATTTTTTTGTTGCAGTTTGGTCAGGGGCTGGGTTCGAACCCACCACCTTTGATATATGGGGTCGGCACCCTAACCATTGAACCACAGGCACCGCCCATTAGCCTTGTTTTTAAATTAAATCTTAACTCTAAGATTACTGTATTAAACAAAAAATAATGCTACCTGACCGCTTGTTAATAAGAAACATGAAGTGGATTTCAAAATGCACACTATTTAGGCTATGGGTTGATGAATTTGTATTGATTTATTAATAAAACTGAATAGTTTATAATTTTTTGATGACTGTACAATAAACAAATGTTGCCATGCCGTGAATATTAAACTATCTTAAATTGTCTAAGAATTATTAGGTAACATAATGAAATGACTTCTCTAATAGAATCTCTTCTTCTTCCTGAATACCCAAACACTTTAATGATTTATTTGGACAGTATTGTTCTTTTTTGTTGTTGTTTTTTTTTTTTTTGTAGAGACAGAGTCTCACTTTTTC
>NW_003852424.1:15064480-15067809 GCF_000181295.1 Otolemur garnettii | reverse complement strand
ACCACAGGCGCCCGCCACAATGCCTGGCTATTTTTTGGTTGTAGCCATCATTGTTGTTTGGCGGGCCCAGGCTGGATTCAAACCTGCCAGCTCAGGTGCATGTGGCTGGTACCTTAGCGGCTTGAGTCACAGGAGCACAGGCGCCGAGCCAGACATGACTTCTCCTGTGTTGATGTATCTATTATGGGAAATGGGTACTTTGACACTTCCTGCTTACTGGTATCTACCTTACAACACAAACATTGTAACCTAATTGTTTCTACCCTCATATTAATCTAAAATAAAAATTAAAACATCGTAAAAAAAAAAAAAAAACCCAACTGTACACTGAAGAGATTTAGGAATAGGAGTATGGACTGCCCCGAGGAAGTAAGGGCTTTAGAGGCAAAGGGTACGCTCTGAGGCTGGATGTCCAATAAGGCCAGAACCTGTTTCCACTGTGCTGGTCAGTGGCCCAAGCTGAGAGTACTGTCTTGACAGAGACTCTAAGACACAGCAGCAGACTAAAGGAAGCAAATTGCAAACACCGTGAATTCTGTTCTCTCCTTTCATCAGCCCCTCCTCATGTCTCCACATCTGTAGCAATGCATGCTCACAACTATGCAGAGAACACTATGACAAGCTAAGGATCACAGGTACATCAAATCACATATTTTATGTGTTAACATTTTTATCATATATTCAGAAAACACTATGACCTCAGAATACAGAGGAATTTCCAAAAGATTCTGGAATCACTACCTTGGGCATTCCCCTGACAAAAGCAGAGAACTCAAATGCAAAATGTTTTGGTTTTGTTTTTGAAACAAAGTCTCACTGTGTCACCCTTGGTAGAGTGCCATGTTATCACAGCTCACATCAACCTCCAACTCTTGGGCTTAAAGCAATTCTCTTGTCTCAGCCTCCCAAGTAGCTGGGACTACAGGCACCTGCCACAACGCCCAGCTATTTTTGTTGTTGTTGTTGTTGCAGTTGTCGTTGTTTAGCTGGCCTGGATCAGCTTCAAACCTGCCACCCTTGGTGTATGTGGCCGGTGTCCTACTCACTGAGCTATAGGTGCCGCCTGTTCTGTTCTGTTTTTTGAGAAAGAGTCTCATTCTGCTACCTAGGCTAGAGTGTTGTGGTGTCAGCCTACCTCACAGCAACCTCAAACTCCTGGGTTCAAGCAATCCTCCTGCCTCAGCCTCCCCAGTAGCTGAGACTACAGGCATGTACCACCACACCTGGGTTATTTTTTTATTTGTAGTAGAGATAGGATCTCACCTTGATTAAGCTAGTCTTTTTTTTTTTTTTTTTTTTTGAGACAGAGCCTCAAGCTATCACCCTGGGTAGAGTGCTCTGGTATCACAGCTCACAGCAACCTCCAACTCCTGGGCTCAAGTGATTCTCTTGCCTCTGCCTCCCAAGTAGCTGGGACTACAGGCACCCACCAGAACGCCTGGCTATTTTTTTTCTTTTTTTTTTGGTTGCAGCCATCATTGTTGTTTGGAAGGTTGGGCTGGATTTGAACCTGCCAGCTCAGGTGTATGTGGCTGGCGCCTTAGCCACTTTGAGCCACACATGCTGAGCCTAAGCTAGTCTTAAACTCCTGACATCAAGCAATTCTCCCACATAAGACTCCCAGAGTGCTAGGGTTACAGGCGTTATGCCACCATGCCCAGTCCCAAAACATGTTTTTAATATAACTTACGTGTGTAAAATAGGACAAAACAAGATGACCTAAATATAATAACAAAAGCACAGACACAAAAAGAAAAGATACAAATGGGATCTCCTCAAAAGTTAACCAACTTTGAGCTTCAAAGGACACAAAAGGCAAGGTGAAAAAGACCCAGAGAGGAGAGAAGACTTTTACAGATCATATATATGATAAAGGGAATGTATCCAAAATCTGGCTTGGTGCTCATAGCACAGTGGTTACGGCGCCAGCCACATACACAGCGGGTGGCAGGTTCGAACCCAGCCCGGGCCAGCTAAACAATGATAGCTGCTACAAAAAATAGCCCGGAGTTGTGGCAGGTACCTGTAGTCCCAGCTACTTGGGAAGCTAAGACAAGAGAATTGCTTAACCCCAAGAGTTGGAGGTTGCTGTGAGCTGTGACACAACAGCACTCTACAGAGGGCAACATAATAGGACTCTGTCTCAATTTAAAAATAAAAAATCCATGGGGCGGTGCCTGTGGCTCAGTGGGTAGGTTGCCGGCCCCATATATCGAGGGTGGTGGGTTCAAACCCAGCCCCAGCCAAACTGCAACAAAAAAAATAGCTGGGCGTGTGGCGGGCGCCTGTAGTCCCAGCTTAGGGACTACAGGGAGGCGTAGGTAAGAGAATCGCCTAAATCCAGGAGTTGGAGGTTGCTGTGAGCTGTGTGATGCCATGGCACTCTACTGAGGGTGATAAAGTGAGACTCTACCAAAAAAAAAAAAAAAAAATCCATGAAGAATTCTCATAAATTAACAACAATAAAACCTAATTAAAAATGGCAGCTACAAGGCTTCAGTGAACTATCATTGCACCACTGGATTCTATCCTGAATGACAGGGAAATACCTTGTCTCTAAATAAAAAATAAAAAAACATAAAGCACCTGCATATATATTTCTTCAAAGAAATATGTAAACAAACAAAGGAAAAAATGCTTGACATCATTAGGCATGAGAGAAATGCAAATTAAAAACTACAGTGACTCTGCAATTCAGCCATGTAGTGGAAACCATTTGTATTCCCAAATCTCTAAGTAAATAAGTAAATGAAAAAAACTACAATAAGACACTACTTCACACCTACTCATGGCTAGAATAAAAAATAAGTATTGCCAAAGATGTGGAGAAATCAGAATCTTCATGTACTTTAGGGTCTCAAAGAACTATTTGTACACCTATATTCATGTCAGCATGATTCACAACAGCCCAAAAGGTAGAAATAACCCTAGTGTCCATCAGTGGATCAGGGTACAAACACAATGTGGTCCAAGTATAATATTACTCAGCCATGAAAAGGAATAAGGCTCTGGTACAGGTCACAACATGGATGAACCTTGAGGGCATCATGCTCAGTGAGGGACACCAGACATAGAAGGACAAACAGTGTGAGATTCCATTTATATGAAATGTCCAGAACAGACAGATCCACAAAGACAGAAAGTAGAATTGAGTGCTAGAGTCTGGAGAGGATGGGGAGCCAGTGTTTCCCAGTTTCCCAGGGATGAGATGATGGAACTTTTTTTTTTTTTTAAGACAGAGTCTCGGCTCGGCGCCTATAGCTCAACCGGCTAGGGCGCCAGCCACGTACACCTAAGGTGGCGGGTTCGAATCCCCAGCCCGGACCCGC
>NW_003852424.1:15058123-15063452 GCF_000181295.1 Otolemur garnettii | reverse complement strand
GTCATTGTTGTTTGGGCCAGGCTGGATTCGAACCCGCCACCTTAGATGTACGTGGCTAGAGCCTTGACCACTTGAGCCACAGATGCCAAGCCCAAAATTTTTTTTTAAACTTTTCTCTTGCTGTGGCAACTCTACTCACTTGGTTTCTCCCAACCCAGTGACATTAAGTATGTGTCAGGACATAATCCTGAACACAGTCCCCGGGAAACAGGCCCTGCCCAGCCATTCAGGCCACAGACCAAATCCATTTACATAGAGGACAGGAAAATGTGCCATGACTTCCTAGGACCTTTTCCAAAGGTGTTTCCTACAAAGTAAATACCCTTCTCTGAACCAGCACCATCTGGCACTTGAATCCTGTAACCAGCTGGCAGGTGAACATGCCCACCCCTGTGCCCAGGCACTACAGCCCACCCCGACTTACCGGGCACTGCTAGGCTCATCCTCCGAGCCCTGCTCCTCGTCTGAGGTCAGTGGGGAATAGTGTGCCCCATTGGTCTGGCCCAGGGGCCGCTCCTTTTTGAGCACGGGTGGCTGGTCATGGTCCTGGTAGGGGATGGGGGAGCTCTTCAATGAGTTCTCAGGGGAAGAGATGGCCGTAATCTCCAAGGGCTGATTGATGTTACTGACCTGAGGGCCCAGAAACAAAGCAGATGTGAACATGCCCCACAGACAGAAGGGTCCCCAACATCGGGTACCTGATGCATGTCATGGGGTTTCTACCATGATCCCAGGGACTCCTGACACACTGGTGAAACATCTGACTCCTGACCTGTGCTCACCTGGGTGGAGCTGTGCTATCAGGCCCCTCCTGACTTCCCAAGTCCATCCTGTCTCCCTTCTCTACCTCCCACCTGCCTGAGTCCATGTCCTCACCATGGAGTTTAGGTTGAGGGGGGACCCCGACGGCTGCGTAAAGAGGCCAGCCACAGGTGGCAAGGCCCGACGCTTTGGAGACACGCCTGCACTCAGGCTGGGGGTCCCAGCAGATGCTCTCTTTCGACGGCCCCGCTTGCGGCTGTCCTGTCCATGGCTCTGCCCACAGTCCCCACGGGCGCCCATATTCAGAGGGCTATGCTTGCTGGAAGGTGACTGTTTGGTGCAGCTGATGCCAGTGGAGATGGTGAAGACGATTCTCCGTTTGGCCTCACTCTCCGGATCTAAAAAGCCGGTGTCAGAGGGCAGGTCTCCCTTGCTGGTGTCAGGAAGGAGACCCTGGGTGGCCCCACCCAGCCGGGGGCTGGAGGACAGCTGGTGGGTAGGAGAGGCTGGGCGGGAGCTGCGGGACTGGGCCAGCAAGGGTGGGTGTTGTGGCGTCGAGCTCCGGGACCCCACAGTGGCGAAGAGGCTCCCTGAACTGGAGGACTCCTCAAAAGTGGCCAGCTCAGCTCCAGACGTGAGTGGTGCAGGGCTGCCAACTAAGGCCCCACTGATGGCCACCGAGCCAGCATAGGAGAAACCTGCAGGGGACAGTTCGTCAGGGGAAGCAACATGGCTCGAACCCAGGTGCATGGATGCCAGAACCCACCCGGCAGAGAAGGCCTGGCCTCAGGAAGGGGCTGCCCACATCAGAGACAATGTGTGTCAGGACATAAATGAAAAAACAATAAGATACTATTTCACATCTACTCATGGCAAATAAGTGTTGGTGAGGATGTGGAGAAATCAGAATCCTCCTGTACTTCAGGATTTCAAAGAGCTCTTTGTACAACCATGTTCATGTCAGCCTGATTCACAACAGTACAAAAGATGACAACAACCCAAGTGCCTTGGGGTCAGGGACGGTCCTAGAATCAGAAATGGACTCCCTGGGTATGGATCTGTAAGGTTCTATTGGTGATCTTACATGGGAGAAAATGACACTAAGGGTTCTGGGGTCACATGGAAAGAGAGGTAGTCGGGAGAGGACAAGGAGTCAGAAGTGGGAGGGACCTGCCACACCACCCTCTGGGATCTTGGGTGCCTTCACTTCCCTGGATCCCATCCTAACCCTGACTGCACCACAGCAGTGCCCCTTAGCAGATAAGAGAGGCTGTCCCTGCCAGACTACCTCTCCAGACGTTCAGGGGTCGTACCTCTGTACCATTGCCTCAGGGGTGACCTACCTAGCCCCTTCATGGTATAGCCAAGACACTGTCTATACTGAGACATCTATGCTGAGCTGGCTCTAGGCTAAGCGCACTTGGATAACAAGGTGTGCCCAGTCATGCCCCCATCCCAGAGACACCTCCTAGGGAAGAGCTTCTAGCTGCATGACCCTGAGAGTGACCTCCCTCCTGGCCAAAGAGGATAGCTCTGTGCTCAGAAATGTCTACGCTAACTGGGCATGGTGGTTCACACCTATAATCCTACTGTGTTTCCCCCAAAATAAGACACTTGTCTTATATTTATTTTTTCTCAAGAAGACACACTAGGGCTTATTTTCAGGGGATGTCTTATTTTTATGAAGTACAATACAACAATCTACACTTATTCAAATACAGTTAAGTCACCTTCTTCTGGAACCTGACAGGGGGAGCTGACCTTGTTGGTGGGGCTGGCGCTAGTGATGTGTGAACTCCTTTCCCCTTGCCGTTTGCATGTGCACAATAGGATGCCTGTGACCATGGTTACCCACACGCACTCACGCAAGTGTGAACGGCTTGGAGAAAGGAGCTGTGGCAGATAAGAGGTATTCCAGTCTTCCTTACCACTCCACGACAATATGCATGGTGTGGCTATGCAGATACGCCCATCACTAGGTCTTATTATGGGGGTAGGGCTTATATTTAACAAATGCATAGAAATCCTGGTAGGGCTTATTTGGGGGGTAGGTCTTATTTTCGGGGAAACACGGTAGCACTCTTGGAGGCCAAGGCATATGAACTGCCTGAGGTTATGAGTTCAAGAGACCCCCCCCACTGGGCAGTGCCTGTGGCTCAGTGGGTGGGGCACCAGCCCCACATGTTGAGGGTGACAGGTTGGGTCCAGCCCCAGTCAAACTGCAACAAAAAAGTGGCCAGGCATTGTGGTGGGCACCTGTGGTCCCAGCTACTCAGGAGGCTGAGACAGGAGAATCGTTTAAGCCCAGGAGTTGGAGGTTGCTGTGAGCTGTGTGACACCATAGCACTCTACTGAGGGTGACAAGGTGAGACTCTGTCTCTTAAAAAAAAAAAAAGAGACCGGCTTAGCGCCTGTGGCTCAAGTGGCTAAGGCGCCAGCCACATACACCTAAGGTGGCAGGTTTGAATCCAGCCTAGGCCCGCTAAACAACAATGATAGCTGCAACCAAAAAAATAGCTGGGGGTTGTGGTGGGCGCCTGTAGTCCCAGCTACTTGGGAGGCTGAGGCAGGAGACTCGCTTGAGGAGGTTGCTGTGAGCAGTGATGCCATGGCACTCTACCCAAGGGGACAGCTTGAGGCACTGTCTCAAAAAAAAAAAAGAGACCCTCATTGCTAAAAACAGCTGGGTGCTGTGGCAGGCGCCTATAGCCCCAGCTCGTCAGGAGGCTGATGCAAAAGGATTGCTTAAGCCCAAGAGTTTGAGGTTGCTGTGAGCTAGGAAGCCACAGCACTCTACCAAGGTGACAAAGTAAGACGATGTCTCAAAACAACAAAAAGAAAAATAAAAAAATATCCATACTGTGGAAGCCATTTAAGGCCAGGGGCCTGCTCTGGCAGCCCCTCCTCCCTAGCCCATGGGTGTGTACAATGAGTTGTAAAGGGAAGTGCAGATGCCCAAGCCAGGAGCTTATCACCAGTTCCGGCCCTCAGCAGGATCTCCTAGGTCAGGTGGGATCACTGGCACTGTGGTACTCAGGGAGTAGGACGAGCCCATAGCCTAAGCCCATAAGCTCCCGCCATGAGATTCAGCCACAGCAGGGATGATGCCTATGGGTGGGTCCTCACATATGCACATGACCACACCTATGGTTCCCATTCTGCATGCTGGGCCAGATGGAAGCCTGTTCCTACATGCCTCCAAAGCCCTGGTTAAAAACCTCTTGATGTCCTAACTGCCTCAGAGAAAATGACCCTGTGCAGCCAGTGCTGAGCACAGGATGGACCATTCTTGGGTTCCCCCAGGCTTAGGGAAGAGGGAAGACAACCTCCCAAGCACCATGCCAAGAGACCAAAGGAAGAATCTAGTCTGAACAGTGGCCTCTTGCATATTAATTTTTCTCTAAAAAGGTAATTGCCACATCACAGTATGTGTTCGTACAGGGCCAGCAAACCATGAATCTGGCCCACAGCCTATTGTTGTAAATAAAGTTTTATTGGTACATAGCCACACTCACTCATTTTCATATTGGTACAGTCTGCTTTCACACTGAATGGTACGATGAATGATTATAACAAATGTCAAAAAAGTATACAATACCACTTACTCCTTCAAAGAAAGTGTTTGCAGAGCCCTGTGTTAACATAACAGGCTTGTGGGTGGGAGTTTTCTGAAGAACCAGAACCCAGCGAAAAGCAGGCACCTGATGTCCACAGCCACTTGCCATAAGGCACCATTGTACCTGGCTGACCCCAAGTCCTGGGCCTCAGAGATCCCCAAGCTTCACAGCTGGGTGAGTGACAAAATTAAATCTAATGGAAGGGGGCAAACCAAGAGCTGAAACAGTAACAGTAGTGTCAGGGTCAGTGAGACCTGGGCCGACAGCGGCAGAGCCCTTGACTTTCTGGGGCTCCCTGGGCTGCAGTTAAAACCACACTATGGGGAGGTGGTGCTAAGGCCAGAGCAGAGTCTGACTAGCAGCCCAGATTTAGGGGAGCAAGAAAGAGCAAGAGCACTACCTGGAAGTGAAGGTGGCAGCACACAATCCTCACCCTGAGAAATCCCGTTCCACACCTAGCACCCTGGCCCTCCCACCTGAAGATCACCAGAGCAGAGGCCTATGTCGTGGGCCCTGGGTAGGCACAGCTAGGGCTGGACTGGGGCAGTATGGGCCTTACCTGTGGGAGCCAGGGCAAGGCTCTTGCTGCCAGCACCGTGGGCATTAGCACCAATCTGCTTTTCAAGTGTGGATGAGGAGTCTCGGGGCTGTGGCACAGGACTCGGGGTACTCCTCTACAGAGGAAAAACCCACAGTGTCAGGAAGTGGATCTATGGTCATCAGGGGCTGGGGGAGGAGATGGGCAGTGACTGATGATGGGGACAGGGCTTCTTCCAGGAGGTGATGGAATGTTCTAGAATTAAGATGTAGTTGTTTGAACAATTCTGTGAATATACTAAAAACCACTGAATGTGGGTGAATTGAATTCATTAAAAAATAAAAAACCAGGCTCGGCGCCTGTGGCTCAAGCGGCTAAGGCGCCAGCCACATACACCTAAAGTGGTAGGTTC
>NW_003852424.1:15056077-15058103 GCF_000181295.1 Otolemur garnettii | reverse complement strand
CAAACAACAATGACGGCTGCAACCAAAAAATAGCTGGGTGTTGTGGTGGGCGCCTGTGGTCCCAGCTACTTGGGAGGCTGAGACAGAAGACTCGCTTGAGCCCAGGAGTTGGAGGTTGCTGTGAGCAGTGAAGCCATGGCACTCTACCCAGGGGGACAGCTTGAGGCTCTGTCTCAAAAAAAATAATAATAAAAAATTAAAAAAAAAAACCAAATGGCTCACTGCCCACAAAATCCTGCTGCACGTTACACAAAATAGTCATCTTTACAACCACCTGTGTGGGCAGGAGCATTAGGTGTGGGTTCAAGGATATGGCCACCACAGCAAACAGGGCCTTGTGAGGAAGAAAAGACGGGACATAAAAACTGTCAATATGCCATAATTAAATAAGTATTTGAGATATTCTATTTTTCTTGCATTAAGAGTGTGCATGACATTTAACAGTGTGCAATTACAAAGAAAGACCTACATCTTGCAAACCCTCCAAACTCCATTTTATCTCAGTGTGGCTCATGGGGACACCCTTGGGCCGCAGCCCCAAGTGGCCAACTTACCACTCTTTCTGCACGGCTGGGCAGCACCACACTGGCCAGAGGGATGCTGACAGGAAGCTTGCTGGGCTGTACTGTGCTCAGCGGGATGCTGACGGGCAGGCTAGTGATAGCCTCCCCACTGCTGCCATACGCTCGCTCCTTTAGACCCTGCAGGCAGAGCACAGGCAGCCACATACATCAGCAGGACTCAGGCCATGGCATAGTCATCAACACATGGGAGCCCCCAACCATGGGACCATAACAGGATAGCCCCTCTGGGTTCCCTGCTGGAGCCCCCTGGATGTCAAGGCGCCCTTAGTTCTTCCCCATGGACTCAGGGCCTCTTGGAGGCTGCAATGGAATGTTTTAGAGCAGTGTTTTTCAACCTTTTTTAATCTCATAGCATACCTGAACTATAGTTAAACTCCCATGGCACACTTAAATATATATATTTTTAACGTTTCTTTTGGCTCGGCGCCTATAGCTCAGCCGCTAGGGTGCCAGCCACATACACCGGAGATGGCAGGTTCTAATTCAGCCTGGGCCTGCCAAGCGACAATGACAACTACAACAAAAAAATAGCCAGATATTGTGGTGGACGCCTATAGTCCTAGCTGCTTGGGAAGCTGAAGCAAGAGAATCACTTAAGCCTAAGAGTTTGAAGTTGCTACGAACTGTGACACCATGGCACTCTACCAGGGTGACAGCTTGAGACTCTGTCTTTAAGAAAAAAAAAAAAATTATTTATTTATTTTTATCACTTGGGTTTCATTCAGGGTACAAAGAATTAGGTTATACTGATTGCAGTTGTGAGTTAAACTCCTTCTTATGTCCAACCCCTGCACACTTAAATATTTTTGATCAAAAAATAGAGTAATACCAGGCAAGGTGGCTCACCCCTATAATCCTAGCACTCTGGGAGGCCAAGGTGGTGGATTGCTTGAACTCAGAAGTTTAAGACCAGCCTGAGCAAGAATGAGACACTAGCTGGCCATTGTGGTAGGCACCTGTAGCCCCAGCTTCTCGGAAGGTTAAGGCAGAAGGATTGCTTTGAGCCCAAAAGTTTGAGGTCTCTGTGAGCTATGATGCCACGGTACTCTACCCAGGGTGACAGATTGAGACTTTGCCCGAAAACAAAAACAAAAACAAAAACAAAAACAAAACAACCTACTTGCTGCGCTTTGAACTTCTTTCAACAAATATTTAATTAGCGGCCTCTTAAAATTTTCATGACACAGCTAAGATCCCTTCTCAGAACACCAATGTGTCACTGGAAATCACTGTTTTGGCTCGGTGCCCATACATAGGTCAGTGGTTAGGGTGGAACCAGAGCTGGCAGGTTTGAACCTGGCTAGGGCCTGCTAAACAACAATGACAACAACAACAAGAAGAAAACAGCTGGGAATTGTGGCAGATGCCTGCAGTCCTAGTTACTTGGGAGGCTGGGGCAAGAGAATTGCTCAGCCCAAGAGTTTGAGGTTGCTGTGAGCTGT
>NW_003852424.1:15050837-15055990 GCF_000181295.1 Otolemur garnettii | reverse complement strand
AAAATCATACTCTTGTCACTTTTAGAGGATGCCCAGCAGGTGGCCCCACCTTCCCACCCCAACCTGCTCCCCTGGAAGATTTGCCCCTCCCCTCCCCACAATCCATCCCTACACACACTGGCCAGGCCCCCATAGCAGGTCCCCTTGGGCAGTGGCCTCCTAAGCTGGCCTCTGCATGCTCCCAGCCCCAAGGACAGACAATGCCCCAACCCCACACCTTCCATAGTACCTGCCCCCACTGGACACACAGGTTCTGCTCCAGGCCAAACATTACCCCACAGTGTGCCCCATGCTGGGGTGACCAGGAAGGACCTCCTCTCCTGCTACACCAAAGCCCTGGGCAGTCGGTCTCGCCCTTCCCAAGCTAAAAGAATATTGGTGCGAGCCCTAGAAGCACAGGTAGAGGGTGGGGGTCCTACCTTCTCGCTGTTCTTCTCCCCGGTGAGCTGTAAGGCTCCAGGGGAAGGAGGCCGTGGGTCCTGAGGGCTTAGCTTCATGCTGTTGGATGTGCCAGGGCTCTGGTAGGGAAGACCATTCTCCTTGATGTGTTCAGCTCTGGAAGAAGACCTAGTTATTCCCGGGCCCAGCAAACACCCAGAACTCTTCCAAACTGAAGAGTTCCCACTGGGAAGATCCCCTACAACAGCAGGGGCTGAACCCTTGCCCTTCAGGGCACTCACCGTGGGTGAAGCTCACTGGTGGCTGCCTTGCTTGATGCTGCATGGTCCTGGCTCAGGTGCCGGCGCAGCACAATCTTGGCTGGGGAGAGCCTGGTATAGTCAGGCACAGCTAGGCCAGACAGCTTCTCCGCCCGCAGCCGGCCACCATGGCTTGGGGTACAGGGCACCACCTCCTGGTCCAAGGGGGAGGCCAGGTACTGGGGGGTGTTCTGCTTGGACGAGGGTCGGCTCAGGGCACCACAGAGCTCATAGCTGGTTGCATGGCCATTCATGGAGAGTTCTGGGCTCATGCTGCTGAAGTGGGGCAGTGAGAATTTGGCACAGTCTAGCTCAAGGTGGAGCCGGCTGGGGTCAGCCTCCAGATCTCGGCTCAGGGTGCCTTTCCCACGCAGGTGTGTAGACAGGGCGTCATCAGGAGGCACGCAGGACTTGAGTTGCAGGAGCTCCTGCTGCCGCTGGCTCTTCTCCAGCTCCACAATGCTGATCTTAAGGGAGAAAGGAAGAGTCAAACGCAGGCCCATCCCACTGGGCCACTACCAGGGATGCCATCCCCAGGACACGCCAAGGATGGCACCCAGAGGGAGCTGTGGAGATACCAATCAATTGGGTAGGAGAAAAAACCCGAAGCAACCAATTATTGTCTATGGAGTCAGGGGTGGGGAAGATCAGATATAACATGTGACTGTCAAGGATGGTACTATAGGTGTGTACTTGTCAACATGGAAACAGGTCCCGAAGAATAGCAAGAAACAAATAGACACAGAGTAGTTTTCTGTTAAAAACATATATGTAAGTATAAAAGCAACAGGTAAAACTTGTGGAAGGATCATACCACTTACAGATGGAACAGTGTTTTTTTCCTGGGCTATGGGCATGAGAGAAATTTCTTCCTCTTGATTTATTCATTCTACCTTTTTAATTTCCTTTTCTACGATAGACACATTACTACACAGAAAACACTGTGACAGTGTCAGAACCAAAACTCCTTCTTTACAGAAACTCCTTCTCCAGGCAAACCCATGCGGACCAGGCCTAGCTCTGGGAATGAGGCCTAAAAACTCCTTCCCTGTAACATGCTAGCAGGCTGGCAGGCACACCTGGCCATACTGTGTCAGAACATTGTAAAACCTCTAAACACCAAGAAATCTACTTTTAGCAGTATGGTTTTAAGGAAGTCTGAAGATGAGTCTTTGGTATAAAGAAAAGCCATTGAATTGTTATTTTACAGTAATAATTGGCTACTTGAAAAGACCTCAAGGGCCCAGCTACAGAGCAACTGTGCTCCAAGGAGAGAAAATACACCAGGAGGACAGAGCCCTCATACTTGAAGTCTCGGTAACTGTAACTCAAACACTAATGCCATTCATCTTTCTGCTTTATTCTTGTTACTGCCTGACAGCTACCTACATGAAAATCAACTCCTGAGAGAGTACCTTAAAGGGAAACTCAGTATGTTGTGCCTCTCTATCCTTCTCATGCCTTTGTCTAACTTACCTCAGCAGACACATTTCTGTTACTATCAAGTATTACAAGCTATTATCTCTTTTGTTTTGTTTTGTTTTTGTAGAGAGAGAGAGTCTCCCTTTATCGCCCTGGGTAGAGTGCAGTGTTGCCACACAGCTCATAGCAACCTCCAACTCCTGAGGTGATTCTCCTGCCTCAGCCTCCTGAGTAGCTGGGACTACAGGCACCCACCACAAAGCCTGGCTATTTTTTTTGTTGCAGTTTGGCTAGGACTGGGTTTGAACCCACCACCCTTGGTACATGGGGCCAGCGCCCTACCCATTGAGCCACAGGCACTGCCCTATCGTTTTTTAAGAGACAGGGTCTCACTCTCACCCAGGCTGCAATGCAGAGGAATCATCACAACTCACTGCAGCCTCCAACTCCTGAGCTCAAGAGATCCTCTTGCCTGAAGCTCTCGAGTAGCTGGGACAACAGGTGTGTATCACCATACCTGGCTAGTTTTTTCTATTTTTGGTAGAGACAGGGTCTCACTCTTAATCAGACGGGTCACAAACTATTTTCTTTTCTTTTTCATTTTTTTTTTGTTTTTGAGAAAATGTCTCAAAATGTCGCCCTTGGTAGAGTGCTGTGCCGTCACAGCTCAGCGCAACCTCAAACTCTAGGGCTTAAGCGATTCTCTTGCCTCAGCCTCCCAAGTAGCAGGGACTACAGGTGCTTGCCATAACACCCGGCTATTTTTTTGTTGCAGATGTCATTGTTGTTTACCTGGCCTGGGCCAGGTTCGAACCCACCAGCCTTGGTGTATGTGGCCAGTGCCAAAACCACTATGCTATAGGTGCCAAGCCACAAACTACTTTTCATGAGCAAATTCTTGGCTAGGTGTGGTGGCTCATGCCTGTAATCCTATCACTCTGGGAGGCCAAGGAGGGGGGGATAGCTTGAGTCACAAGTTTGAGACCAGCTTGAGCAAAGTGAGACCCTGTCTCTACTAAAAGAGGCAAGAAGATCACTTGAGCCCAAGAGTTGGAGTTGCTGTGAGCTATGAGGCCAAGGCACTCTACTCAGGGCTACAGTTTGAGACTCTGACTCAAAAAAAAAAAAAAAAAAAGAAATAGAAAAAGAAAAAAGGAGCAAATTCTTTGGTAACTCTTTCAGAAGCTATTTACTAGAAGGTGGCCAGGAGATCGCAGGTTTAGCATCAGAGTACTCAGCCAAAGGAGCCTTGAGTCACCAAATGAGGGGATAATAGCAAGCTGGAACCTCCCACATGGTGCGCAGGAACCCAGTACAGTGAGCACGAGGTGCCCACAGCTCAAGGCACAGCATCAGGGAATGTCCCTCTATCCACTGCCCTGCCACCACGCTTGCCAACCTGCAGCTCCAGGCAATGCCGCTGCTTCTCTGAGATCTGGCTCCGCAGAGCCTGCTTCTCCTTCAGTAGCGTTTCCAGGGACAGTGTGGCCCAGTCCAGCTTCAGCTCTTCACACCGAGCCTTGAGCTGTAGGGTCAAGGACAGGATAGCTGCAACAATAAGCCTGGCATGCTGGCACACCTTGCATGGTCATGGAGAGAAGGGGGTGGGGATCCCTCGGGTAGCCAGGAGCCTGTGTGCTTATAGCACAGGGCCGGCTCCAGAAGGCTCCTTTAAAACGTGCAGACATGACCTCAGTGCTGCAGTGGGGCTGGGAAAAGCAGGGAGAGGCAGGTACATGAGCCAACACCATGGCCTAGAAAGCAAGGCTGCTGCCATTCAGCACCATACATCATGAGTCACTACAGGAGAGGCTGCACAGATCTGTGCCAGTTCTGCAGACCCACAGGAGCCCAGGCAGGGAGCAGAGCCTGGGGAGCTAAAAAGACAGTAAGACCTTTGGGCAGGGCCCAGGCCCCCAACTCTAACACCTTGCCAGAGTTTTAGAAACTGTACAGGCAGTCTCAGGACAAAGTAGGGATAGAGGAACCAGAGAGGGAGGCTCAGGGAGAGCCACCCTCCCTGCCCCTGTGTACTCTATGATATTCTAAGTCTCCCACCCCACCCAGTAAGAACCCACCAGCTGCAGGCTCTGGTTGCGCAGCTGGTTGTTGTCCTTCTCCAGCTGTTCTGACTGCTCCCGAAGCTGCTGGTTGTGTGCAGAGATCTCCTTCTGGGCTTGGATCAGGTCGTTGTAGGTCAGAGCCTTCACACCCAGCTGCAGATTAAAAGACACACAGGTAGTGGGCACTCGGGGCCCAACTTAGCTACCGAGACCCAAGGCTACTCCTGTCTGGAGGATTAGCTCATAATGGCATGGAGGCCAGATGGGAAATGTGCCAGGTCTAGGCCACCCCCAGCTGTCCCAGTTCCCCACCCCACCCCATCCTGGTTCAGACATTGGTGGGACAGCCACTACCTCATCGAGCTTCTGCTGGAATAGCCTCCTGATCTCCTCCTTCTGTGCCTGGCAGTGGCTGAGTAGCTGCTGAGCCGTGCCTAGCAGCTGCGCATTCTTCTCCTAGGGAGATCAGCAGGTGACCAGGGGGCCACCAGGGAAGGGCCCAGCCCTCTACAACACCCCTCAGATACACTTATGAAAAGCCTGGCAGCCCCCATGCAGCACATGCTTCAACCACACAGAGACCAGCCACTGCCTTAGGGGATCCACCCCAGGTAAGCACCAGAATCAGCCCTTTCCCATGAATTTACAAGGAAGTCTGCTGCTATGACAGCAGAAATCAAACCATCCTAAGAGGCTATCTATGTGGGAAGGGCTGAGGTTCCTAAACATGACATGATACATGGAGCCACTTAAATGTGAAACCCTTCAGACACCAATGGAAAATGACACCTTAGGAGATGTCAACCAAACAGGGGGAAACATGTGTATGTCTGTGCAAAGTATGGCAGAAGCCTCATTAGTTTTTAAAACAAAAGTCCAAACAAAAAACTAGGGCTCAGGCTCGGCGCCTATAGCTCAACCAGCTAAGGCGCCAGCCACGTACACCTAAGGTGGTGGGTTCGAATCCCCA
>NW_003852424.1:15041590-15049880 GCF_000181295.1 Otolemur garnettii | reverse complement strand
AAAAAAAAAAAAAATCACTGAATACAGAAACACATAAGCTCTTTCCATCTCCTACATCCCTGAACTGAGAAAAGAGAGGAGGCAGCAAGGTGGTTTATGGATTCAACTCTGCTCACCAGCTACCTTGAAACACTACTACAGTCACTCACAGACCAGCTGTGATAGACAAACCAAGCCAAAGAGCAATGGGGGGAGACACAGACAGAGCCATCCTCATCTGGAAGGCAATAACATCCACTTGGCACTAAAGGCCACTGAGGTCCCTGACCAAAGATGGTCAATTCTTCATGGGTGAGCAGGGAGGGGTAGCAGGCAGGGCATGCTCCTTCTAGAGGCCTCCATGGCACATGGAGCAAGTGCTGGGGCAGCAGGACCAGAGCTCATCTCCTTGTAGAGAGAAGGGCCACAGGTGCGAGTGGGACCCACCTTCTCCTGGTCCAGCAGCTGCTGCAGATTGGCCTTGTACTGGGGGGTTTTTGTGTATGCCAGGAATTGCAGGTACTGAATCTTGAAGGACTCTATAAAGAGAGACACGGGACATGGCTTTGGAAAGGAGTAACCAGGATAGAGGTTGGACATAATGATTGCCCTGAGGCTACAAGAAGAGGAAGCAGTGCTGCAGAAACAAGCACACCAGAGTGGCTGCTTTAGTGCCTGTCCCAGCCCAGGGCCTTCCCCCTCACCTGGGCAGATCCCAGGGCCATTGTAGGAGTGTCACAAGCTCATCAAAGCAGGAAATGCCTGCACCCTTGTGCCATAGGGAGCATTCAAGTGCAGAAGCACTGCCCAGGCCTCTCTCCCCTGACCAGCTGGCCACTCCCTGGTCTGGGGTGGGGCCATCCTGGACCCTGCAGGGTCCTGAGCAGTGTCCTTGGTTTCCACCCACCCCATGCCAACAGTGCCCTCAAGCTCACCTAGCAGCTTCTGCAGCGCAGGTGGGGTGGGCGCCCCCAGCAGTGGGTTAGGGGAGGGCCGTTGCACACTCGGAGGTAGCTGATAGAACGGGCTGTGAGGTGACCTGTAGGCATCTGCACAAGAGAACAAGTCTGCATGTCAATCTGACCACACTCCCACAGAGCCCCAGAACCACCTTACAGACTCTAGCTTCCTTAAGGAGGAGGCACAAGATGTTTCCTAGAGTCCAAAGACTCCACCAAATGCTGCGTCTTGGCAGTCCTGACCACCAACACAAAGGCCCCTCTGGAAGTCTCCCTCTACTCAGGGTCTTAGCCGCTTGGGAGCAGCATGGCTGCCTACTGGCATTTACATCACCAGACCCCAGCTGCACAACATGGTGAAAAAAATACTCATGCCCACTGGTGAGGCCCTGCCAGGACTGGCCATAGCAGACACCTTGCAGCACACCCAGCAGGTGCGTAGTTTCCACACAGCCCTCTCCAGGTGGGACAGAAACCCTTGGGTGGGGCCATCACAAAGGCATTATAGACACCTGCAATCCAGAAGAGGGTCGCATCCCCTAAGAAGGGCTCACCCTGGGGTGAGGAGGACGCTGTCTGAGACACAGTTTGAGCGTGTAGGAGATCCAGTGCAGTTTGGTTCTTCTTGGGCTTTCGGTCGGGGTTTGCAGTGTTCATTTTCTTGGGACGTCCACGTTTGCGGCCAGCCATCTTCCTCCCTTTCTTGTTCAGCTTCTTCTTACGGGCTTTAGAGGGAGATGGCTTTTTGGTGGCAGTGGTTCCGGCTTTATCTTCCTCAGCACCAGAATCCTACAAGGCACAGAGTAGGGATAACAGCAGGATACCCCGGGAGCCAATGTCCCAGCCGTGCCTCGGATAATTGTGGGAGGCCTGGCAGCGGCCACAACTACAACTATGCCCGGGGCAGGGCTTACCACAGGGGCATCTGGGGGGCCGGGTGCCTTGTTCTCTGTCACCTTGGTGGGGGTGGTTGTGTTGCTTTTATTTTCTCGCTGCTGCCGGCGTCGAGCTGCCTCTTGTTCCTCCTGGAAAGGAAAAGCTAGATGACTCTGGAAAGTGCTGGGACATGTCAGAGACCTCCTGACCCTCCAGATCTAAGCACCCACTTAGACGGTGCACTTGAGGGGCCATGAGCCTTGGCTCTGCCACTTCAACTGTTTTGCCCGTGGCAAAGACAACGGAGCTGAGACAAAGATACCAATGAGCTCATAGCCCCACAGCCCCACAGTCATGGCATGCACACTCATGGCAGCACACTCAGATGGAGATGCTTGCACCAGCAATAAGGCAGGTGGCCTCTGAACTAGGAGCTACATAGAAGACATACTCTCAGGCACAAGGATGCTTCCCTCCCTGTCTCTCTCCCTCACCTCCCTTCTGGGTGAGATGCACTGAGGCTCTACCAAGATACTGTTCTCTTAGGTGATAATCACTGGAAACAGCAGTTTAAAGAAGGAAAATTCTAGAAAACACCAACCAACTTAGGCTGTCACTTACTCTCAAGGGAGCAATTGTTATCATATTTGTTAAGACCTCTAGTAAGGATAGTGCGAAGGACAGAGGACCCCAGAAGAACCCATGGCTGTGAGTGGAGGTGGTACTGAGCCTGGTGGATTGACCTCAGAAAGGAAAAACATTTAGAAAGACATCCTCTCTGCTTTGTCGTCAAACAGACAACTCTGAGACTGGAGAAGCATCAGAGCAGGTTTTATCACTGCCTTCTTCCAAGTCAGAACTTACTGCCCTTCTCTACAGGGAAGGGCACTGATAGCAGTGCTGAGAAACAATACAAGGAGAGCAAAGAACATTCTGGCCCTGGCCAGCAGAAGCAGAGGTCACAGAAATTCTGAAAATAACCTTTAGAAGGCCACAACTGTCTCAGCGCCCATAGCACAGTGGTTATGGCGCCAGCCACATACACCGAAGCTGATGGGTTCGAACCCAGCCCTGGCCAGCTAAACAACAATGACAACTGCAACAAAAAATACCCAGGCATTGTGGCGGGCGCTTGCAGTCCCAGCTACTTGGGAGGCTGAGGCAAGAGAATCACTTAAGCCCAAGAATTAGAGGTTTCTGTGAGTTGTGACGCCAGGGCACTCTACTGAGGGTGACATAGTGAGACTCTGTCTCAAAAAATAAAAAAGAAGGTCACACACAACTCACCCAAACTACTTTCCTCAAATTATTACAAGAAGAATGGCCCAGGTAAACCCATCAAAGATGAGGATGGTGTAGAAAAACAACAAAAGACAGAGACAGGTGAAGGATGCAGTGGTATGAAAAGCCACAGTTATCATGCCTTAATCCAGCCATTTGGGAATTTCTCAAGTTTTCATACAGCAGCAGATCCATGCTATTAGCTCAAAAAAGAAAACATACAAACTTACCCTGAGTTTTGGGTTTTTCAGACTAGAAAAATAATTTTCAAGCTAAAAAAAAAGAAAAGAAAAATTCTTATTAGAAGTTGAGTCCCAAACTCTGTTGGGAGTAATGAGACACCTCAGATAACATCAGCTATTCTAGGACACAGAGCATGGCTGGAACAGCTGGTAGCAGACAAGTGTGTGACCCAAGCCTGCCATAGCAGGAACTGTCCTCAGCTCACCAACAGGGTGCAGCTGAGCATTTGAGCCACTTAGACCTTTTGGACAGGCACATTCTATCACAATGTGACATCACCCCTGGAAGAGGGAACGACATTCTGCAGAGAAACATCAACCCCGCTCTCCCACCCCAGGCTCCCAGCTTTGCTGACTGGGTCATAGAGCAGAGGCTGCAGGGACCCAGTGCCAAGAAGCAGCTCCCTTCATGGGACACAGGTGATCACATGTGTAGACGAAGTCCCCACACCACAGGGCAGAATAGTCCCAGTCTCTTTGAGGAACTCTGGTCACCTCCAGAGAGAGGGGGCAGGGCACATCTAGCTGGGCAGTCAGGCCCCAATTCATAGCAATGCTCCCCAGAAGGGATCCAAATCAAGGTTCTGAGCACTGTATATAAAGGTCCAAACAAGGTGGCAAAACTTGATGAAGAAAAACTAGCCCTATGTTCAACCTGTTTAAGAGAAACCTTAGAGCTGAAGCAAAGGAGGGGCCTGAGGCTGGGGCAATGCTGCCCAGCAGAGGAGGACAACCAGGAGAAGCACACAGAGGGGAGAGCAGGCTTCCTGCTGGCTCTGGGTTATATCAGAGGACTGTGGGGAAGATAGGCAGAAAGAGGCCTCCCAGTCTGACCTAAAGATCTGGAGTCCTGTTCCCTGAACATAGAGTAAGCTGGGAGCTGGGAGCTGGGAGCAGGGGTAGTGGGTGGTCAAGACTGGGATTCCCCGGACAGAAGCTGACTTGGCTCCCCTACATCCAGTAGGCTAAGACAGGCCCCAGTAGGGTCATGGGGGCTGCTGGCCAGGGTACAGCCAGGACACTCACTATGGTCCGGTCGATAGTGTGCAGGTAGTAGGAGACCGGCTTCCCCGTCCACGACACCGAGCCCTTCAGGGGTGACAGCTCCACAACACGCATGATCGTGCCAATGTCTGCACACAATAAGACAGGTTACCACACAGCTACATAGCTGCTCCAGCCTGCAGGACTCTCTGCACAGCACCCTGACCCTAACCACTACCATAGGAGCCTGCAGCAGGCAGGGGAGGAGCTCACCACCTCAAAGATAGGCAAAAGAGGAAATAGACCTGAGCCACATCACCTTCCCCCTTCCTACCATAAGACTTGGGGAAATATCTTCCGACCTCGCTAAGTTCAGGCCCCACAGCCACCCACAGAGGCCCAGGGTGTCTCCAGGAGGTGGTCTGTGACCTCCTCTAACCTGAAAGGACTTGTCATAGGTAAATTGCAGGTAAGCCCAACTGAGAGGGATCTAAAGGACTCGCAGAATTACCCAGAAGCAGTGGCACCCATAGCTCAGTGGGTGGAGCGCTCGCCATATACACCGAGGCTGGCGGGTTCAAACCTGGCCTGGACCAGCTAAAACAATGGCAACAACAACAAAAAATAGCCAGGCATTGTGGGGGGCGCTTATAGTCCCAGCTACTTTGGGAGGCCAAGGCAAGAGAATCACTTAAGCCCAAGAGTTTGAGGTTGCTGTGAGCTGTGACACAACAGCACTCTACCCAGAGCAACAGCTTGGGAATCTGTCTCAAAAAAAAAGGAAAGAAAGAATTATCCAGAAGCAACATAGGTCAGGGCTGCAAGAGTAGCCAGCACCTACTAACACTTGCACCTCTGAGTACCCAGCCCTGACCTGATTTTGTCCTATGGGGAGGCCATGCTGACCAGAGTACAGCCTGGAGCTGACAAGTCAGCAGCGCACTAAAGGGACCAGCTCATCCCTGCTGCAGGCTTTCTGCAGTCTAAGGTCTCTACCATCCACACAGCCACGGCCTGCTCTGACCATCTAAGCACATGAGTGAGCAGCTCTGTGAACAAACTCCCTGAAACTCTTACCCAGGGAAATTCCCGCCAGGGGTCCCTGGGCCACGTCTGAGGACATCTGTGGTTGTCACAATAGGGGGTACTCCTGGCACAGAGTGGGTGGGGGCCATGGATACTGCTCAGTGCCCTGAAATGCCAAGGACAGACCCACCCCAGAAAATAACCCAGCCCCAACTAATATCCACAGGGCCCCCGGAAGAGCCCTGTGATGAAGGACATCAGATGCTTAAAATTATCAACACTAGGCATGGTGGCTCACGTCTGTAATCCCACCACACTGGGAGGTTGAGGCAGGAAGATCTCTTGATCTAAGGACCAGCCTGAGCAAGAACAAGACCCTGTCTCTACTAAAAGTAGAAAAACTAGCGAGACGCTGTGGCAGGTGCCTATGGTCTCAGCTACTTGGGAGGCTGAAGCAGGAGGATCGCTTGAGCCCATGAGTTTGAGGTTGATATGAGCTAGGCTGACACCAAGGCACTCTAGCTTGGGCAACAGAGTGAGATTCTGTCTAAAAAAGAAAAATAAATTATTAACACTAATCAGAGCAACAACAGTGTCTTACCACTCAAGTTTCTACTGTTTATTCTGAAGTTCAAAGGTGCAAAGGGTTTTGAGGACACAATCCTGCCACCTGAAACACAAACATTGATCACTGCCATGTATGGGAAAGTAAACACACATAGACACTAGCACAGAACAAGTCACACAGAAGGAAAGAAACAATGGACACATGGAAACCACATCTGTGTCCCATCTTCTTCTAAGTCTTCTTATAAATTGAAGAAAACCATCCACTACCTTCCACATTTGAGCTTGTCATATAAACAATCTCCCTTCAAAAAATGTCCCCAAGTCTTCACAAAATCCCACTGCACGGACCCTGATCTAGCACTCCCACACTGGGGGCGGGATCTGCAGAGGAAATTCCTCAGACAGCTGCAGACTCAGCCCACACAGGACAGCCCCAAAGTCCAGGGTTTGGGATGGCCACTGCCAGGGAAAGTGCAGCTGGAGGTAGAGCTTGCTTGCTGTGTCTGATTTCCAGGATTTCTTGTTAAGTGAGGAAAGAGGGACAGAACAGTGTGCACATAGCTGGTTCCTTAAAAGCCCACATAAAGCAGGAGGCCTGAGAAGGGAGCCTGCCAGAGGCACAGGGATGGGCTCTCTCCAAGCTTCAGAATGTGGGCAAACACTTCACACGTCCCAGAGTAAGACCTGAAAGGACAAAGGGTAAACTCCCAACCTGTACACAAATAAACCAAGCCCAACTGCAGGCTCAAACAGGTACCAGTCACAAGGAAAAATAATTATTTAGTATCTCAACTAACTCTTTAACAGGAGTCTGACTATATATCATTAATGTGATAAATTCTAAGGACACAAAGAACCACAGAGAAACCTTAACCTTCACTTAGTAAGTTTGCTATTAAGTATCAACTATCAATCATAATTATAAAACTTTCACTTAAACTCCAGAAAAAACATGGTAAGTAAATACATTAACACTTTAAGGAACCAAATTTTTCAGTGTAAGAGACAAATGGCTCAGCAGCTAGGGCACCAGCCACATACACCAGAGCTGGTGGATTGGAACCCAGCCCAAACAACAAAGACAAGTAAAACCAAACAAAAGCAGGTGTTGCGGCAGGTACCTGTACTCCCAGCTACTTAGGAGGCTCAAGCAAGAGAATCACTTAAGCCCAAAGTTTGAGGTTGCTGTGAGCTGTGACACCATGGCAGTCTACCTAGTGCGACATAGTGAGACTCTGTCTCAAAAAAAAAAGAAAAGAAAAGAAAAAAGAGACAAATATAAAAATCAAAAATAGGCTCGGCGCCTGTGGCTCAAGTGGCTAAGGCACCAGTCACATACACCTAAGGTGGTAGGTTCGAATCCAGCCCAGGCCCACCAAACAACAATGACAACTTCAACCAAGAAAAAAAAAAAAAAAAAAAAGACAGGCGTTGTGGTGGGCACCTGTGGTCCCAGCTACTTGGGAGGCTGAGGCAGGAGACTCGCTTGAGCCCAGGAGCTGGAGGTTGCTGTGAGCTGTGATGCTACGGCACTCTACTCAGGGGGATAGCTTGAGGCTCTGTCTCAAAAAACAAACAAACAAACAAAAAATAATGCTAAAGCTGAAAAACTTAAAATGACTACTTTTACACACCTCCCCTCCCTATGTCAGTTCTCTCCTCCCAAAGCTACTTTGTCCCTAGACCAGGAGCATCCGGCTTTCAAAGTGTCACACCATGACCAGGAGAAATGAGGAAAGGAGAGTCCCAAGGTTGGGCTGGCCACACGACATCAGGCCGGTGACCTTGTTGTGTCAGGAAGAGCAAAAAAGCTCAGAGATCAATAGAATCATGTCAGAAAGTCACAGAGCCAGCCTCTTTAGGCACATTAGGATCTGTGCCTCACAAAGATGACAGCCACTCTTCACCTGCCACAATCCAACTAAGGGGTGGGGTGAACATCACAGGGACATCTAGAAGCTGTGTTCTTGCCAGAGACCGCCCGGGCAGGCTTCTGTACACTCACAGGCCAGACAGGACCACCAATGGGAAGTGGAGCTTCTGGGGCAGGATTATATAACATAACAGAACACTGCTAACACCAGGCACCTGAGCCTGGCCACATGCAATGACTCATCCTGCACACAGGGAGCAGAGCAAGGAAGGACACATCAAAGCACACAGGAGGGCCGTAATCCTAGCACTCTGGGAGGCTGAGATGGGAAGGACTGCCTGAGCTCAGGACTTTGAGACCAGCCTGAGCAAGAGCAAGACCTTGTTTCTACTAAAAATAGAAAAATTAGGCTCGGCGCCTATAGCTCACCGGGCTAAGGCGCCAGCCACGTACACCTAAGGTGGTGGGTTCGAATCCCCAGCCCGGACCCGCCAAACAAC
>NW_003852424.1:15025509-15040790 GCF_000181295.1 Otolemur garnettii | reverse complement strand
CGGTGCCTGTGGCTTAAAAGAGTAGGGCACCGGCCCCATATGCCAGAGGTGGCAGGTTCGAACCCAGCCCCGGCCAAAAACTGAAAAAAAAAAAAAAAAAGAGAGAGACATTACTGCAGTGGCCACTACCTAGTGCTAGGCTGGGGTTCTGCCTGGAAATCCGGGAGAAAGACCCTGAAGAGCTGCTCCTGGGCAGCGGGGCAGGGGATGGAAAACAGGTATCAGGGCCTCAAGAACCCTGGCCCCTCCTGAGGGAGCCTTGAGCCCAGGAGCAGTACTCAGCTAAAGAAGGAAGTGTAGGCTCGGCACCTGTGGCTCAAGTGGCTAAGGCGCCAGCCACATACACCTAAGTTGGCAGGTTCAAATCCAGCCTGGGCCCGCCAAACAACAATGGCTGCAACCAAAAAATAGCTGGGCATTGTGGCAGGCACCTGTGGTCCCAGCTACTTGGGAGGCAGAGGCAGGAGACTTGCTTGAGCCCAGGAGTTGAGGTTGCTGTGAGCTGTGATGTTACGGCACTCTACCTAGGGGGACAGCTTGAGGCTCTGTCTCAAAAAAAAAAAGGAAGTGTATCCTCAGTTAGTTTTAAAACATTTCAGGATTATACTGTTCCAACACACTCATGCTCACAGGAGGCGGCATGAGTGTACACACACACACACACACACACACACACACACACACACACGGGCGCGCATATGTATACCAGGCCCCTGGGGATACAGGTCATTGATGCTGAAGGCAGAAAACTGGTTTTTTCTGAGGCAACCTGTAATGACTGCCTGTCATCTTCACAAAGCTGGGGGGAAAACCCATTGCACTTCTCTCCTTGCCTCAGGAGGGCACCCAAGAGCTGCAACAGTGGGAAGCAGGCACAGGGAGAAGAAGGCACTGTCAATCTGCTGCAGTACTGGTGGGGGCCCTGGTGGCCATGGGGGACCTGCAGCCAGCACCTTAGCTGGGGCTCCACCCAAAGTGTCAGGGTACATGACACGTTGCAGGGTGGAGTATACCAGGGGTCCTCAAACTTTTCAAACAAAGGGCCAGTTCACTGTTCCTCAGACCATTGGAGGGCCGGACTGTGGGCCCCGGGACAAGTCGGCTGCTAAGCAGGACAGGCAGCAGTGGCAAAAATACCCAGCAGGCCGGATAAATGTCCTAGGTGGGCTGCATGTGGCCCGCGAGCCATAGTTTGAGGACGCCTGGAGTATACAATGGAAGATCCAAATCCAGCAAGGCCTTCACCCAGGCTGTGTCAGCTCCCCATAGTACTGGTCACCGGCCTGGGGAGGGAGTGCTGAGCTCCTACTTCCAACCAGACATTGTAAACTAAGGGATAGTGAGAAAACACGACGCCTGGAGGTCTCCCCAGCTTCATCCCCCTCAGGACCATGACTGGACACTCTGGGAGTTTGGGATGACACATGAGGCAGACACGAGACAGGACAGGTCAGAGGCACACACACATACCTTCCTTCATGTTTGCGAATCGCTCCTTCAGCTGGTGATCCACCTCAGGACCAAAGGCAAAGTTATTCACAAATATAACACTGCAAAACAATGTTCCAGTTGAGTAACATGAAGGCTCCATTAGCACAGGCATAAGAATCCCAGTGCAGTGTGCAGATGCCGGTGCCAACCTCTGCCCATACCCCAGCCCACCCGCCAGGGCCACAAGAGTCCCCCATGAGAACCACAAGGGGCTCTCAGACAGAAGAGAAGCACAATCTCTTTGGAATGTGGCAGAAAATAGGGTGAGCAGCTTATTTTGAATCATGATAGTTTTAAAATTGAGAATTCTGAAAACATTCACCAGCAATGTCTCCCAGGTATTCAGAAGTGAGAAGGACCTTCAGGCCACAGAAAGGAAACTAGTAGCCAGGAAGGATGGGAATGGGAATCAGAGGAATTAGAGGCTCTGTCCTGCTACCCAGCAGAAGAGTGAGATTGGAGAGCGTGGTCCCAAGTGGAGGCATCCTTGGGCACTGCTAACAAATACCAAGATGCACACATATCCAGGGTGCTGGGCCCACTGGCCCCACCTGACTGAGACCCTCCCCAAGGACTATGCAGGAGCAGGTCAGAAGCCAGAGTTGGTGGGTTCAGGCAGCCACAGGTAAGGGGTGGGGGACAGAAATAACCCTCAGGAACTGGTGTTTTCAGAGAAAGAAGCACCAAGAGATAGCTGCCTTCAAAGCTATCACCCTGCTGCATTTCAGACACACGAAAGGGATAAGTAAACCAAGGCAAGACAAAGCGCCACTGGTCCCCACAAGGACCCAAAGTGATGCCCCAGCCAGTAAGCAGCACAACCAAGGCCCACTTAAACTGTGCCTACAGTAAGAGCAGACAGGACCCAGCCACACGGCAGAGCCCACAGAGCCACCAACAAGGTAAAAGACAAGCTAAGACGTGACTCCTCAAGGCCAAGGGTACAAGGCGCACTTGAACTACAACTGGGGAGTCAAAGGGATGCCAGGAAAGCCCTCAGGTTCCTAAGGGATAGTGGCAATGGTACAAACCAGATGAATTGGGGAGCTCCCATAGAAGACCCTGCTGGATGGAGCCACAGAGGAGCTGAGGTGTCAGAGCACCCATGCACGGGCACAGCAGGCCCAGCCAAATACAAGTGGATCTCAACAGCATCAATGAGAGATTCCCATGTTCCACCCTCAAAGAAATCAGCAGGTGCAGCAGACACCACACAGGCAGGCGCACCTAGATGGGCAGGGGGACAGAATGGTAGGGGGACCCCAGAGGTGTCAGAGGATGTGAATCCAGCAGGACAGACAAAATATGTAGATGGGAAGAACCCAGAGAAATGGCTCCATGAGCCGTAGGGCACCAAGGCATTGGGTGCTGGGCCAAGGGGGCTCTGAGTGAGGCACACAGGAGCAGGGCTACTTCCAGGGGGTGCAATGCAGTCAGGACTGGCCCATCAAGAAGGGAGAAACAAGGAGACAGGAAGACAGGAAGACCCAGCATGGAAGAGCCAGCGCATGGGGCTTGGGCCTGGGTCTGCTGGTAACAAGTGCCACTTTGAAGGCAGATGAGAGGCAGGGGCATTTACTGCTCTGCTGATCCTTGGAATCCTTCCATAAGGACCCTAGCATAAAGAGAAGCCCAGGGAGTTCAGGGACCCCACCCCACCCTATGCCTTCCCCTATGGTCCCACCACTTACCCTAGCACCGTACCCCATGCCCCACGTACCTCGTGTTGGCAATCCGCTCTCTCCACTCTTCGGAGAGGAAATCGCCTCTCTCCAACTGAAAGAGAAGACAGCAGCCAGCTTATCCCTGCAGGCTCATCTGGCTTCACTGCCCTGCCCGTTCTGCCCCATGAAAGAACAATGAAATGGGCACATAGTTGCTCACTGTGGGAGGAGCCCAGAGTGCCACCAGCCATTGCTCTGAGGGCAAGAGAGGACAGTGGAGGGTCAAGTGAAGGCTGGGCAAGACCTCTGAGGGATCTGGCCACAGTAGATGCTGGGCAAATGCTGTAGCATCCACTTGAAGAAGAATGCAGAGCCCACATGGACAGAAAGTCATTAAGGTCACACTGAAGGATACTCTAGGAAGCCCCAATACCCTGTCAACTTTCCTACAGAAGCTCAAAAGCAGAAGCTCCAGTCACCTCAATATGAGGCAGCCAGCAATAGCATCCTGAGGCAAGGTCAGAGGGCCCCACTGTGCTGACCCCAAGCCGCTCCCAAGGGAGGCCACATGGTGCTAGGATATGCCAATATCTGCCAGACAAAGTCGTTTCTACAACTTGACTGCCCATTCCCACGTGATTCTGGTTAGCAGACTAATGTCACTTTTTGCCCTCAATAGACCCAAGGTCTGCAAGGGAGAAACAGTTCTCAGTAACCTAACTGTCCAGAGACAGGGCATTCAGAAAACCAACATAATGGTTTCATTAATTCTTCAAAAACTTATCAACTCCTCCATTTGTACATACATGCACAAGAGAAGTAAAAATATGTTCACACGGAAATCAGCACATAAGTACCTATGACAAATGACAAGACTCACAATAGCCAAAAGGTGGAAACAACCCAAGTGTCGATCAACAGATGAATACACAAAACATAGTCTGTGGACACTGGAATATCACTCAGCCGTGAAAAGGAAGGAGGCTCTAAATCTCCATTAAACTCAACAAGGGAAGATGTGAGGAGTTCAGTAACTTCCAATGGGTTCAATACATGGATATATGGCACATTCACTGGGTGTAGGACACAGTTACAATTCTGAATTTTACCTGTCATGTGTAAATTATATAACCTAATAGTTTTTACCCTATTAGTCCAAAATAAAAAAAATGGAAAAAAGTTCCAGCTACAAGGGAGGCTGAGGCAAGAGAATTGCTTGAGCCCAAGAGTCTGAAGTTGCTGTGATCTGTGATGCCACAGCACTCTACCAAGGACACAGACTCTGTCTCAAAAAAAAAAAAAAACTAAAAAAAGGAATGAAGTTCTAACACAGGCTATAACGTCGATGGACTTTGAAGACATTGTGCAGTGAGAGAAGCCAGACACAGAAGGACACACAGTGTGAGACTTATATGAAATGTCCAGATCTGGCAGATCCACAGAGATGGGAAATGGATTCTTGGCTGCAAGGAGCTGGAGGCCAAGGACTGCCAACTTATGAGTCATGGCAGAGGCTCACACTGGCACTCTGAGGGCCATGGAGTGACAGGAACACCCACCTCACACAGCACCACAGGACTGGTACTTAGCCCAGGGCATTTCCAGACAGAAAGATACTGAGCAGAGATAGTCCCACAAGCATGTGGCTGTGCCACCATGACAAGGCCATGCAACTAGGCTACCCATAGATGGGAGAGACAGGACATGAGGTAAGAAGGGCCAGTTGACTACCCTGCACCTAAGATGCTAAACACCTCAATATCCCCAGGCCCTGGCCCCAGCAACCCCATCTCTGCTTCCCTCTACCCTCAGCAGCCCTTTGTATCATCCTGGCACCTCTATGTAAGCCAACCAGGACCAGAGAAATGACTTAGGTCCAATGTCCCGAATGGTGCTCAGTAGAACAGAACTGGCACCGCAGGCTGTGTCCATAGAGGTCACTGGGAAGGCTCAGGGTGTCCAGGAGCCTGGGCAGGGCACCACTACCTTGCTGACAGCAGAGGCTTCTGGGCCTAAACTGCTCCTACAAACACCATGGTCTAATGCCTGGGCCCTGTGTTCTTCTGGCATCTGGAATCTTGGCATAGGCCAGGTAGAATGAGGTGGGATGTCTTGTGACCAGGACCCACAAATACCAGGAGAGGGACCTGAGAGCTTCCCTGGCTACACTGCACTCACATTGTCACGGCTCACAGTTAGGGATGGAGCACATCCTACATGACTCCACGGGGGAGATGATAGGCCTTGGCTGCCTAACTCACCTATTGCACCTGTTACCTTTGCTGACTCTGCTAAGTCCTTTCACTATCATGAACAACAGTCGCCAGGACCATCTGCTGAGTCACTGTACTGCACATGGGGTTGCCCTGGGACCCCAACATGGTGCCTTCAGCCTCTCCCTCATGTGGCGGCGCTCTCTCCTCAGGGTCTAGTTGACCAGGTAATATCCCAACCCTCCAAACCACATTGTTCCATGCCACAGCATCACAGCCCACCTGGGGCCGCAGGTGTGAGCACTACTCTGTAATGCATCTTCCTGGCCTCCCCTAGGCCCTGGCACCAGTCTGTCCCTGCATAGGCAGGCTGTGACCTTCTGATAATAGTACCCTCCCGAAGAAATCTGTGGGTTTTGCTTCGTTTTGAGACAGAGTCTCCCTCTGCCACCGTAGGTAGAGTGCCATGGTGTCATCATAGCTCACAGCAACCTCAAACTCTTGGGCTCAAGAGATCCTCTTGCCTCAGTTTTTCTTTTCTTTCTTTTTTTTTTGAGACAGAGTCTCATTTTGTCACCCTCAATGGAGTACTGTGGCATCACAGCTCACAGCAACCTCAAACTTGGGCGCTCAAGTGATTCTCTTGCCTCAGCCTCCAGAGTAGTTGGGACTACAGGCATCTTCCTGGCTATTTTAAGAGATGAGGTCTCACTCTGGCTTAGGCTGGTCTCAAACTCCTTGAGCTCAGGCAATCCACCCACCTTGGCCTCCCAGAGTGCTAGGATTACAGACATGAGCCAATATGTGCCCAGACAGTTTTTCTATTTTTATTTATTTATTTTTGAGACAGAGCCTCAAGCTATCACCCTGGGTAGAGTGCCGTGGCATCGCAGCTCACAGCAACCTCCAACTCCTGGCTTAAGCGATTCTCTTGCCTCAGCCTCCCAAGTAGCTGGGACTACCGGTGTCTGCCATAACACCCAGCTATGTTTTGGTTGTAGTTGTCATTGTTGTTTGGCAGGTCCAGGCTGGGTTTGAACCCGCCAGCTCTGGTGTATATGGCTGGCGCCTTAGCCATTTGAGATACAGGTGCTGAACCAGTTTTTCTATTTTTAATAGAGATGGGGTCTTGCTCTTTCTCAGGCTCATCTCAAACTCCTGAGCTCAAGCAATCCATCTGCCTTGGCCTCCCAGAGTGCTAGGATTACAACCATGAGCTATCATGCCAGGCTTGAAGACAGTGTTAATGTGGCCAAATACACACCATTAGGAGGGAATATGTGTGACCTTCACGCCTCAGGAGGGGGCCTGGGCTGGCCCCCACATAACTGAAACCTACCAATGTTGAAAAAGCCAGACAGCAGGCTAACAGCTCTGTATGCCACAAATGATGTTCTTTCTCAAGGCCCCAAAGCCAACCACCCATCCTCCTCTACCTGGCCAGACAATAGAGGAGGGTTGCACTCAGGCCTGGCAGTTATACCCCATTCTAGCAAGGCAGCCCTGGCCTCCATGAAGCACTACTCCTGTGGGGAGACTGAGGCAGGCCCCATCCAAACCCAGAAAGGGCTGGAAGTGCCATCAGGAGGGTAGGCACCTCCTAGGAGGCTACAGACCTCTGTGGCCCTGTAACATGCCAAGTAGCCAGGTACATTCACCAGAGCCTGTCCCTGGATAGCCTGATGCCCACAGAAACCACAGTGGACTCAACCCAGAGTGAGTGAAGGGTTGGGCTGCGAGGGGGTCTCCAAATACAGCCCTGGAGTGACCGTGCTGTGGTGGAAGCCTCCCCTTCCTATCGTCAGCCTGTCACAGTCCTGCATGAACATCCCAAGAGGGTAACATATCTTACACAGAGGACCAGGAAGAGCTGCTATAGAGGTGGCTCCACCCACAGCTGTGGCCTTCTTCTCATTGTTCTTTAGTGATGCCATAACCATCCAAGGTGTCCTTTGCTTTAGGACCACTCCGGACTCAAGAAACCAACTACGATAGCTGGACATTGTGGTGGGTGCCTGTAGTCCCACCTACTTGGGAGGCTGAGGCAAGAGAATCGCTTAAGCCCAAGAGTTTGATTAAGGTTGCTGTGAGCTGTGACGCCACAGCACTCTACCTAGGGCAACATAATGGGACTCTGTCTCAACAAAAAAAAAAAAAAGAAGAAGAAAGAAACCAACTACAAGGAGCCTGGACCAATTTCTACCCTGAGGTTGGGTCCAGGGACTTGGGTAGAGTTGGCAACAGCAGGAAACTGGTAAGGCAGGACATGAGAGAGAGAGGGCATATGCCAGGCCTCCGCAGGAAGGGTGGCAGGTGGTCCTTGGTCCAGATGCAGGCTTTGGGCCTGGAAAAGTGTGCTGAATTATTTTCAGGCTCCTGTTGGGTTTTTTCCTCTCAACTTCTTGAGGAACGGAAGACAGGACTCAGAGCTTGCCAACCAGTCACCTCATCAAAACCACAGGAAGCTGCTTAGAGGGCTTTTCTCAAATATGAGGACATAAGTTCCTGCCAAAGAAGGTGCTATTTGACTGAGGGCAAGTTTGGCTGCTGCAAAGGCATTCTCAGAAGATGATGTCCAATGCTGGGGCAGAGGCTAGCACAGGCTGCCACCTCCCTGAAGCAGGCTGCTCTGGATATCACAAGGAGTAGCATCTTTTCCCCCAAATCCTGCTCCCAGCCACATATCAGGAGCCACTGGCATGACTATGACATCCTAACCTATAGAAGGCCAGATAATGAAAGCCGCTCCACCACTTAAGAAGCACCTGCTATGTGCCACACCAGACAGCACCATTCTCAGGCACATTGCTGACCATAAACCCAGCAGGCCAAGTACTGTTGCTGCCAGTGACAAAGATGAAGAAGAAGGAAGGAGAAAGACCCAGCCAGAACAGCCCTACTACTTCCACACTCCTGCCTCCTCCTCCAACAAGAGGGGCAGTGAGGCACTAGCACCACACCCAGGAAAGCTCTGAGGGCTGCTGAGGATCCCATGGATGGAAACTCCCACACTATGCTTGAAACTACACAGCTCTCCCACCAGGAGACCATCTGAGAACTCCCAGCTTGGATGCCAACTGATACAGTCACCAGGCAGCCGGGAACATCCTGGGATAGAAACCAAATGAGCTTAGCACTGGGACAGCCTGAATGATGAGCACCAGACACATACTGAGGGGAGGGGACTTAAGAGAATGACACTCACCATTCACTAAGGGGAGAGAATTCTGGAAGAAGCTTTGACCAAGAGAAGGAAAGGACAGCTGGGCCTTGAGCCCTAGATGTGCAAGTGTGCAAGTCCTGCTACAAAAGAACTGGAACAGGCTCAGTGCCTGTGGCTCAAGTGGCTAAGGCGCCAGCCATATACACCTAAGGTGGCAGGTTCGAATCCAGCCCAGGGCTGCCAAACAAACAACGACGGCTGCAACCAAAAAATAGCCGGGCGTTGTGGTGGGCGTCTGTGGTCCCAACTACTTGGGAAGCTGAGGCAGGAGACTTGCTTAAACCAAGGAGTTAGAGGTTGCTGTGAGCTGTGATGCTACAGTACTCTACCCAAGGGGACAGCTTGAGGCTCTGTCTCAAAAAAAAAAAAAAAAAGACCTGGAACAGAGGCAGAGGGACACTTCCTAACTCACCGAAGCTCCCCAGCCTACCCTGAGACCAGCACCAAAGACACGAAAGACCACATCAGCAAACTAAACACAACAATGTATAAAGAGGATCAAAAGGTCACATCAGCATGTGAGAGAACAGAAACCACACAATCCTATCAACAGATACTGGAAAGTCATCAAAAAGAAAAAGCCAACATCTATTCGTGACAAAACTCTTGCAAAAACTAAGAGAGTGGATTTCCTCACCTTGACATGAAATGTCCACAGACACCGATATCTACCATCATACCTCATAGGAGAAGGTCTGTGCTGCCCCACACTAAGAGCATGAACAGGGTGAGGATGTCTGTCCTACCCTATTCCACAACCTCTACCACAGGCTCTCATCATACACAAAGACAAGAGAACAGAAGCTGCATAGGCTGGGAAGGAAAAGGTAAAACTCTTTCTTTGCAGATGACATGACCATTTATGTTGAAAATCCAGAAAAAACAAGAAAGAAACTCCTGGAACTAATATCACTCCCGAAGTTCAAGAAACAAAATTAATACACCCCCACCCTTTGTAGTGGAAATGCAGAGCAGCGTGGTATCAGTGGAAAGCAGCTCAGTGGTTTCTTTCCAGACTAAATGTACTCTTACGGTAGGATACACCAATCACGCTATTAAGCACTTACCCAAAGGAGCTGAAAACATGTCTGCACAGAAATCCAAATATGGATATTAGTAGCAGCTTTCTTCACAGTTGCCAAATCATAGTAATCAATATGTTCTACAGTAGGTGAGTAAAAGACACTGAGATCCATTCAGGGCCAGAAAGAAGACACTAAGCCATGAAGAAACACAAAGGAACCTTAAATGAATACTCCTAAGTGAAAGAAGCCATGCTGAAAGGCCACATACAATACGATTTCAACTACAGGACACTCTGGAAAAGGCAAAAATACGAAGACAATCAAAAGATCAGAGGTTGCCAGAGTTAGGGAGGGAGGAATAGTGGAGCACGGGACATCTCTAGAGCAGTGACATGACCGTACATCTGCCTACACCAAACAGGGCATACAGCACAAACCTCCACTCTGGGCTTTAGGTAACACAATTATGTAGGGCAGGGCAGCTGACACCTATAATCCTAGCACTGTGAGAGACAGAGGCCAAAGATCACTTGAACTCAGAAGTTCGAGACCAACCTAAACAACAGCTAGACCCCATCTCTACTAAAAATAAAAAATTAGGCAGCACCTGTGGCTCAGTGAACAGGGTACCGGCTCCATATACTGAGGGTGGTGGGTTCGAACCCGACCCTGGCCAAACTACAACAAAAAATATCTGGGCATTGTGGCAGGCACCTGTAGTCCCAGCTACTCAGGAGGCTGGAGCAAAAGAATGGCCTAAGCCCAAGAGCTGGAGGTTGCTATGAGCTGTGACGCCACAGCACTCTACCAAGGGTGACAAAGTGAGACTCTGTCTCTCAAAAAAATAAAATAAAATAGAAATAAAAAATTAGGCTTTGTGCCCATAGCACAGTAGTTACAGCACCAACCACATACACCGGGGATGGCGGGTTCGAATCCAGTCTGGGCTTGCTAAAACAACAATGACAACTGCAACAAAAAAATAGCCGGGCCTTGTGGTGGGTGCCTATAATCCCAGCTACTTGGGAGGCTGAGGCAAGAATCTCTTAAGCTGAAGAGTTTGAGATTGCTATGAGCTGTGATGCTACAGGACTCTATTGAAGGTGACACAGTGAGACTCTGTCTCAAAAAAACAAAAATTAGGCTGGGCTCGGTGCCTGGAGCTCAGAGGTTAGGGCCCCAGCCACATATACTGGGGCTGGTAGGTTCAAACCTGGCCCAGGACTGCCAAACAACAATGATAACAACAACAAAATAGCCGGGCGTGGGCAGTGCCTGTGGTTCAGTGGGTAGGGAGCCGGCCCCACGTACCAAGGGTGACGGGTTCAAACCTGGCCCCGGCCAAACTGCAACAAAAAAATAGCCAGGCGTTGTGGCGGGCACCTGTAGTCTCAGCTACTCAGGAGGCTGAGGCAAGAGAATCGCCTGGGCCCAGGAGTTGGAGGTTGCCGTGAGCTGTATGACACCACAGCACTCTACAAAGAACGATAAAGTGAGACTCTGTCTCTACAAAAAAAAAGATAAAAATAAAAAAATGAAAAAATAGCCGGGCATCGTGGCAGGTACCTGTAGTCCCTGCTACTTGGGAGGCTGAAGCAAGAGAATTGCTTGAGCCCAAGAGTTTGAAGTTGCTGTGAGCTGTGACGCCACAGCACTCTACGGAGGGTGACACAGTGAGACTCTGTCTCAAAAAATTAAAATTAAAATTAAGCTGGGCACAGAGGCTGAGGCAGGAGGATTGCTTGAGCCCAGGAGCCTGAGGTTGCTAGGAGCTATGATGATACCACAGCACTCTACCCAGGGCAAGAGAGTGAGATTCTATCTCCCAAAAAAAAAAAAAAACACCACCAAAATTTAACACTGGTTTACCAATTGCAATAAATATACCACAATACCACACAGTAATTATGGGGAAACTATTTTCTGCTCCATTTTTCTATAAATATGAAAGAAAGAACTCTACTTGAAGTCCACTGTCCTCTATAACACATGAAAGGAAACCCACTTCCAGCAGCACTTTCCTCACGCCCCAGTTTTGTAGCTGGGCAGGTACCAACTCCAAGAGGGACTTCCAACTGCAGCTCAAGCTTTGCTTTACACTGGCCCTAGCAACTCCAGTCCCACCAGGCTCTCAACAGAGATACCACCACCATTACCGTACTCAATACTGCTCTGGCCTTCAGGGATCCTGCTACCCATTCACCCACCAGATGCAAAGGAACTTCACAGGATCTGAGGGAGGGAGTGCCAGACACACTCAAAAGTTGTCAGGCAGAGAGCACAAACACACAAGAAGCACCACAGATACCAACTGGGGCCAATCCGCTGCCCACCCTGCTCATAAAGACAGGCCCAGTGTCCTTTCTGAATAGTGAGAGGCTTGTCACAGCTAGACTCCAAAACAAGCAAATTTCAACCCCTAACTAGGTCACTGGCAGCACTTAGGATGAATGGATAGCCTCAGACTATCCTGTCATGAACACTCTACTGGGGTTTACTGACCCTCGAACCACCACAACTCATCCTACGAGTGCTTATTACTCCTGTCCTCACAGCTCCTCCTGTCTCTTTAGGGGGCCTCAGGAGACCTCTCTGGACAGCCAGTCTGTCCTTGGATCCAGGGGAGCCCTTGAGTGCTGGCCTGCACTCCTAGCTCCTCCTCTTTCCTGATAAACAGCAACAGCCTCCCTCCTACTCCCCAACACCTAAGGTTCCTGCTCCACAGTCAGCATCCCATCGGGCTTATTGCACTGACATCCCAGACAGGGAGGAGAGTGAGTGGGTCTCATGTCCAAGAGGCAGGGCCAGAGAACCTAAGCAATCCAGCCTCTGATGAGGGCAGAAGTGAGAGATCCAGACTGAAACACTCACAGGCGAAGAACGTGCAAGGACATCAGAGCAGACATACTATACCTGCACCTGGGATGTGGCCCTGAGACTGGCATCTATCATGGCCATGGCTCTCATTTGTGCAGACATAATGCTGAGCTCTGCTGCTGCAGGGGACTTACACTGAGCACAGAGCAGGAAGAAGTCAAGAGAACAGAGAAGTAGGCGCTACTCTTAGAAGGACCTTCTAAATGATCAACCACCTGAATGATGACAACTGTCCTTCCTGCTGCCTAAAAGTACCCCTGGCATGCCCCTAGTGCACCCAACGAACGCTCAGCCACCACTGGGAACAGGTGCTTGGCACCCACACGCACTGCTACACAGGTCACATCCATGCAGCTCCCAGGAGACCACATCACACAAGGGCCAGGCAGAAACCTCATCCACACCACATCTGCCACCCTGTCAATGGGGAGGCCAGAGTCCTCCATAAGGTGGTCTCGAGCAAGGATAGGCAAGGAGAGAAGCCAGGGCCCCCAAGTGACACTAGAGCTATCTCATGGAGCCAACCAGTTTCAGAGGTCTCTGTGCCACTGAACCAAAAACCCCCTGTCCTTCATATGGTTCTGTTTACCACCCAGATTTGACAGACAAAAGGGTTCCCACCAGAGGGAAGGAAGGGAAGGTCCCAACAGAGGCTCCTGCGTGCCAGCCCCAGGAGGCTGTGCCAGGCAGCCCATGAGATTTGGAAGGGAGTAACAGAGAGCGCCACATGTCAACCACAGCAAAAAAGGAAGGATGAAGGGAGAAGAGGAAACAAGGGCTGGCGCTGGCGTGGTAGCCTCGGGGCATGGCGCGATGGCACTCACTGTGTATTCTGCATGCTTTTTTCCATACCATTTCATCCACTTCCTGAACTCTCGGTCCATGGTCTGGAGAGAAAGAAACCAAATAGCCTGTTACAGACCAAGTCAGCCACACCCTCCACACATCCGCAGCCCAGATGGCCCACAGAGACATTCAAAGTGACAGGCTCCAACCTCTGAACAAGCCCTCCAGGGAACACACAACCAAGCAGGGGCAACTGTGGGCCTACTCATGCTTCCAACTCTCATTCAACCAGAATCCACTGTGCAGCCCAAACTCCAAACATTTTCTGTGGGCAAGAACTCCAATCAGATACATCCACTGCCAACTCCTGACCCTGACTCCAGGCAGACCAGGGACAATGGGACAGCAGGGAGGCCAGTGCCCCAGCAAAGAGGCCCACAGCAGGCTGAGGGGCCTTGTCCTTCCTGCTGCCTGAAGGTACCCCTGGCTAGGAGGGGCCCTGTCAGCCTGAGAGGGCTTCCCAAAGGAGCCTTGCCAGGGGTGGAACCAAGTCATCTCTGCTACAGGCCACACAATTACCCCAAGGGCATAGGGACCCCCACCAGAGCTCCCACCTGGACCTGCTGAAGGCAAGAGGCACTGCACACACAAGCCCTCCCTTCAACTCAGCCAAACTTCTCAGGCCCAGGGAAATACCACTCGGGCAAGGAAGCCACCCAGGGTGCCTGCTCCAATCACTCACCTCTGCGTACTTGGCTGGGATATCCGCTTTCTCGACACCATAGTGATGTTTGCAGTTGGTGGCTGCGGCGACCTGGAGCACAACCTGGCCTACACCTTCAATCAGAGAGAGATGTAGCACATCAGACACCCAAAGTGCCCAGAAAAGAGGATGGGCCTACTGGGAACGCCACACAAGGAAGCCACAGGATGTCCTCTGGGCTCACATAGGCAGCCTCCAAGGACCCAGGCTCAACAGGGCAGCAGGGTGGCTGGTGCAACTTGTCTACCATGGACACAATGCTGAGGGGCCCCCCCCCAAACGGAATCTGGCCCCATGTGCTGTTCCCTGTTCAGACTCAGACATAGCTCCCTGAGACTCAGCAGGCCTAGGAGCACAAATTATCTCCTGGCTACCACTGCAGTACAGGGCAGGGGCTGACTAAATCTGAGTTCCTCCAGAAAGCTCAATAGGAGTGGACTGAAGCCCAAGTAGGGCTAGGGGTGCAGTGGGGGTCAGAGCAGCATCTCCAACCACAGTATCCACATACCACATGGTGGACTAGACAAGAAAGCAAGGGCCAGGTCTGCAGACTGGGCCACTGGGGGAGTAGAGAGTCAGTAAAACCCTCTCTCCTCCTAGGAGGTCAATTTGCATTTCACTTAAAGTCTTGAGCCACTTTGTTTTCCATATTGAATGTGAACAACCATAAGCACGCTAATTAGAAACATGCATCAAGGGGCCAGAGCTGAGCCTGAGCATGCTGGGACTCTATCCAGAAAAGACAAGCCTTTAAAGAGATGCTATAGGCTGCAGGTCCATCTTCTTTAAATTTCACATCGAAACTTAATTCCCAGGACAATGAAGAGTTGGGACCCCAGGAGGTGATTAAGCCACCTCATAAAATGGCCCCTCACCACTCTCTGCCTTGTGAGGACACAGCAGGAGGTGCCATTTCAGAAGCTGATTCCAGACTTTCACAGATACCAACCTGGCCAGAGCCTTGACCTTGGACTTCTAGCCCCCAGAACTGAGTGTGCTGTTTATATGTCACCAGTCTCTGATGTTTTGTTACAGCAGCAGGAAGGGACAGAAACAGTAGTTATATCTATACTGCACAGACTTAAAAGGCTGGTTGGAAAGATAACTCACTTCTGAACTTTCTTTTTTGAAAGAGACAGAGTCGGCTCGGCACCTATAGCTCAACCGGCTAAGGCGCCAGCCACGTACACCTAAGGTGGCGGGTTCGAATCCCCAGCCCGGACCCACCAAAACAAAATG
>NW_003852424.1:15020933-15024449 GCF_000181295.1 Otolemur garnettii | reverse complement strand
TCTGTCTCAAAACAATAAAAAAATAAGGGCAGTGTCTGTGGCTCAGTGGGTAAGTTGCGAGCCCCATATGACAAGGGTGGCAGGTCTGGACCTGGCCCCAGCCAAACTGCAACCAAAAAATGGCTGGGCGTTGTGGTGGGCGCCTGTAGTCCCAGCTACTCAGGAGGCTGAGGCAAGAGAATCACGCAGGCCCAGGAGTTGGAGGTTGCTGTGATCTGTGTGACACCACAGCACTCTACCGAGGGCGATAAAGTAAGACTGTCTCTAGAAAAAAAAAAAAAAGAAGCAGCTTAAACTAAGGATGATATCACCAAAGAAGTCACCTCCATCCCTGTCCTTGGGGCCCCTTCTTCAGCACCAAGGCTAGGCCTATTTGAGACAGTATTTCTGCATCTACAAGCTTGAAGTCTGTGTGTCTTGCTGAGGTCCAAGGTGTCTGGTGAAAGCCAAGTGCTCCAGAAGGCTCTGCACAGTCTGACTCTGACAGAGAGTAAACTATAGGCACAGTGACCTCAACTGGGTGGTCTAATCAGGGATCTGAGTGGACCAACATCAGCCATGTTTGCATCTTCACAGAGCTATGAGCCAGACGCAGAGGCTCCCCTACCCCAGGATAGCCACAAGTGCAGAGACAGGGAAAAAGAACACCAGCAAAGTGAGAGGGTGGCGTGGGAGGACACAGAAGCACATCAAGCAGCAACCTAGGAAGAAAGAGAATGCCCAAACATCGGTGAGGGGAGGGAACCCTAGGGACCCCCAGGGACTGCTCCCAAAAGGTCTACAGAGCTGAGTCAAGGTCAGTCACTGTGTATAGCAGGCTTGCCAAGTGCACAAGGTGAGGGCTGGGGAAATCGAAGTCCTCAGGGTGAGGGTCCTAAAGCCTCGGCCCTTCTCAAGTCTTGAACTATTCTCCAAGTACATGCACCCAAGCACTAAGAGAGTACACCCACACTCACCACTCCCCAAGTCCACAAACAGATCATCCTCAGTCATCTTGATCTCGTCAATCATCTGAGCCACCAGGTCGAAGGAGGTCTCCCCATATACCTCAGGTGAGAAGGGCTCATAATTGTTGAGCTTCTCGGGGTCGGTCACCGAGTGGTTGTAGACCTGCTGTAGGATGTGCCGCAGAAGCCCGTTGGATGGACGAGTGTTCAGCTTCATAGGCTGGGTGGTGCCCTTCCACTGGGGATAGGGAGGGCACAGACATGTCACAAAGGCCACAGGCTGCCCCTCCACACCAAGACCTGGGTCGTTTCACTGGAGTATGCATCTTCCAGAGTGTGGTTATGTGGGTATGTGCATTAACATGCATAAGCACACACACACAACTTTTCTCAGGTTTAGCTGGTAGCTGGGACAAGAGGGAGCGAGACAGCTCCTTCCTGCCTCTCCCTGGCAGAGGAGCCTGCTGGGTGCTCGCTGCATGGGTCACTTACTAACCCAACACCATTTCCTGTGAGAAGCAGAGACGCATAGCCCGCAGTCAAACCTGACCTGCAGCCTGGGTACCAAGGGGGTGGGCCTCCCTGCCATGCACCTGCTGCTTAGGCCACCTCAGACAATGGGGTTTTCCTAGCCTTATGGGCTCAGGGATCCTGGCCTCAGAGAGGCCATCTTTCACTAAAAATCTCTTAGCAAGAAGGAATCAGTTGAGAACTCCAGAAAGTGCCAGCACTTCCGACTCCAAGGTAGGACACCAAAATGGCCTATCCAGCCCAACAGCTCAACTGGTCCCCACAGTAACTCTCTTCCGAGCAAGGCAGCCCAGGGCCTGACACACCAACCCATTTGGCCACCCAGAACCCCCAGGATGCAGGGTCTGGCCAGAAATATTGTTCTGAGAATGAACAGCATGGACTCCCCCTAAGAACAGTGCAGGAGGGTCTGTGCACAGCTCCTTGGCCTTGCCTGTGGCACTGGAACAGACATCTGGGAACCAGGCCCCAGCCCTGTGGGGAAAAGGGCTAGGCAAACCCATGTATACTTGCCACATCAGCCTGAGAACATAGTGGTAAGACCCTGTGGTCCAGGCAGTGGGATAGAGACTAACACTACAGGCCTATCCCAGGCTGCCTGGTACCACAAGCTACTTGAGGACACTCCCCCCACCCCACCCAGTATGCGCGATACCCCTTAATTGGCCCTTCTCTGCTCCCTGTCTGTGATGACGGGGAAGGTGTCACCAACACATATCCAGGCCAGCCTTGTCCTGAGAGCTCCAGAGCTTTTCTTGCTAACCAGCTCATGAGAAGCCACCTGTCCAGCCCCCCACAGCCACCATGATACCCAATGCCTGCCCAAAACACCTGCACTGGGACCTTGCATTTCCTGGCAGTGTTCTGCTGCATCCACAGCCCAATGTCCCATCTGTCCTTTGTATAAGAGTCTTGAGAGATGCCCACATGGACAGAACCTAGGACACACCTACTGTGGGACAACTGAAGGCAGGTTTCCACATGGCTCCAAGGTGGCTGTTAGCCACCCACCTCTGCCACAGCCATGGGGACAGAATACGGGAGCACAGATAGGTCCAGACATAAGGCCCCAGGAAGAGGCCTCACAGAAAACTGCAACTGGCTCCCACCCTGCAAGCATTGCCCAGTTTATGGCAGGCCTGCCTGCTGAAGATACCCAATGCCACATCTGTCATGATAGCAGAGGTTCCCACCCTACTGCACGTTCAAATCCCTGGGGCTCTGAAGAGGGCCCAATACTACCTGGTGGTGACTTCAATGGCCTGGAGGGATCCAGAGCCAGCACTGTGAAAACCAGGAAGGGGATGGGGATGAGAGGCACAAGTGCACCCAAAGAAAACAGGCAGGCAGGGCCACCTACCAGCTGGTGAATGCTGTCGATGGCCCGGTTGTACTTGTCACAGAGCCTCTGCATGCTTTCGAAGCTGAAAAGCAAGGGGATGGCACTGGTCACTGGAAGCCTAACACAAGCCATAGGACTTTCACAGGGAAGGCCTAGTCCCTAACCGGGGCAGTCAAACAGAGATGGGTGCTCATGCAAAAGGCTACTAACCAGTGCAACCCTTGGCCAGGAAGCCTCACTTCCAATCCAATGAGGGGAAAATGGTAGCCAATGCACATGGACAGGTACCACAATCCTGGGCAGGCTGAGCTCATAGGTCAAACTCACACCAAGGTGCCCAGTAGGCCTAAGAGTGGTACAACATCGGGCCCCCTTATGCATCCAACCACATGTAAACAGAAAACTGCCTGGGTTCCCTGTCCCTTCCCTGGCTGGAAAGAGCCACCTCTAGCCCAGCTTCTGGCCCCCACTTAATGAGAAGCAGAACACCCAGGGCCAGGGACTAGTGACAGCACAGCTCTGGTTGATTATGTGCACAAACATCTTAAAAAATTCTGACACACAGGGTGGCGCCTGTGGCTCAGTGAAGTAGGGTGCCGGCCCCATATACCAAGGGTACAGGGATCAAACCCGGCCTGACCAAACTGCAATAAAAAGTAGCCAGGCATTGTGGCAGGCACCTGTAGTCCCAGCTAC
>NW_003852424.1:15017678-15020802 GCF_000181295.1 Otolemur garnettii | reverse complement strand
AATTCTGACACATTGAGCAGTGCAGGAGTAGGGCGCTGGCCCCATGTGCCAGAGGTGGCGGGTTCAAATCCAGCCAAAAAAAAAAAGAACTAAAAAAAAAATATCTGACACAGAGGGCAGTACCTGTGGCTCAGTGAGTAGGATACTGAGGGTGGCGGGTTTGAACCTGACCCCGGTCAAACTGTAACAAAAAATAGCTGGGCATTGTGGTGGGCGCCTGTAGCCCCAGCTACTCAGGAGGCTGAGGCGAGAGAATTGCCTAAGCCCAAGAACTGAAGGTTGCTGTGAGCTGTGATGCCACGGCACTCTACCAAGGACAACAAAATGAGACTCTGTTTCTAAAAAAAAAAAAAAATTCTGACACAGGCCAGGCACCGTGGCTCCTGCCTGTAATCCCAACACTTGGGAGGCCAAGGTGGGTGAATTGCCTAAGCTTACAGGTTCAAGACCAGTCTGAGCCAGAGCAACACCCTGTCTCTAAAAATAGCTGGGCATTATGGCAAATGCCTGTAGTTCCAGCTGCTTGGGAGGCTGAGGCAAAAGGATCACTTGAACCCAGGAGTTTGAGGTTGTTGGCTCGGCACCTGTGGCTCAAGTGGCTAAGGTGCTAGCCACATACACCTAAGGTGGTGAGTTCAAATCCAGCCTGGCCCACTAAACAACAATGATGGCTGCAACCACAAAATAGCCAGGCACTGTGGCGGACGCCTATAGTCCCAGCTACTTGGGAGGTGGAAGCAGGAGATTCGCTTGAGCCCAGGAGTTGGAGGTTGCTGGGAGCTGTGATGTCACGGCACTCTACCCAGGGGGACAGCTTGAGGCTGTCTTAAAAAAAAAAAAGAATTTGAGGTTGTTGTGAGCTAAGACGTCACAGCACTCTAGCAAGGGTGACCAAATTAGACTCTCTCAAAAAAAAAAAAAAAAAAGAAAAGAAAAATTCTAACACATCCAAACATTTAAGTAACAGGTACCAAATACAGAATTAAAAAGTTGCTAAAAGTCTTTAAATGCTATTAAATTGTCCCAGATTTTTTTTTTTTTTTTGATACAGAGCCTCAAGCTGTCCCCCTGAGTAGAGTGTCATGGCATCACAGCTCACAGCAACCTCCAACTCCTAGGCTCAAGCAAGTCTCCTGCCTCAGCCTCCCAAGTAGCTGGGACCACAGGCACCCACCACAACGCCCGGCTATTTTTTATTTTTTTGGTTGCAGCCGTCATTGTTTGGCGGGCCCGGGCTGGATTCAAACCTGCCACGTTACCTGTATGTGGCTGGCACCTTAGCCACTTGAGCCACAGGCACCAAGCCTGTCCCACATTTTTGTTCCAGGTGTGATTCTTCAACCTTGTTTAATATGCATGTGTCTACCTTCTAAAGGTCACAAAATTCTCCCAGAAGACCCCAGCAACTCATAGCTGTCATAGCCACTTATCAGGAATCAGCAGCCTTGCCAGGGCCCTGTGGGAAGTGACCCCTATCCATCAGGGCAGTCTGAACTTCTGGATGTGAAAAGCTTTGGGCACAGGGGCAGAATAACTGCTACAGGGTCTCTGCCAGGAGTAACGCATTCATCGTTCCAGCAGCCAAGTCCCCACCAGCAAATAGGATGTATTAGAAAACTAAAGGAGAGGCTCGGTGCCTATAGCTCAACCGGCTAAGGCGCCAGCCACGTACACCTAAGGTGGCGGGTTCGAATCCCCAGCCCTGGCCCGCCAAACAACAATGACGGCTGCAATCAAAAAATAGCCGGGCGTTGTGGCAGGCGCCTGTGGTCCCAGCTACTTGGGAGGCGGAGGCAGGAGACTCGCTTGAGCCCAGGAGTTTGAGGTTGCTGTGAGCTGTAATGCCACGGCACTCTACCCAGGGGGACAGCCTGAGACTCTGTCTCAAGAAAAAAAAAAAAAAGAAAACTAAAGGAGAAATCAGTAGTGGTGGGTAGTGGCTCATGCCTATAATCCTAACACTACTGGAAGGCCTAGATGGGAACATCCCTTGAGCTCAGGAGTTCAAGACCAGCCTGAGTAAGAGTGAGAGCTCATGGCTACTAAAAATAGAAAAAATAGCTGGGTCATTGTGATGAATGCCTGTAGTCCCAGTGACTTGGGAGGCTGAGACAGGAGGATCACTTGCGCCTAAGAGTTTGAAGTTACCATGAACTAGGCTGACATCATGGCACTCTAGTTTAGGCAATGAAGATGGGAGGGGAGAGAAGAGGAGAGGGAAGGGAAGAGAGCAGGGGAGGGGAGGATAGGATAGGATAGGATAGGATGATGCCATAGCACTGTACTGAGAGCAACAAAGTGAGACTCTGTCTCTAAAAAAAAAGAAAAGACTCAGTGCCCCTAGTTCAGTGAGTAGGGCGCCAGCCACATGGCGGGTTTAAGCCTGGCCTGGGCCTGCTAAACAACAATGACAACTGCAATGAAAAAACAAAATGGCCAGGTGTTATGGCGGATGCCTGTGGTCCCAGCTACCCAGGAGGCTAAGGCAAGAGAATCACCTGAGCTCAAGAGTCTGAGGTTGCTGTGAGCTGTGACGCTACAGCACTCTACTGAGGGTGACACAGTGGGAAGGCAAGGGGCAGGGAAGGGGAAGGAAAGGAAAGAAAAACAAAGGAGTGACCTACTTTGAAAACACTATCACATTCCAGGCACAGTGGCAGGAGCTCATGCCTATAATCCTAGCACTCAGGGAGGCCAAGGCAGGCAGATGGACTGCTTGATCACAGGAGATAAAGACCAGCCTGAGCATTAAAAATGCCTGTCTCGGCTTGGCGCCTGTAGTTCAAGCCACTAGGGCACTAGCCACATACACTGGAGCTGGCGAGTTCAAATCCAGCCAAGGCCTGCCAAACAACAGTGAGAACCGCAACCAAAAAAGAGCCGGGCATTGTGGTGGGCATCTGTAGTCTCAGCTACTTGGGAGGCTGAGGCAAGAGAATTACTTAAGCCCAAGAGTCGGCTCGGAACCTGTGGCTCAAGTGGCTGGGGCACCAGCCACATACACCTAAGGTGGTAGGTTCGAATCCCCAGCCTGGGCTCGCCAAACGACAATGATGGCTGCAACCAAAAAATGGCCAGGTGTTGTGGCGGGCGTCTGTGGTCCCAGCTACTTGGGAGGCTGGGG
>NW_003852424.1:15012571-15015333 GCF_000181295.1 Otolemur garnettii | reverse complement strand
CCTATCATACATCCCAGAAGACATCTGGCAAGGCTCATGTGGGTGGAGGCCAGGAACACGACTGTGCACCTGCAGTGACCAGGATGGTCCCCCCAGAGCATGGCAGCTCAAGTCCACTGTGCTGGGAGCCCCTGTGCCTGGGGAAGGAAGACTGGCTCAGGACCCATTCACCTGCCCCTACTATGCACATGTGAGCAGTTTTCTCCCTGAGAAGCAGCCAGATAAGGCTAGATAGTTGGACCCTCTTCACACAAGGGAGCTCCCAGCTGCCCAGCCCTCTCTTCATCCTTCCTAAATAACCTAAGCGTGTGGCGTGTGGTGATGATCCACATTTTCCCTTTTCAACATAAAAATTAGTACTCAAAAGGACAAGTTCACAATTCCCTTACACAGAAGCTACAGGTGAATACGCCAGAGAACTTAACAGCAAATAGTGAAGAAGACACTGCCCATGACTTCAAAGCCCATGACTGCCCTGACGTGGAAATCTGAAAGTACAGGCTAGTATCACCATGCTTCAGGGATGCAGGACGATTGCAAGACTGGGAAGATGGGGCAGGCAGTGTCATAACCAACCTGTATCTGGGCAGAATCCTGTCATACACAACTTTCACACATACCCTCACTCTGATACCCTCCATCTCCCAATGTGCAGAAGGGAAAAATGGATTAAACAGACCTAAAACCTCTGCCTCATATTTCTTATGCAGTTCATCATTTTGTATTTGCATTTCATTGTATAGAAACTTTTACATCTCGCCCCTGACCTCACACATGGAACCCACCCAAAATTTATTTACTCCTTAGAAGAGCCTCTCCTGGAAGGATGTGTAGATGCAGAAGTTCAGAGGAGCTACGCACTCATACTCAGCTCATCACTCAAACAGGACATAAGAGAAAACCAGAACTCCCACTACATGTTCAACCCTGAGGTCATACTGGTCCCTTGGGCAGATACCAGGAGGCCACCCTACTCTTCTTGCCAGCCTTTGATGTCCTTCTAGCCTTCTATGCCTCCTTAAAATGGACTGAGCATGGAGGGGAAGTACACCCACACACACCCAGGCATGGCTGCCACCAACAAAGCAGCAAACACATGGACAGCTCAGGGCTAGGCAAACGAGTAGCAGCATGAACAACAAGTGACTTAAATGACCTAGTGACTTAGGGACCTGTATGAGTCAGGCCAGCCTAAGTGGATGCCCACCCATCCCAGAGACTGTGACATCATAGTAAACGACTGTCTAGCCTCTATCCCTGGGTCCCTACATAAAGCCCCTAATCTCGGTAGTTTCCTAGGTGACAGGGACATCAATGGGGACCAGTCACCATTAACCTCAAGACATGATAAGCAGTTAAAACTTGCGACCACCTTACCCATCCTCTGTGAAGAAGAGAGGGGCCAGAGTTAACAATAATCACGCCTGCATAAGGACAGGGTTGAGAAAGTTCCTGGGCTGATGATCATATTCACTATCTGGGAGAGTGGTGCCCCACTACACAGGGACAGAAACTCCTGAACTTAGGACCTCCAGACCTGGCCCTCCAGGCCATGTCCTATGGCTATACCCTTCACCACATCCTTTATATGTTACCAGCAAAGGTAACAATGTTTCCCTGGGTCTTGTGAACCCCCCAGCAAATGATCACACCTGAGGACCCAAGGGCCTCCCAGTGTCTACAGCTCCGTCAGGCAGGGAGGGGCCCACAAGCTAGCAGACCCCTGGGGTTCCCTGCTCCAGGAAAGCAATGAACACAATCTCTCTTGCTGATTAACAAGGGTACTAATGATGGGACAGGGAGGGGCTCGAGGCTAGGGGGACAGGAGCTACATTTAAGAAGCCTGAAACTGCAGATCAGAGTACAAAGTCCCTTCCACATATGACTCTGAAATGGTGGATGAGGTAAATCACACCCAGGTGCTGGGTTAGAGGAGGCTTCAGGGCTCCTCTGGGCTTGACCTTCTGTTGGAGGGAGTTACCCAAGCTCAGGGCAACACACCCCTTGAGGGAGGACTGCCCTGTCCCTTCACCATCTCTTGAGAAATAAAATAAGTATGAGCCTGGAATGTCTTCCTTCTTTTTCAAAGAAAAACAAAACAATCCCAAATAGGCATTCCAGAGACAACCTTGCCCTTCTCTAACCACAAGTCTCTCCTCTGAGACCCAGGAGGTGCTGGGAAGAAATTGCTAGAAGCAGCCACAGGACTGAAAACACTTACTCACCAAACCTACTATGAGCTAAACAGGGCTATGCCTGAGCCTCCCAGGCCAGCCCCACAGCACAACTCTCAGGCGGGAGCACTGACTTCTGGCAGTCAGCTGCCTGCTATAAAAAGAGCGACTGCTAACTTGGGTGATTTCACACATACCAACTCAAGTTTCCACAACGTGCAGCTTCAAGTTATGTCCTCCCCCAACAGCCTGTGCCAATAGTTGATAAACATTTCCTCCCAAAATAACTTTATGGAAGCTACAGCCAACTCTAAAAGGAAATTTCAGTTGGGCTTGAACCATCTAAGAAGAGCTAATTATAGGCTGTGTCCCCATGTAGTACTAACCCTGTCCCCAAGGGAGGGGGCAGATTAGCAGAAACCCACTTACCTTTTGGTGTCATAGTCTATCAAAACATAATTCTCCATAGCAAGCTTAAGATCCGGGATTTCTTCACAAACCCATCTGAAACAGAAAAGCAGAAACAGCAATGAACGTAACTACTCAGTCTCGGATTTCTACATTCACTTTTCTTTTTTTTTTTTTTTT
>NW_003852424.1:15009853-15012179 GCF_000181295.1 Otolemur garnettii | reverse complement strand
GAGACAGATTCACCATGTCACCCTTGGTAGAGTGTCATGGCATCATAGCTCACAGCAACCTCAAACTCTTGGGCTCAAGCAATTCTCTTGCCCCAGCCTCCTGAGTAGCTGGAACTATAGGCGCCCATCACAACACCCAGGTATTTTTTGTTGCAGTTCTTGTTGTTTAGCTGGCCTGGGCCGGGTTCAAACCTACCACCCTCGGGTTCCGTAACCACCATGCTACGGGTGCCAAGCTCCCACCCCCTTTTTTGTTTTCTGAGACACACATCTCACTCTACTGCATTGGCATCAACTTAGCTCACTGCAACCTCAAACTCCTGGGCGCTAGCCATCTTCCTGCCTCAGCCACCAAGTCACTGGGACTTAGCATCCACCACAATGCTTGGCTACTTTTTTAGTAGATGGGGTCTTGGTCTTGCTCTTGTTCAGGCTGGTCTAGAACTTCTGAGCCCACCACAACACCCGGCTAAATACTTTTAGAAGAGACAAGGTCTATCTTTCTCTCTCTCTCTCTCAGGCTGGGCTCAAACTCCTGAGTTCAAGCGACCCTCCTGCCTCAGCCCCCAGAGTTCTAGGATTACACACATGAGCTACCTGCCCAGCCATTGACTATTACAATTTAAAGATAGTTTTTTCCTTTTTAAAATATGCATGTAGGCTTTTGGTACCTTCTGTGTAAAACAACCCCCCCACTAATTTTTACAGACAGAATCTTACACTGTTGCCAGGCTAGAGTGCAACAGCCTCAGCCTAGCTCACAACAACCTCAAATGCGGCTCAAGTGATCCTCCTGCGTCAGCCTCCCAAGTAGCTGGAACTACAGGCACATGCCACAATGCTCAGCTAATACTTATTTACTTATTTATTTTGAGACAGAGTCTCACTTTGTCGCCCTCAGTAGAGTGCCATGGCATCACAGCCACAGCAACCTCAAACTCTTGGGCTCAAGAGATTCTCTTGCCTCACCCTTCCAAATAGGGGGGACTACAGGCACCTGCCACAATGCCCAGCTATTTTTAGAGATGAGGTCTCACTCTGGCTCAGGGTGGTCTTGAACTCATGAGCTCAGGCAATCCGCCCACCTCTGCCCCCCAGAGTGCTAGGAGGATTACAGGCATGAGCCACAGTGCCTAGCCTTATATTTTTCTTTTTCTCTTTTTTTTTGAGACAGAACCTCAAGCTGTCACCCTGGATAGAGTGCTGTGGTGTCACAGATCACAGCAACTTCAAAGTTTTGGGCTTAAGCAATTCTCTTGCTTCAGACTCCTACAAAGCTGGGACTATAGGCAAACCGCCACAGTACTGGCGATTTTTTGTTGCACTTGTCATTGTTGTTTATCTGACCCAGGCCAGACTCAAAACTGCCAGCCTTGGTGTATGTGGCTGGTGCCGTACCACTGTGCTATGGACACCCAGCCTAATTTTTCTATTTTTAGTAGAAACAAAGTTCTCTCATGAGCCACTATGCCTGGCCAAAAAAAAAAAACCATTACTCAACTTAAAATGTGAAGGAGAAAAGGGAGGCATTCTATCAAAACAAATGCTGGAAAATTTATGAAGTTGTAAACTGCATAGATTTGATGTGCCTTCAAGGTCAAATGATTGTGGCTATCAGGAGCTAAATGAATGCACATGTTACAGGGTTAGTCTGGGAAACAGTGGCTCAAATCTGAGCCTAAAAAGCAATTTATCAACTAGAAAGTAAAGAGAACTATTATTTGAAGAATTAACTACTCCCAAAATAGACCAAAGCTTCTTCAACAAACACATTGCAAGCAAAAATGAGGTGGAGAAGAACTAACAGAGTAAGAAACAAGAAAACATACCAATCAATCGCATCAAGTAAACCTTACTGGGGCCCTGACACAACTCCGGACAATGAAAGAGGAGTCATTACTACAGATCTTACAGACAGTAAGATGAAAAGAAGTGTATTATAAAAAATGGTATGCTAACAAATTCAACAACCTAAATCAGGGGTCCTCAAACTTTTTAAACAGGGGGCCAGTTCACTGTCCCTCAGACCGTTGGAGGGCTGGACTGCGGGCCCCGGGAGGAGTTGACTACTAAGCAGGACAGGCAGCAGCGGCAAAAACACCTGGCAGGGCTCAGCGCCTATGGCTCAAGTGGCTAAGGCACCAGCCACATACACCTAAAGTGGTGGGTTCAAATCCAGCCCTGGCCCGCCAAACAACAATGATGGCTACAACCAAAAAAAACAGCCAGGTGTTGTGGCGGGCGCCTGTGGTCCCAGCTACTTGGGAGGTGGAGGCAGGAGACTTGCTTGAGCCCAGGAGTTGGAGGTTGCTGTGAGCTGTGATGC
>NW_003852424.1:15003837-15008100 GCF_000181295.1 Otolemur garnettii | reverse complement strand
TGGTTGAGCTATAGGCGCCGAGCCTATTTATTTATTTTTTTAAAGAGACCAGCTTGCCCTCTGTCACAGTCATCAAAGCTAGAGCACAGAGACACCATCATAGCTCACTATAACCTGAAAGTCCTGGGCTCAAGTGATCCTCCTGCCTCAACCTCTCAAGTAGGTGAGACTATAGACACCTCTATAGCTTCCACTTCCCAATCAAGTACCTCCTCACAAAAAAATCTCCAGACTCAAAGAGGAATTCCATCAAACATTTAAGAAGACATGACACTATTCCTACAAAAACATTTTCAGAGTTTTAGAAGGTCAGCATTGACCCGATACCAAAACCAGAGAGAGAGAAAGGGTTGTGAAAGTCGTTACAAGAAAGGAAATTGGACACAGACACAAAACTCCTTTAAGGTTAGTAAACTGAATTTAGAAGCACATCACAACCAAGTGGGGTTTATGGGGGAAGGAAAAGTTACCTGACTTTCTAATATTAATCACTGTCAATGACCTCCTTAAAACAGTTGCATATCAATGGGGGTGTCAGAGTCCTTTTGTTTTTGTAAGTCCCTGACCTCACCCATTGGTATATGACTCTTAATAAAGGACAAAAACACAGTAGGCCCAACATATGCAGATGTAGTCCCAGTAAGCAAGCCAGAAAGGCCGCAAGCAAGCTGAGGGCACAAAAGGACAAGGTCCTAGGTAATATCTGCCGCTCATCTCTCAAGGTCTCAACCTTAGCACTTCCAGAGGAAGCTGACTGAAAACACATAAAACTATGTCACACGGCATTGTGTCACAGCTCTACAAAACACCCTGCCTCACAAGCGCCCCTCACGCCATACCAGCCGGTGCCAGGGACTCACCGGATGGTCTCGATGATTTCATGAGCAGCATCGTGATGTTTGTCCTGAAAAGGAAAGGGACAGTTTAGAGCTGTTGAGCCGTGTGATCTCAGAGTTGATCTTAGGCAACCAGGGTAGCTGCCCCTTCTTCCTAAATGAGTGAGGCTGTCCACTTCTTAATCTCTCTTTGTTTCCTACTAATGTGGCTCCCAACTCCACTTTCCAGACAGGGACCACCAGGAACACCCCAAGACCATGCAGGAAATTCTGCCCCGCTGACAACCTATTCCTGGCATACTATTCTCCTAAAAGGGCAGCAGGGAAAAGGCCTGGGGCAGAGTCCTTGGCTCCCATCCCAGCTGTTCTCCCTGTTCCCTCTCTGGTGGCTGGCTGGTTCTTCACTCACACCCCAGGCAGTGCAGGCACTTTGCCCAACCTCCACATGACCACTACAACTCCTCCCAGAGACCTGTCTAGTCCAGGAGTCATGCTCAGGGAGGTCCTCTTGTGACTGCAAGTGACTGAGCTTCCTCAACTTGTTTCCTCATCTGCAAAGTGGGGAAATACCACAAAACCCACATACAGACAACCTCCCCCAAACCTAGAACATGTCAAAACCAAGAGAAAGGTGGTCTAGGTCTTTGGACGCAACATGTGGACTGCTACTACCACTCCCAAGGCCAATGCCACAAACAGGTCCATCCTTCTACAGGGACTGGCAGCCTGACTAAACAGCCATCAATGAGAAATAAAGCCACAGTTGGGTGTGGTGGTGCACACTTATTATCCTAGGACTTTGGGAGCCAAAGAGGGAGGATTGCTTGAGCCCAGAAGTTGGAGGCTGCAGCGAGCTGTGGTAATGCCATCATATTGCAGCCTGGGTGACAATAGGGAGACCCCGTCTCAAAGAAAAAATAAAAAGAAACAGAGTCTAGCACACACCCACCAGTGCCATGAGTATGCTATGCCACTGACAGAACAGAAAAGGAGGACAGGAAAGCAGGGGCCTGCTGATCCCCACCCCTTATCCCTCACCAGGTGGTGGAACCTTGGTACACAGACCAGTCTGGAGACTATGGCCAGGATATCCTTCCCTCATGCTTTCCCCCAAAGACCACTGAAAACCACATTTCCTCAACTATTTATGGCAGTAGGACCAAACCATCCCCATCAAGAGGTGTTAGAGCCTCCACATTCCCTCTGACCACAATATCTATATCTGAAAGATGTCAGACACAGAAAGCTACATTTATATGAAATGAGATTCCATTTGTATGAAATGTCTAGAACAAGCAGATCCATAGGGATGGCAAGTGAATTCCTGGTCACCAGGGGCTGGGTAAGGAGATGGGAGCGACTGTCAATGGGGAAAGGGCTCCTTGTGCAGATGAAAACCTTCTAAAACTGGCCAGGTGCAGTGGCTCACGCCTGTAATTCTAGCATTCTGGAAGACCGAGTCAAGTGGATTGCCTGAGCTCAGGAATTCGAGATACTGATCTAGAGTGAGTCCCCATCTCTAGAACATAGCTGGGGCTTGGTTCCCATAGCTCAGTGGTTAGGGCACCAGCCACATGCACTGGGGCTAGTAGGTGAACCCGGCCAGGGCCTGCTAAACAACAATGACAACAACAACAAAAAAATAGCTGGGTGTTGTGGTGGGTGCTTGTAGTCCCATCTACTTAGGAGGCTGAGGCAAGAGAATCACTTAAGCCCAAGAGTTTGAGGTTGCTGTGAGCTATGACACCACAGCACTCTACCGAGGGTGACAAACTGAAACTGTCTCAAAGAAAAGAAAAGAAAAGAAAAAAAGTTCTAAAACTGATTGTGGTGTTTGTTACACAATTATGCAAATACACTACAAGCTGTGAACAGGTCAGACGTGGTGGCTCATGCCTGTAATCCTAGCACTCTGGGAGGCCAAGGAAGGTAGATTGCTTGAGCTCAGGAGTTCAGACCAGCCTAAGAAAGGGCAAGACCCCAGCTCCACTAAAAAAGTAAAAAAACCAACGCAAGAAGATTGCTTGAGCCCAACAATTTCAGATTGCTGTGAGCTATAACACCACAAATGCAACAAAATGAGACTCTGCCTCAAAAAAAAAAAAAAAGAAAAAGAAAGAGCCAGTGAACTACACGTTAAAGGATTGTACAATGTATGATTTTTTTTTTTTTTTTGAGACAGAGCCTCAAGCTGTTGCCCTGGGTAGAGTGCTGTAGCATCACAGCTCACAGCTCACAGCTCACAGCAACCTCCAACTCCTGGGCTTACGCAAGTCTCCTGCCTCTGCCTCCCAAGTAGCTGGGACTACAGGTGCCTCCCACAATACCTGGCTATTTTTTGGTTGCAGTCATCATTGTTGTTTGGAGGGCCCAGGCTTTGAACCCGCCAGCTCAGGTGTATGTGGCTGGCACCTTAGCCTCTTGATCCACAGGAGGCTCTCTTTTTTTTTTTTTTGAGACAGTGTCTCATTTTGTCACCCTTTGTCACCCTGTATGATTTTTTTTTTTGAGACAGAGCCTCAAGCTGTTGCTCTGGGTAGAGTGCCGTGGCATCATAACTCACAGCAACCTCAATTTCTTTGGGATCAAGCAATTCCCCTTACCACAAGGAATTCCCCTTACCACAAGGCCCAGCTACTTTTAGAGATGGGGTCTCACTCCTGCTCAGTCTGGTCTGGAACGTATGAGCTCAGGCAATCCACCTGCCTTGACCTCCGAGAATGCTGGGATTATAGGCATGAGGCACTGAGCCCAGCCTCAAAAACTGTTTTAACAAAAACCTCCATGAGGGTGGTGCCTGTGGCTCAAAGGAGTAGGGTGCCAGCCCCATATGCCAAAGCTGCGGGTTCAAACCCAGCCCTGGCCAAAAACCTCCATGAAAGTAAATGCTGCCCATCATTTACCACTATCAGGGGAGGAAAAGACTGCTCATAAGACCTTCAGCTGACTCACCCACACTGCTGCCAGTCAAAGTACTTAATAAGACCCAAGTGAAACTCTAGCCACCCAACGGGAGAGAAATCCACACTAGCCACCAAGATCTATTAAGGAGGAGCCCAAAAGACCCCACAACAAAGGGGAAAGAGAACAGCGGAGGGCATTATAGTAGTGAGGAGGTCACAGTAGTGAGGAACGTAAGGCTAGCTTGGGACCTCAGTCCCAGGGGGAAGGGTCTCTTTTAGGAGGCTGAGACAGGAGGTTCACTTGAATCCAGAAGTTTGAGATTGTTATGAGCTAGGCTGACACCATGGCACTCTAGCCAGGGCAACATAAAGCCTCTATCACCTGGCCCAGTGCCTATAGCTCAAGCACCTAAGGCACCAGCCACATACAACAGAGCTGGTGCAAATCCAGCCCAGGCCTGCCAAACAACAATGAACTACAACCAAAAAATAGCCAGGTGTTGTGGCGGGAGCCTGTAGTCCCC
>NW_003852424.1:14996885-15002956 GCF_000181295.1 Otolemur garnettii | reverse complement strand
GGCTGCAACCAAAATAGCCAGGTGTTGTGGCGGGGGGCCGTGAGTCCCAGCTACTTGGGAGGCTGAGGCAGGAGACTGGCTTGAGCCCAGGAGTTGGAGGTTGCTGTGAACATGATACCACGGCACTCTACCCAGGGGGATAGCTTGAGGCTCCGTCTCAAAAAAAAACCCTCCTTGGCAGAAGCAGAAACTACTTCAAAGGCATATGCACAGCCAAGTCATGGTGGCTCACACATGGGAGGCAGAGGCAAGAGGACCATTTGAGGCCAGCTATTCAAGACCAGCAGTTCAAGATCAGCCCGGGAAACACCGCAACACCCTGTCTCTACCAGAAAAAAAATTGTGGCCAGCACCTTGACTCACACCTATAATCCTAGCACTCTGGGAGCCCAAAGCAGGAGGATCATTTGAGCTTAGGAGTTCAAGACCAACCTGAGTAATAGCAAGACCCCATCTCTACTAAAAACTAAAAAATTAGCGGGCATCATTCCAGCTACTCAAGAGGCTAAAGCAGAAGGATTGCTTGAGACCAGCAGTTTGAGGTTCCTGTGAGTGAGGCTGAGGACAAGGCACTCTAGCCTGGACAACAGAGAGAGACTTTGTCTCAAAAAAAGAAAAAAGGCACATGCACATCAATGTCAGCATACTGCTCGGCTGGGGGACTGTGTCTTGAGCTAAAGGACAGGCCACTCTTTGTGGTAGAGCTGGAATGGGCTCAGGGGCTGCCACAAAGGTCAAGTCCACCCACTGCTGCTTCTGCGTGACAATGTGGCCCCCCTAACATAATGTCAGGCTTGACAGGAGAGCAGAAAAGGGCAAATGACGTTTCTCCAAGTATTTTTCTTGGGGCAGGGGTGCTGAGTCAATGCTTTAACAGCACCTTCCTATCTCTCATATCTGTGATTCATCTGACTCTCAGAGAAGGTTTTCTGCTCAAATTAAATACGTAACTGTGAGAAACACAGCCAGGGAATGAGTCACCAGGAAGGAGGGCTCTGCGCCAACACCAACTCTGACCTGCACATGGCTATGACAAAGAAGGTATTCGCAAGACAAAACCACAGCTAAAAATACTCTGCCTGCCAGCCAGCCTGCCTCTCCCCTCCTGGGGCTTACAACTGAGACAGCAGACTTCAATGCTAAGTAACAAGGAAAACCCCAAGCCTAGGTGCGGCTGGGCCATTTGGCAAAGGATCACCAATGAATGAACACCCTCCCAATCCCCACCCCCATCTGCCATGGAGAATCAGGGACACAAAGATCTATTCCCTCAATGAAGAGAGGCAATACTCTGGTACAGAGCACCAGACTTCAAGTAGAAGGAATAAGATCTCTCTTAGAAGCAGGACTTTCCTGGTGGTGGGATGGTAGGCACAACCTCTTGCTCTTGTCCCAAACTGCTGACCAGAAGACCAGCAAGACAATCCAGTGGGACCACACTCCAAAGGAAGGGCAGGCTCAGCGCCTGTGGCTCAAGCAGCTAAGGCGCCAGCCACATACACCTAAGGTGGTGGGTTCGAATCCCCAGCCCAGGCCCGCCAAACAAAGATGGCTGCAACAGGCGTTGTGGCAGGCGCCTGTAGTCCCAGCTACTTGGGAGGCTGAAGCAGGAGACTCGCTTGAACCCAGGAGTTGGAGGTTGCTGTGAGCATGATGCCATGGCACTCTACCCAGGGGGATAGCTTGAGGCTCCGTCTCAAAAAAAAAACAAACAAACAAAGGAAGGGCGCCCAGCACTCCTGGGATCACTGTGTGGGGGCTAGGGAAGGGACTCCGCAGCAAAATGGGTTTCAGAGTCCCACTGTTCTGACAGTAGCCACTGGTCCCACAGGGGCCATAAGCATCAGACAGGTAGCGAGCCAAGTAAAGGTACATGGATTCCAGACTCCATATATACACACACACACAGTAAAATCACTCGATGAGTTTTTTGGGTTTTTTTTAAGAGACAGAGTCTCACTCCATTGCCCTCAGTAGAGTGCCTGGCATCATACCTCATGGCAACCTCCAACTTCTGGGCTTAAGCAATTCTCTTGCCTCAGCCTCCGGAGTAGCAGGGACTACCGACACCCACCACAACACCTGGCTATTTTTTGGTGCAGTTTGGCCGGGGCCGGGTTTGAACCCACAACTCTCAGTATATGGAGCTGGCACCCTACCCACTGAGCCACAGGTGCAGCCTAATTTTTTTTTTTTTTTTTTTTTGAGACAAGTCTCACTCTGTTGCCCAAGCTAGAATGCCATGGTGTCAGCCTAGGTCACAGCAATCTCAAACTCCTGAATTTAAGCAATCCTCCTGCCTAGGCCTCCCAAGTAGCAAGGACTACAGATGCCTATCACAATGCCCAGCTAATTTTTCTATTTTTAGTAGAGATGTGAAATTGCTGTTTCTCAGGCTGGTCTGAAACTCCCAGCCTCACACAATCCTCTTGCCTCAATTTCACAGAGTGCTAGGATTATAGGCATGAGCCACTGCTCCTGGCCCCGCTCAATTATTTTTTGAAGACATGTAAAAATGATAATATTTTGGTTAGACTTAGTTAAACAGAATATGTTATAGAAATCTCTCTGACCTGCCAGCCTCTTCTGACCCTTTTTAACATGGCTATCAGAGCCAAGTGACTCAAGGGGCATCTCTGTGGCATCACTCCACAGCATTCTTTAGTTGTTGGAGCATCTTTAGACTTGACTCTCAAACTATAGTCCTCAAAGCACCTGGCCTAAGTCCATGCAGCTCATAACAGAAATAGGACAGGTTGCTGCAGGAGTGAGGGTGAGCAAGGGGCTCAGACTGTGGTAGGAGCAGACTACACCATGCAGACTGAGATCAGACGAGACGACTCCCACTGATCTTCCAGCCCCTCTAACTGCTTGGGCTGTCCAGCAACCACCAGAGGCCCTCCAGAAGTGCTCAGCTACTATGAAATGACATAGAAGGGTGACTGGTCCATAAACTGGACCACAAGATCTCACTAAAACTCTTCCTGTCCTTACCACCACAGTCTATGCCAAATTGAGGCCACAGTCAAAGGTGTAATGGGAAGAGAGAAAAGCACAGGAATTGGTGAGGCCTTCACTCACAGAAAAGGGGCTCAAGACTTGGGCCCAGGACTCCCTGCCCCAACCAGGGAGCCCAGGCGCCTGCGTGAGGTGCTATGGTATGGACAGCCAGACACAGTGTGTGCTGCCAGTCCCAACCATTTCCCACATTAGGCACAGAGTTCACCATTAGCACTACACCCCAAGATTAAGGCTAAAGGCTCTACCAGGGACCTCAAAGCCCTACCATCTGTTCCATCTACCCATTAGAGTATCATTCAGCCATGAAAAGGAAGGCGGCTATGACATGGGTTATGACACAGACTATAAGTGTGGATGAACCTTAAGGACATCGTGCTCAGTGAGAGAAGCCAGACACAGAAGGACATATAGTCTGTGATTCCATTTATGTGAAATGTCCAGAACAGGCAGATCCACAGAAACAGGAAGTAGATTCATGATTGCCAGGGGCTGGGGAGAGGGTGGAGAGTGTCTGCTGATGGGGACAGGCTGCTTTCGGAGTGACGAGAATGTTCTAGAATTAGATAGTAGTAATGGCTCCACAATCTACAATCTATGAATATACTAAAAATCACTGAATCGTATACTTTTTTTTTTTTGAGACAGGAGCCTCAAGCTGTCCCCTGGACATAGTGCCGTGGCATCACAGCTCACAGCAACCTCTAACTCCTGGGCTCAAGCAAGTCTCCTGCCTCAGCCTCCCGAGTAGCTGGAACCACAGACGCCCGCCACAATGCCCAGCTATTTTTTGGTTGCAGCTGTCATTGTTGTTTGGCGGGCCGGGCTGGATTTGAACCTGCCACCTTGGGTGTATGTGGCTGGCACCTTAGCCACTTGAGCCACAGGCACTGAGCCGAATTGTATACTTTTAATGGGTGATTATTATGGTATGTGAATTGTCCCAATAAGGCTTTTTTTTTTAAACCAAAGGAAAAAGTACCACAGCACCTCACCCAGGCCCTGCCTGTCCCCTGCTCCTCCTCTCACATTTGGTACAGCAAGACTACCCTAAGTCCCAGACCTGGCATGGCCGGTCTTTCCTATTGGAAGGTAAGCACTGAGGGCAAGAAATGGTGACCCCCAAAACTTGGGCCCCAAAGCAGAGATGCTCAAACCACTGGGCCCACACCTAGGTTTCTCTCAATCAACTGACCAAGGAAAGGAGCTCCGAACAGTAGGCCGAGAGATATGCAAAATTCACCAGGCCCAGGGAGCCAGGAAGAGTCCTCAGAGGTAACCATGCCCCAGGGCAATCGTTTATAAGCCTTTTGTCCTTCCTGTCCTTCCCAGCCTAGCTGATAAACCTCCTAAGAAGTTATCCCAATAGCACAAGATGACCCTCACCCAGTTTCTTCACAAAGAATACAAGCCATTGATCCCTTATTTTATTTTAATAAAGCATAGTAAGAACTGCTTCTACTTTCTTACTTTGAAACCCCCTCCTGTCACTAGTCCAGCCTAAACTGGGATCTGTGTCAGGACAGCAGTCCTATCCTTGTCCAATAAGCTTCCTACCTACATTAATTCTGTTTCAGTTTCTTCCTCAAGGTGATATCATGAGGAGACTACAACAGTCCTAAAAAGAACTGCTGACATTAACCAGGCATGGTGGCTACACCTATAATGCCAGCACTCTGGGATTCAAGTCAGTCCAACTGCTTGAGCTCAAGAGTTTGAGACCAGCCTGACCAAAAGCGAGACCCCTGTCTCTCCTAAAAATATAAAAACCAGCCAGGCATTGTGGTGGGCATCTGTAATCCCAGCTACTCAGGAGGCTGAGGCAGAAGAATCATTTGAACCCAAGAGTTTGAGGTTGCTGTGAGCTATGATGAAGCCACAGAGCAAGCCAGAGAAGCCACTCTATCTCAAAAAAAAAAAAGGGACTGCTGACAGTACTTAGGGTGGATGTCTTCAGAAAGCAAGCCTAGATTTCCATCACTAGTAAATGATGGAATAAAAACAGCTGACCCCAGGAAAACAATGTCAATGCACAGTGTACAAAGCAGCACCTCTAAGCCTCAGTGAGGCTGGTATTCAGGGTCTCTCACTCTGTGTTGCGAACCACCCTGTGTGCCATGGAGTGTTGAGCAGCATCCCCCACCCCAGGGGTGGTGACAACTGTTAAGTATTTCCAGACATCACCAGGTATCCCATGGTGGTAGAACTTCCCCTGCTGGCTGTTGAACCTTTCTAGAACCAGTCTCTTATGCTGTACCCCCAGCCCCAGTGTCCCTTCACATTCATCCCATGGCGAATAAAGACCTGTGGAGAAGGAATGTGTCCCACACTCACCCCACACCCTGGCCTCACGGAAGACAAGGCAGGGGAAATACAATTCCACTAAACAGTCCTCACAGATCATAGTCAAGAGCCGTCCAATGTAGAAATCCCTCCAAACAACTTGTGTGCTGCCTTCAGGATGTAGGGATCCACTGGGCAGCCCTCCCACCCCAGGCCCCACAAACACAGCCTGGAACTGAGTGTCAGAGCCCAGCTATGCTGCCCAGGCTGGAGTGCAATGCCTACTCACAGGCCTGATCCCACTACTTACCTGAATTTTGACAAAAAGTATCAGGGGTTTTTTGGTTAGTTTTTTGGTTGGTTTTTTCTGGGAGGAAACATCATCTCACTTTGTCCCACTGGGCAGAGTGCCCTGGCGTCACAGCTACCTCCAACTTTTGGGCTCAAGAGATTTTCTTGCCTCATCCTTCCAAGTACCTGGGACTACAAACACCCGCCACAAAGCCTGGCTATTTTTAGAGGCAGGGTCCCACTCTGGCTCAGGCTGGTCTCAAACCTGTGAGCTCAGGTGGTACTTATAGCTCAAAGGAGTAGGGCACTGGCCCCATGTGCCGGAGGTGGTGGGTTCAAATCCAGCCCCAGCCAAAAACTGCAAAAAAAAAACCTGTGAGTTCAGGCAAGCCACCCATCTCAGCTTCCCAGAGTGCTAGGATTATAGGCGTGAGCCACCATACCTGGCCTAAAGTATCAGGTTTTTTGTTTTTTTTTTT
>NW_003852424.1:14986195-14995960 GCF_000181295.1 Otolemur garnettii | reverse complement strand
CTGTCTTAAAAACAAAAAAAAAAAAAAAATACTGAGGCAATAGGATCACTTGAGCCCATGAGTTGGAAGCTGGTGTGAGCTATTACACCAGTGCAACCTACCCACAGTGATAGCTTGAGACATCATCTCAAAAAAAAAAAAAAAAGCATTACCAAAGTTAACATCAAATATTTTCCACCCATCAGCTCCTAGGTAATTCTAACATGCTCTGTGCTCCACCCCATCAGTCCCACAACAAACTGAGCCCTCTCTTTAGAGATAAGGAAACAAAGCAGAAGAGACAAGTTATATTCCATGGTCATATGCCTGATGGAGTGGCAGGCCCAGTATTTTAACCTCTAGGTCATAAATGTCCCCTCTGCTGTGGACAAGAAAGAGGACTTAAGCCGGCCCCAGGGCACAGAACCCCAAGTAGTGTAATGAACCATACCTACAGCTAGAAATGCAACAGGGGACACCAGTGAAGACAGCAGAGTCTGGGAAGGAAGAAGAGGAACCCAAAGAGCACATGAGTTAGCTAAGGCGCCTTACAGGCCACCCTGGGTCCCAGAGGACGACAAAGAGGACAAGACATAGGTCTTCACTACATCCAGCAACCCCAGTGCCTCACTCTCGACAACAGGTCAACCAGTCAAGACCAGTAGCATCAGCTCAGCGCCTATAGCTCAATCGGCTAAGGCGCCAGCCACGTAGGTGGCGGGTTCGAATTCCCAGCCCGGATCCGCCAAACAACAATGACGGCTGCAAACAAAAAATAGCCGGGCGTTGTGGCGGGCACCTGTAGTCCCAGCTACTTGGGAGGCGGAGGCAGGAGACTCGCTTGAGCCCAGGAGTTGGAGGATGCTGTGAGCTGTGATGCCACGACACTCTACCCAGGGGGACAGCTTGAGGCTCTGTCTCAAAAAAAAAAAAAGACCAGTAGCATCTATCAATCAGTGCCATGGGCCTGCAGAACATCACACTCACTGATGTGACCTGCAGGTGTTACCAGAATTTCTTTCTGCAGTAGATCCCTGGTCTTGGGGATTCGAAGAATGAACCCACGGACCACAGATCAGTGGTAAGATAGGATTTATTACATAGAAAAGAATACAGAAGGAATAAAAAGCACCAGAGGGTGGTGCCCATAGCTCAGTGGTAGGGTGCTAGCCACATACACTGAGGCTGGCAGTTTAAATGCAGTCCAGGCCAGCTAACACAACAATGACAACTACAACAAGAACAACAAAAAAATAATAGCCAGGTGTTGTGGCAGGCGCTTGTAGTCCCAGCTACTCGGGAGGCTGAGGCAAGAGAATCACTTAAGCTCAAGAGTTGGAGGTTGCTGTGAGCTGCAATGCTATGGCACTCTGCTGAGGGGGAAGTAGTAAGACTAGTCTCAAAAAAAAAAAAAAAAAAAAAAGAGCCGGTACCTGTGGCTCAAAGGAGTAGGGCGCTGGCCCCAAATGCCAGATGGTGGGTTCAAACCTAGCCCTGGCCAAAAACTGCAAAAAAAAATAGGTAACAGAGCTTCTGGAAGAGGAAATGACCAAAAGCAGGAAGTCTCCATCTAAGAGGGTCCTCAGTCTAGGGATATAAAGTATTTTTTTTCTTTTTGAGACAGAGTCTGACATTGGTGCCCCCAGTAGTGTGCAGGCTATTTTTAGAGGTAGGTTCTTGCTCTTGCTCAGGCTGCTCTCAAACCCATGAGCTCCTCCGCCTCTTGGAGTGCTAAAATTACAGACGTGAGCCACTGTGCTGCAGAGGTATAAGGTCTCTAGAGAATCATGTTTGGCCAGGATTTGGTAGTTGAAAGGTAACTTTTTCTTTTTCTTTTTTTTTTTAAGAGACAGAGTTTCACTTTGTCGCCCTTGGTAGAATGCCATGGCATCACAGCTCACAGCAACCTCCAACTCTTGGGCTTAGGCAATTCTCTTGCCTCAGCCTCCAGAGTAGCTGGGACTATAAACACCCACCACAACACCCGGCTAATTTTTTTTTTTTTTTTTTTTTTTTGCAGTTTTTGGATGGGGCTGGGTTTGAACCCACCACCTCTAACATAAGGGGATGGCACTCTACTCCTTTGAGCCATTCAAAGTTAATGAATTATTCACAAATGTAGTCCCTCTAGCTCCAGGGAAAATGGAAGGGCATTCCCTTCAGAAGAGGCTGGGTAGCTTACAGGAAATTGCTCAGGCCTGGCTCAGCCCCTGTAGCTCTAGCAGCGAGGGCGCCAGCCACATGCACCAGGGCTAGCAGGTTCAAATCCAGCCCGGGCCTGCCAAACAATGACAACTACAAGCAAAAATAGCTGGGTGTTGTGGCAGGCATCTGTACTCCCCACTACTTGGGAGGCTGAGGCAAGAGAATCGCTTAAGCCCAAGAGTTTGAGGTTGCTGTGAGCTATGACACCCTGAATGGGAGGGAGAGAACCCTGTATCACAGCAATAGTGTGAGGGGACAGATAAGGCACAGAAGAGGCTAAGGTGTGTGTGTATAACCACAACAAGAGAAGAGACATCAGGGGAAAAGAGGCATAGCCTCCTCCCAACTAGGGAGGTCAAGACACAGGCAGGGAGGGAAGAGACAGCACCTAAAAAAGAGGGCATATCAGACAGAAAAAACAAGGAAGGAGGTTTCCCAGGAGACAATCTAGCAAGGAAAGGGTGTCCTGCCTGTACATCAAAGATATAATTTTTTTTTTAAATAGAGACAGAGTCTCACTTTATGGCCCTTGTTAGAGTACAGAGGCATCACAACTCACAGCTACCTCCAACTCCTGGGCTTAGGCGATTCTCTTGCTTCAGCCTCCCAAGTAGCTGGGACTACAGACACCTGCCCTAATGTCCAACTATTTTTTTGTTTTGCAGTTTGGCTGGGGCCAGGTTCAAACTCGACACCCTCTGTATATGGGGCCGGTGCCCTACCCACTGAGCCACAGGCACTGCCCCATTAAAGATATAATTATACTATTTAATATTTCATAAGATGTCACCAGTGGGGGAACTGGGTAAAGAAAACAGGTGTCTTTGTAAGATTTTTAGGACTGGGAGTGTGTGACACTAAAATATTTGGGTTTTTGTTCTCTCACCTGCTAACATCCTAGGAATCTCCTAAGTGTCAAGTGTCTTGCTACCATGTTTCCCCAAAAATAAGACACTGTCTTATATTTATTTTTTCTCAAGAAGACACACTAGGGCTTATTTTCAGGGGAAGGAGATGTCTTCTTTTTATTAAGTACAATACAACAATCTACATTTATTCAAATACAATTAAGTCATCTTCTTCTGGAACCTGACAGGGGGAGCTGACCTTGCTGGTGAAGCCGGCACTAGTGATGGGTGAAGTCCTTTCCCCTACCCGTTCGCAAATGCGAATAGGATGCCTGCGACCTCGGTTACCACACACATACCCAAGCAACAGCTCAGCTTAGAGAAAGGAGCTGTGGCAGATAAAAGGTATTCCAGTCTTCCTTACCAAATGCATGGCATGGCTATGCAGATATGCTGCATAGTCACACCCATCACTAGGTCTTACTGTTGGGGTAGGGCTTACATTTAACAAATGCATAGAAATCCTGCTAGAGCTTATTTTGGGGGTAGGTCTTATTTTGGGGGAAACATAGTATATGCTAATAAGCTGACCCCAGGTAGTTTTGGGACAGGGTGGGACAGGACAGGACAGGCTGGGTCACCAGAACAACCAAGCAGGATTAAAGAACCATATTGGTCCGCCCCACACCCAGTAGTGATAGGGAGTGTGTGAGCACTGATGCAATCAATCTTGCCTGGCCAGATATTAAAGCTTTCCTTTTTCTTTTCTTTCTTTCTTTTTTTTTTTTGGAGAAGGGTCTCACTTTGTCACCCTTGGTACAATGCTGTGGCATCATAGTTCATAGCAACCTCAAACTCTTGGGCTCAAGCAATTCTCTTGTCTCAGCCTCCCAAGTAGCTGGGACTACAGGCACTCACCACAATGCCTGGCTATTTTAAGAAAGGAGGTCTAGGGCAACGCTTGTGGCTCAAAGGAGTAGGGCGCCTGCCCCATATATAGGAGGTGGCAAGTTCAAACCTGCCCCAGCTAAAAACTGCAAAAAAAATAAAAAAGAAAAAAAGAAAGGTCTTGGGCAGCACCTGTGGCTCAGTGGGTAGGGTACTGGCCCCATATACCGAGGGTGGCAGGTTCAGCCCCAGCCAAACTGCAAAGAAAAAATAGCCAGGCGTTGTGGTGGGCACCTGTACTCCTCACTACTCGGGAGGCTGAGGCAAGAGAATCATCTACGCCCAAGAGCTGGAGGTTGCTGTGAGCTGTGATATCACAGCACTCTACCAAGGGAAACAAAAAAATGACTGTTTCTTTAAAAAAAAGGTCTCACTCTCTCACTCTGGCTCAGACTGGTCTAGAACCTGTGAGCTAGGGCAATCCACCCAACTCGGTCTCCCAGAGTGCTAGGATTACAGGCATGAGCTACTATATCCAGCTGATAATGGACCTTCACACAAAGCCCAAAGACTAAACTAAACTCTGGGGAATGGGAGAACTTGGAGGGTGGTACCTTCCTAGCGGGGCATGGGAGCCCTGTGCCTTCCATGTCCCTCCCTCACACAGCTCTTCATCTGTATTCATCTGATCAGTATCCTGTGTCATGCTCTTAATTATGAACTAGTTAATGGGAGTGAGGAGTGTTTCCTTGAGTTTTTAAGCCCCTCAAGGAGGTCAAAACGAGCCTGGCTTGGGAGGGTCACAGGAACCCTGACTTACAGCCTGCAGGTGAAAGCACCCAGGACTTATGACTAGCAGCAAAAATCGGGGTTAGACTCGATACCCATAGCAAAATGGTTACAGCACCAGCCACTTACACTGAGGCTGGAAGGTTCGAAGCTGGTCCGGGCCAGCTAAACCACGACAATTGCAATAAAAAATAGCTAGGCTTTTACTACTCTTGTTTTCCCTTTTTCCTTCTGCTCCATTTGGGGCCCAGGGGTTTCAGTCATCTCCCCATTTGGTCCCTGTGGACTGTCTTTGTTGATTCTAACTTATAAATAAAGAAAGTATATTCAAAAAAAAAAATAGCTGGGCGTTGTGGCTGGCACCTGTAGTCACAGCTACTTGGGAGGCTGAGGTAAAAGAATCACTTGAGCCCAAGAGTTTGAGGTTGCTATGAGCTGTAACACCATGGCACTCTACCAAGGGCAACAAAGTGAGACTGTCTCAAAAAAAAAAAAAAAAAAAAATGGGGGTTAGTATCAGGGACTGAACCCTCAACCTATGAGATCTGACACGACCTTCAGATAGGGTGTCATAAATGAAATGAAGGACTCTCAGCTGGTGTCAGCTGCAGAACTTGTGGGTGGGCCGGTGGATGGGGAAACCCCCCAAACATTTGGTCAAAGAAGTGCTGATTGTTGAATAAATCTAGGAGAAACTGAGTTGGCTTTTTTCCTATGTATGACCAGAGGATTGAAAAGAGAAAAGGAGTTCATCTGTGAGGTATTCAACACTTATCAGGCCCAGAGAAGGGAAGAGGGGGTTGTAGCCACCCACACTCCTGCCCAGAGCCACTGTCCAAGGACATCACCCTTTATATTCAAGGTCATAGAATTTAAGATACAAAGAACAACAATGTATACAACCAATCAATCACTTATGTTATTTTAATATAATTCTAGGTAAACAACTTAGGAACTGCCTCTCTTTTTTGCCCTATATTCAGGCAACTTGAAGGACAGAAAGAAAAGTAAGAAAAAAGTAAACAGGGGCGGTGTCTGTGGCTCAGTGGGTAGGGAGCCAGCCCCGTCTACATACTGAGGGTGGCGGGTTCAAACCTGCCCCGGCCAAAGTGCAACAAAAAAATAGCCAGGCATTGTGGCAGGTGCCTATAGTCCCAGCCACTCCGGAGGCTGAGGCAAGGGAATCACCTAAGCCCAGGAGTTGGAGGTTGCTGTGAGCTGTGATGCCACAGCACTCTACCGAGGGCAACAAAGTAAGACTCTGTCTCAAAAAAAAAAAAAAAGAAAAGAAAAGAAAAAAGTAAGAGAATTAGAAAAGAACAGTTCTTAGGGAGAGACTGGCCTGGGGTCTCATTCCAGGACTCCCTCTTCTTAAGCTACCAGGAAGGAAATAGCAGATATTTATTATGACACCAACATGGAACATCAGGTTTTTTGTACATTCATTCCCTTTCTAAGGCAACTCCTTTACCCACACAAAGTAGTCTAAAGGTTAATCTGCCTCCAGCATGAGCTCAGACTAAGCAGGACACTCACACACTCACAGAGGTCAGTGTCAGAAAATAACTTCTGAGTCATGGCCAGGATGGCTCACTCTACCCACTTATGAGCCAGCAGGCAACTCTCCGCCCACCTACAGCCCAGTGAGTCAAGAAAGGGAAGGTCCCACTTCCAGCGCTTTCTGTTCTTGGCCCTCTCCCTTCTTGGGTTCACTGCCCTGAGGGTAGCTGCCACACAACCAAAAATGCCACCTGCACTATTCCCACAAAATGGGCAAGGCCACGCTGTCTTAGAAATGTCACCACAAGCTGCTCTGGGAAAACAGCTATCCAGGAGGTTAAAGCTATGTAACAAAAGCCACCCTCCCCCATCTATCTATTCACAAGGGCAAACCCAATTTCCAAGTGCCCACAAAGGTTTGTTTCCACTTCCCCCTACAAGGACCCCCCTCCCCGACAGCAAAACCAATAGCTCCCCCTTAGCCACCGCACTAAATTCAGCACTTGTGTGTGACAGAGTCTCACTTTGCTGCCCTTGGTAGAGTGCCCTGGCGTCATGACTTACAGCAACCTCAAACTCCTGGGCTCAAGTGATCCTTTTGTCTCAGCTTCCCAAGTAGCCGGGACTACAGGTACCTGCCACAATACCCATATTGCCCGGCAATACCTCACTCTTGCTCAAGCTGGTATCGTACTTGTGAGCTCAGACAATCTACCTGCCTCAGTCTCCCAGTGTTCAACTCTTTTGTTTTTGGTTTTTTTGCAGTTTTTTTGTTGGCTAGGGCTGGGTTATGAACCCGCCACCTTCGTCATATGAGGCTGGAGCCCTACTTCTTTGAGCCACAGATGCTGCCCATCTTTTGTTTATACTCTACCTACCTTTACTCCATAGATTTTTCTTTTTCTTTTTTTTTTTTTTTTTTTTTGAGACAGTCTCACTCTGTTGCCCTGGGGAGAGTCATAGCAACAACCTCACTCTCTTGGGCTCAAGTGATCCTCCTGTCTCAGCCTCCCAAGAAGCTGGGACTACAGGCACCCGCCACGATGCCCAGCTATCTCACTTTGCTCACGCTAGTCTCAAATTCCAGGCCTCAAGTAAACCACCCGCCTCAGCCTCCCTGAGCCCTAAGACTACAGGTGTGAGCCACCACACCTAGCTTGCTATAAATTTCTTGAGACTAAGAATATTGGCTTCCTGGCTCAGCACCTATGGCTCAATTGGCTAAGGTGCCAGACGCATACACCTGAGCTCGCAGGTTCGAATCCAGCCCAGGCCCGCCAAACAACGATGGCTGCAACCAAAAAACAGCCAGGCGTTGTAATGGATGCCTGTGGTCCCAGCTACTTGGGAGGCAGAGGCAGGAGACTCACTTGAGACCAGGAGTTGGAGGTTGCTGTAGCTGTGATGCCACAGCACTCTACCCAGGGGTACAGCTTGAGGCTCTGTCTCAAAAAAAAGAATATTAGCTTCCTGTCCTCTATGCCCCCCAGGAACACTGAAGGTACCCAGTGGGGCTTTTGGATAAGTTATCAATAAACTGTCTTGGTCCTTTCAGATGTGTAGTCATCTGAGTTGCTCTGGCTTTCAGAAAGCCTAAACTTCAGAAATAGTACATATGACAATCAAAGAATTCTTAACAACTCATAGATTCCTTTAATTCTTATGTTTTGTTTTTGAAATAAGAGTCTCACTCTCTAGCCCAGCCTAGAGTGCCATGGGTTTATCATAGCTCATAGCAACCTCAAACTTCTGGGTTCAAGAGACCCTCCTGCCTCTGCCTCCTGAGTAGCTGGGACTACAGGCACCCACCACAACACTCGGCTAATTTTTCTATTTTTAGTAGAGATCACGTATTGCACTTGCTCAAGCTTGTCCCCAACTCCCAAAGTCAAGCTGCTAAGTTCAAGCAGTTTTCCCGCCTTGGCCTCCCAGAGTGCTAAGACATGAAATCCTAGGAAGTACTGTCTCTCATTTCTCATAAGCAGCCAGATTCCTCAATGGGAACATGGAACATTAGAAGTTGTCACCTCAAGGTTACAGAAGGTAGCTACTGGCTACTAAGGCTAAGAATTCCGCTGGGGCTGCCTGCCTTCTGGCCCGGCACACCCTGTCCCCTGCCAAGTGGGGTGCAGCCAAGGAGGGAAAGATGCCGGGCAGCTCAGTCTCACCTGCTACTAGAAAGTCAGCTCTTGCCAGACCTCAGCAGAAGGCCTTATTTACAATGCAGCAACAGTCAGTCAAGTCACAAATCGCCCAAATGAACTTTCACTTTAGTACTGGGGAAATGTGGAAAAGCAGCTGGCAAGACCTCCTGCCTAAGGCCTGGATATCAGGCTCCAGTGGACTTTCTTAACTCTCTCAATGCTCAAAAATGACAATTTTTAGGATGGAGAGATGTGAAACGCACACTTAAGCAAAAGCCCAGCAGTCTCTCTCCTGAAAAACTTCCCAAGTGATGTGAACACTGATGAACATAGAAACCTGCAGGCAGATGTTTAACGCAGCTTTGTCCTAATCACCAAGAATTGGAAACAGTCCACATGTCCTGTGACCAGCAGGCAAATGGACCCCGCCCCCAATAGATTTGACTAAGCACAATAAAGAGAATAATTTTGAAACCCTCAACAACTTGGATACATTTCAGAATTTCATTCTCCTAAGTGAGCCCTGACTGGATCTAGAGCTACATATGGCCAAAGCCATTCCTTTGACCTTCTGAAAAAAGCAAAACTTCAGATAAGAACAGTTTAGTGGGGGCTGGGAGTGGTAGCTCATACCTGTAATCCTCGGGAGGCCAAGGCAGGTGGATTGCCTAAGGAGTTCGAGACCAGCCTGAGCGAGAGCAAGACCTCATCTCTAAAACAGCCAGGACTTGTGGCGGACACCTGTAGTCCCAACTACCTGGGAGGCTGAAGCAACAGACTCCCTCAAGCCCAAGAGTTTGAAGTTGCTGTGAGCTATGATGCCATAGCACTCTACCAAGGGTGACAAAGTGAGACTCTGTCTTCAATAAAGAAAAAAATAGTTTAGTGAGCTGGGCAGTCAGGTCATGCCTGTAATCCTGGCACTCTTGGAGGTGGAAGCAGAAGGATCCCTTAAGGTCAAGAGTCCAAGACCAGCCTGAGCAACTAACTGGAGATGCCATTTCTACTAAAAGAAAAAAATTAGGCAGGCTTAGCACTGATATCTCAGTGGTTAGGGCACTGGCCACATACACGGGGACTACAGGTACCCGCTACAACACCCAGCTTTATTTTTGTTGTTGTTGCAGTTGTCATTGTTTAGTTGGCCTGGGCTGGGTTCGAACCTGCCACCCTTGGTGTACGTGGCTGGCGCACTACTCACTGAACTATGGATGCCGCCCACTTGAGTAGTTTTTAAGAAGGTAAAGAGAGAGGAGACTCAGTGCCTGTGGCTCAAGTGGCTAAGGTGCCAGCCACATACACCTAAGGTGGCGGTTTCGAATCCAGCCCAGATCCACCAAAACAAAGATGGCTGCAACCAAAAAATAGCCGAGCGTTGTGGCGGGCGCCTGTGGTCCCAGCTACTTGGGAGG
>NW_003852424.1:14982251-14986014 GCF_000181295.1 Otolemur garnettii | reverse complement strand
TTATTTTTTTTGAGGATGGTCTCATTTTGTTGCCCCAGATAGAGTGCCATGGCATCATAGCTCACAGCAACCTCAAACTCTTGGGCTCAAGTGATTCCTTGCCTCAGCCTCCCGAGTAGCTGGGACTATAGGCGCCCACCTCAATGCCCAGCTAATTTTAGAGACAGGGTCTTTCTCTTGCTTGGGCTTGTCTGGAGCTACTGAGCTCAGGCAATCCACCCACCTTGGTCTCCCAAAGTACTAGGAAGAAAGGCATGAACCACCATGCCCAGCCTTGGTATTCCACTTTTAAGCAAGAATTTTACAGAGAGACCCAGGCCAAATACAATCTAGAGTAAAGATGTCATGGAACCTAGCATCTGGCATTCTGGCTTCTCAGGTTCATAATAAGGCCTTTAGCCAAAGACTTTCACATAGTAAATGGCATGGAAATTATTATCCGTTTTGGAAGAGTTTCAACTTTGCAGCTTCTGAGAGGCTAAATGAGCTCAAGGCACTTAACCCACAATCCTCACTCTCTCACCCCAGCAATAAAACTGGATTCCAAGCTGTAAAGAAAAACCAGCATTTTGCCAAAAGTTTACATATGTGCTTTCTGACTATGGAAAAATTAAAGAATGAAAATTAAAGTATGTGCCTCACCTGGAGCACCAGAAAAATAAATAAAGAAAATTAATGTTGGAGGTTGCTGTGAGCTGTGATGTAACAACTCTCTACCCAGGGTGACAGCTTGAGAGACTGTCTCAAAAAAAAAAAAAAAAAAAAATTAAGTTTAAAACAACGTAATGGCCAGACGCCGCCTACCACTTCCCAGGATAAGTGCGCCACAGAGAAAGGGAGGCAGAGGCGGGAAAGGTTTGGAAGGCGTTGAGTGCTTAAAGTGGAAACCGGTAAGAGCACTGGGCGCCTCCTCTACTTTCAGTTTCTGTCCTTGGATGTCTCTCAGCACGATCCCTGCCCAAGACGCCCAGGCGAATACCCGGAGCTGCCCAACCGGAAAAGCCAGAGCCCCAGGGTCCATCTCAGCCAGCCTCCGGGCGCGGGCCAAGCGCGAACTGAGCGCGGCAGAGCACGAGAAGAGCTGGAAACCGTACCGAACCCTCTACTTGCCAGAACCCGGGGCCAGGAGCCAACCCCGGCTATCCGGGCGTTCAGCATGCCCTGACTCCGCCCTCAGCAACCACGATTCCAAAAACTGACACGAGAGCGCCCTAGAGTCCCGCGGCATGCAGGTTTCCCCGCCAGAGCCCCTGCAAGCAGATTCTCCAAACACTACGCGTACAGAAAAAGGCGCCCACAAATCGCTCACCAAAGGCATCTGCTCCACTTTCTACCCAAAACGCGAGCTGCCTAGTCTCGAGCGTGGAGGGACAGAATGGGACAGGTGAACACATACACACCGCCTCCAAGGGCCGACGCCTTGACAGCGAATCCCGGCGCCCCGAGTGTGTTTCTGGAACCAGGGGGACGCCCTTGTACGTTTCCACCGGCCTGTTGTTTTCCAAGGGTCCCCAAAATTAAGAGAACAGAAATTCCTAACTTCCCGAGGTCCGGCCACCCCTAAGCCACTCAAGATTAAGGGAACAAAAATTCCTGATTTCCAAAGGTCACACCGGTTCTGCCCACTCAAGACCAGGCAATCAAAATTTCCTAATCCCCAAGGGTGAGGCTGGCCGTGCTCGTTCAAGATTGGCGGGATCAAATTCTTAATTATTGAAAAAAAAAAAAAAACAGGAGAAAGAAACAGGAAAAGGTGTCTTCAAAAATAAAATAAAGGAGCCGAGCAAACTGACAGTGCCAAGAACCAGTCGGCCAACAAAACTTCAGGTAGAAACGTCAACTACGAAAGCCACCGAGCTCGCAGGCGCCCTGGGGCGGCCACGCGAAGACAACGGCAGCAAGGCCGGCTTGCGCGGCCCGGGAGCCCGCTCCCACTCTGAGCGCGCGCGGGCTGCCATCCCCCCGGGAAACGGCCGCGGGGCTCCCAGGGAGACGGGAACAGGGGGCTCCAACAGTGACTCCCGAGTCCGGCCGCTCAGTCTCCCGGGGGGAGGGTCCCGGCGCGCGCAGTTTGGGGAGGCCGGGGGTCCCAGGGACGGCGGGGTGGGGAGACCTAGAAAGGCGGGGAGGAAGAGGCACTCACGTAAACCGGCAGCGGCCACGGGTAGACGGCGGGCTCGGCCCCTACGGGCGACTTGAGCCTCAGCTCCAGCTTCTCCCCCATGTCAGCGAGCTCGGCCGCAGCACCATGCTAGTCGGGCGGTTGGGGGAGGGGAGGGGCTGCCGGCGGGAGGGCAGGCGTAGGTGGGCGGGCAGGACAGAGGGGCGGGAGACTGAGGGGAGGGGGGCCTGGCCTCGGCCGCCGCTACCGCCGCGGCGCTCCCGTCCGGCCCCCAACTCCCTCTTTGTGGTCACAGGCCCGGGGCCTCCAGCGCCGCCGCCATCTTGGGCCGGCGTGAGGCGAGCACAATGAGCCGGGGGCCGGGCGGAACCACTCGCCGCGCGCGCGCGGGGGAGCTTGTCGCGCGGAGGCCGGCGCGTGCCCTTCGCCTTGCCCGCCGCTCCACGGACGCCACCCCCCTGCCACTCCTCCCCGTGGACTCGCCCGCCCGCTAGCACCCACGCACGCACGCACGTCCTCGGCTGCCCTCGGCCGCTCCTCGCCCCCGCAAAGAGAGAACAGGGGAGACCCTGTAGGCGGGACCCAGTCTGTTAGAGAGTTCGAATCCCACTCCCGAGAGAGACGGATTCGCACAGCCCCATACACCTTGCCAAAAAACCCACAAACACTGGCGGGGCGCAGTGGCTCACGCCTTTAATCCTGACACTGGGAGATCGAGGCACGTGGGTTGCCTGAGCTCACAGGTTCCAGACCAGCCTTTAACCAGAGGGAGACCCCCGTCTCTAAAGATAACTGGGCGTTGTGGCTGGCACCTATATTCCCAGCTATTTGGGAGGGTGAGGTAAGAGAATCGCTTAAGCCCAAGAGTTTGAGGTTGCTGTGAGCTGTGATGTCACAGCACTCTACCTAGAGCGACATAGTGAAACTCTGTCTCAAAAATAATAATAATAAAATGAAGTTCAAACCCTATAGCAGTGGTCCCTATACCTACTGAGGAGGGTCCTGAACGAAGTCTGCCCTACTGTGCTTTAGCAAGTGTCCTTGAGTCATTTTCTCTTTAGCAAGTCTCATCCAATCAGTTGAAGGCCTTAAGAGAAAACGAAAATGGGCTCGGCGCCTGTGGCTCAAGTGGCTAAGGCGCCAGCCATATACACCTAAGGTGGCGAGTTCGAATCTGACCCGCCAAACAATGATGGCTGTCACCGGGAAAAAAAATAGCCAGGCGTTGTGGCGCGCGCCTGTGGTCCCAGCAACTTGGGAGACGGAGGCGGGAGACTCGCTTGAGCCCAGGAGTTGGATGTTGCTGTGAGCTATGCCACGGCACTCTACCCAGGGGGACAACTTGAGTCTCTGTCTCAAAAAAAAAAAAAAAAAAAAGAGAAAATGAAAATGAGGTCCCCATCTCTAAGGAAAAGGGAATTCTGCCTCCAAGTTGCAGCATTCATTGATTTTTTCCTTGGTGTCCAATAGCCCTGAAAATTTCAGACTTGCTGCTCTATGATTGCAGGAGCCAGTTCCTTAAAATAAATCCTCTGTTATAGGTACATCCTCCTTGGTGCGGCTTCTGGAGACCTCCTGAGGAATGCTGCTACCGGTGGTTACCAGTGAGCCCCTGCTGTCCTTTTTTTTTTTTTTTTTTTT
>NW_003852424.1:14975717-14979877 GCF_000181295.1 Otolemur garnettii | reverse complement strand
CTGCCACAGCATCTGGCTATTTTTTTGCTGCAGTTGTCGTTGTTGTTTAGCTACCCTGGGCCAGGTTTGAACCTGCCAACCTGGTGTATGTGGCTCATTTTGCTGCCCTTGGTAGAGTACCGTAGCATCACAGCTCACAGCAACCTCCAGCTCTTGGGCTTAGGCGATTCTCTTGCCTCAGCCTCACGAGAAGCTGGGACTACAGGTGCCTGCCACAACACCTGGCTATTTTTTTCTTGCAATTTGGCTGGGGCAGGGTTCGAACCTGCCACCCTCGGTATATGGGGCCGGCACCCTACTCACTGAGCCACAGGCGTTGCCCTTGTTCTTTTTTCTTTTTTGTGAAGACAGTCTCACTTTGTCGCCCTTGGTTAGAGTGCTATGGCTTCATAGCTCACAACAACTTCAAACTCAAACTCCTGGGCTCAAGCAATTCTCTTGCCTCAGCCTCCTAAGTAGCTGGGACTACAGGCACTGGGTATTTTTAGAGATGAGGTCTTGCTGTAGCTCAGGCTGTTCCGGAACCTGTGAGCTCAGACAACCCACTGCCTCAGCCTCCCAGAGTGCCAGGATTATAGGTATGAGCCACAGCACCTGGCCATTTTTTTTTTTTTAAGACACAGTCTTACTCTGTCACCCTGGGTAGAGCGCTACAGTAAGACAGCTTACAGCAATCTCAGACTCTTGGGCTCAAGCAATCCTCTTGCTTCAGCCTCCTGAATCACTGGGACTATAGGTGCCTGCCACAACGCCCAGCTAGTTTTTCTATTTTGAATAGAGACAGGGTCTTGCTCTTGCTCAGGCTGTTCTTGAACCTGTGAGCTCAGGCAATTCGCCTGCCTCAGCCTCCTAGAGTGCTAGGATTACCAGTGTGATTCACCGAGCCCAGACTTGTTCTATATTTTTTATTGTAGTGTAGTGTAACCAAGTGTGCCAGAACCAGGAGCATGAGTCAAACATCTATGTGGGTTCGAGTTTTGTCCTTTGATACCAAAATTAAGAATCCCAGAAAGACAGGGAGCTTGTTCTCAAAATTTGACTTAACAATGAGAAAGTATCACAGAATTCTCATACCCTCCCAAAGTTACTGTCTTTAGCTATACATCATCCAGCCCTCTGATCTCTAGTTGAAGGACTCAGTGTTTGCAGTTTTCTCAAACTGTCCATCTGGTGTTTTTTTGTTTGTTTGTTTGTTTGTTTGTCAGCTCAGGGTTATGATGGCATTTATGGATCCACAGATTGACTGGGTGATGTGATTGACTGATAACTAGTTAGATCATTAACTTTTACTGCTAAGGGAAGCAGGGTTGTGGCTGTTTTTCTTTTAATAGATTCCACTCATGCTATTTGTCCTGAGCTTACAAGTTACTACCTTGCAATCTAGGTGAGAGGTTCTCCACAAGGCATGATTTTACCCACCAGGGAACACCGGGAGATGTTTGGGGACATTTGTGGTTGTCACACTGGGGGCAGGGGGCTTCTAGTATGGACTGGATGTGGGCAAGGATGCTGCCCAGCAACCTACAGTGCCCAGAGAAAGATTCAGCTTCATTGTCCACAGTGCCTGGGGGAAAGACCCACTTTCCAAGTTTCGGGAGTCACAAGCCCTGCCCATGACTCCTTACCTGGACTTCACAATCCAAGGGATCTCGCTATCCTATTTTGTTCTCTCTCTTTCTTTTTAAAATTGAACCCTCCAGGGCTGAGCACGGTGGCTGACACCTGTAATCCTAGCACTCTGGGAGGCTGAGGCAGGTGGATAGCTTGAGCTCATGAGTTCAAGACCAGCCTGAACAAAAGCGAGAACCCGTCTCTACCAAAAAATAGAAAAACTGAGGCAAGATCGCTTTGAGCCCACGACTTTGTGGTTGCTGTGAGCTATGATGCCACAGGGCATTTACCTAGGGCAACAGCTTGAGACTCTGTCTAAAAAAAAATTAAACCCTCCATTTGCACTATCTTTCTCTGGTCCTCCATAGTAGCATTAAATATTCTCAAACAATACAGCATACAGATGATCAATCTACCTAATACATATGCACATGGATGATTTCCCAAACTACATTTTGGGAAAGAGGTCAGCTCCGAAGGAGGATACCGTAGGACCCCACATGCATGAAGTCAAGAGGATGGCAGCACTCAGGCAGTGGCCACCCTGGTGGGGGGCTGTGGAGTTGAGGTGGGGTCTGCGGAGCTGGGTGTGTTAAAAGGGCCATGACTTGGGTAGCACCTGTGGCTCAGTGAGTAAGGCACCGGCCCCATATACCGAGGGTGGAGGGTTCGAACCCAGCCCTGGCCAAACTGCAACAAAAAAATAACTGGGCATTGTGGCAGGTGTCTGTAGTCCCAGCTACTTGGGAGGCTGAGGCAAGAGAATCACTTAAACCCAAGAGCTGGAGGTTGCTGTGAGCTGTGACGCTACAGTTCTCTACCGAGGACGACAAAATAAGACTCTGTCTCTAAAAAAAAAAAAAAAAAGGCCATGATTTTGTGAACAGTCCTATCATGAACTTTTTTATATGTTTATCAATAAAAAGCTTATTTTTATTTTTTCAGGTTAATTTGAGGGTGTAAAGAATCAGATTACAATGTTTGTACTTGTTAGATAGAGTCCCTCTCATAATTGTGTAATGTTTGTTTGTTTTGTTTTGTTTTTGAGACAAAGTCTCACTTTGTTGCCCTCAGTAGAGTGCCCTGGCATCAGCTCACAGCAACCTCTAACTCTTGGGCTCAAGTGATTCTCTTGCCTCAGCCTCCTGAGTAGCTGGGATTACAGGTGCCTGACACCCTACTCCTTTGAGCCACAGGTGCCACCCAACACCTGGCTATTTTTTATTTAATTTTTATTTTTTTAATTTTTTAGAGAAGAGGTCTTGCTCTGGCTCAGGCTGGTCTTGAACCTGTGAGCTCAGGCACTCCACCCACCTCAGCCTCCCAGAGTGCTGGGACTATATAGGTGTGAGCCACCTCATCCGGCTATTATACATACATATATATATGTATATGTGTATGTATATATATATATATATATATATTTTTTTTTTTTTTTAAGGAAGAGTCTTACTTTGTCATCCTGAGTATAGTGCCCCAGTTGTCATAGCTCACAGCAGCCTCAGTCTCTTGGGTTTGACCAATCCTCTTGCCTCAGCCTCCCCAGTAGCTGGGACTATAGGCGCCTACCACAACGCCTGGCTAGTTTTTTTTATTTTTAGTAGAGACAGGGTCTCCCTTTTGCTCAGGCTGGTCTCCAGCTCCTGAATTCAAGCAATTCTCCTGTCTTGGCTTTCCAAGACAAGGGTTTCTAGGGTTTACAGGCATGAACCACCATGCCTGGCCAAATAGATGCCTTTTTAAAAACGGACTCCCCTGGTGGCTAAGAGAACAAATTTCCAAGGAAGTGGGGAAAGAAAGAGCCTGGGAAAGGAGGGGTTGGCCAGTGACAGGACTGGAAGACTCCAGGTTGGATAATCCCCTCTTCTACTCCCACAGCCAAGAGGGAATGGGCCATGTTCCCCCCTAGGGCCAGAGCTCGATAACTGGATCTCTGCCCCCCCCCCGCCCCGCTTGGCATCCCTTCCAAGCCCTAGAAACCCAGGCTTAGCCCCTGCATATAAAGAATAGCAGCCAGCTATTTTAAGCTTCTTCCCTTAAGACTCAGCCTGAGCTGGCACTAGGAAACTGCCTCTCTCCTTTTATTTTTCTTTCCTCCTCTTCTTCCCCTTCTCTCCCACTGTCTCTCTGTCCCTATCGCTGGCCCTCTGTCTCTCTGCCTCTTTCTGGCTCTCTGTCTCTGTGTCTATCTCTCTGTGTTTCTTTCTCTGTATCTGTTTCTGTGTCCTCTGTCTCTCTCTGTTTTTTGTTTTTTGGAGACAGTCTCACTTTGTCATGCTTTGTAGAGTGCCATAGCTCCCAGCAACCTCAAACTCTTGATTCAAGTGATTCTCCTGCCTCAGCCTCCCAGGTAGCTAGGACTACAGGCACCCTCCACAACGCACACCTATTTTTAGAGACAAGGTCTTACTCTGGGTCAGGTTGGTGTCGAACCCCCATGAGCTCAGGCAACCCACCCACCTTGGTCTCCCAGAGTGCTAGGATTATAGGTGTGAGCCACCCCATTCGGGCTTCTCTCTCTCTCTCTTTTTTTTCTTTTCTTTTCTTTT
>NW_003852424.1:14972924-14975411 GCF_000181295.1 Otolemur garnettii | reverse complement strand
CGGGCTGGGGATTCGAACCCGCCACCTTAGGTGTACATGGCTGGCGCCTTAGCCGGTTGAGCTATAGGCGCCGAGCCTCTCTTTTTTTTCTGTATCTCTTTGTTTCTGTGTCTCTCTCAGTCTCTGTCTCTATCTTTGTCTCTTTCTGTTTCTCTCTGTCTCTCTGCCTATCTTTCTGTCTCCTTCTCTTCTTCCCTGTACAGAGATCCCAGGCTCCTCATATCCTGAGTGCAGACCCCTGTGTTCTACCCAACCCTGCCCCCAGCCACATTTTCTCCATTCTAGGGATAGTCAGAGCCAACCCAGGCCAGGAAAAACTTGGAGTTCAGGGCAAGTGTTGTCCCCTGCCTGGTCTCTTCCCAGGACTCCTCCCTCCTCCATCTTCCATGTCTTTCCTGGGCTCAGTTCACCCTCAACACCCCAGGGGAGGCAGTACCTGCCTGGCACTGCCATGCCCTACCCTCCCTGCCCCACTGGGTCACCCTGAGTGAGTTACCACTGTCCTCTGTGGCTTTGCTGGGTGACCTGAGTCTCTGAGGATTCCTCAACTGCCAGGTGGCGTTGTCACAATTGCTTTATGTTCATGTATTCATTCAACAAATATAGTTGACAAAACCCAAGCAATACAACATTATGTAGAAAAATAATTATAAACAAACAAAATGAAAAACACGCCAGGCGAGGTGGCTCATGCCTGTAATCCAAGCACTTGGGAGGCCAAGGTGGGTGGATTGCTTGAGCTCACAGGTTCCAGACCAGGCTGAACAAGACTGAGACCCCAGTGTTGTGTTGGGCACCTAGTAGTAGTAGGTGTCCTTTGCTGTCACCTAAGCAAAACGAAATATACACTTATGGTATCACACAGGTTTACCAAAAAACATGTACAAGAATGTACTTAGGGACCGGGCACAGGTGCTCACCCCTGTAATCCCAGCAATTCTGGAGCGGAAGCTGAGGTGGGAGGTTCACTTGAGGCTAGGAGTTTGAGAATAGCCTGGGCAACACAGTAAGATCCTACTTCTGTTTTTTTTTTTTGCACTTTTGGCCAGGGCTGGGTTTGAACCCGCCACCTCTGGCATATGGGGCTGGTGCCTTACCCCTTTGAGCCACAGGTGCCGCCCAAGATCCTACTTCTAAAAAAGAAAAAATTAACTAGGGCGGTGCCTGTGGTTCAAAAGGGTAGGGTGCTGGCCCCATATGCTGGAAGTGGCGGGTTCAAACCCAGCTCCAGCCAAAAAAAAAAAGCCCAAACAAACAAACAAAAAACCCAAAACAAAACAAAACAAAAATTAGCTGGGGCCTAGGGTGAAGTGGCTCATGCCTATAATCCTAGCACTCTGGGAGGCTGAGGCAGATGGCTTAATTTTTTTTTTTTTTTGAGACAGAGCCTCAAGCTGTCCCCCTGGGTAGAGTGCTGTGGCATCACAGCTCATAGCAACCTCCAACTCCTGGGCTCAATCGAGTCTCCTGCCTCCGCCTCCCAAGTAGCACCTGCCACAATGCCAGGCTATTTTTTGGTTGCAGCTGTCATTGTTGTTTGGTGGCCCTAGACTGGATTCGAACCCGCCACCTTAGCTGTATGTGGTTGGTGCCTTAGCTACTTGAGCCACAGGCGCCAAGCCCAGATGGTTTGCTTAAGCTCAGGAGTTCAAGACAAGCTGAGCAAAAATTAGACCCCATCTCTAAAAATAGCTGAGTGTTGTGGCAGGCACCTGTAGTCCCAGGTACTTGGGAGGCTGAAGCAATAGAATTGCTTGAGTCCAAGAGTTTGAGGTTGCTGTGATCAATGATGTCATGGCACTCAACCTGGGCAAGAAAGTGAAACTCTGCCTCAAAAAAAAAAAAAAGTAGAAAAACTAAGTGTTGTGGTAGACACCTATAGTCCTAGCTACTGGGAAGGCTGAGGCAAAAGGATTGCTTGAGGCCAATAGTTTGAGGTTGCTATGAACTATGACTCCAGGGCACTCTACCCAGGGTGAGTGAGTAAACTCACTTGAGAAAAACACCAAGAAACATGGCAAAATAGTAAAACAAATAGGAATATAGGTGGTCCTCAGGTTATAACATCTGACTGATGTAGGACTCCTATTTATGGACAGAAGCTATTATAGGTAATAGGTAAATAGTGAGGCTCTATCTCAAAAAAAAAAAAAAGAAAGAAAGAAAAAGTGTGGCTCATTGCCTTTAGCTCAAGCAGCTAAGGCACCACCGACATACACCAGAGCTGGCAAGTTCAAATCCAGCCCCGGCCTGCCAATAACAATGCCAACTACAACCAAAAAATAGCTGGGCGTTGTGGTAGGTGCCTGTAGTCCCAGCTACTTGGGAGGCTGAGGCAAAAGAATCACTTAAGCCCATGAGCTGGAGGTTGCTGTGAGCTGTGATGCCATGGCACTATACCCAGGACAACAGCTTGAGGATCTGTCTCAGGAAAAAAAAAGAAAAGAAAAAAAAAAGTGATATAAGCATACAATTGGCTCGGCGCCT
>NW_003852424.1:14969511-14972366 GCF_000181295.1 Otolemur garnettii | reverse complement strand
TTTTTTTTTTTTTTGGTGTTTTTCTTTTTGTTTTCTCGGTGTTATTTATTATGTTTCCTATGCTCATCACTCATGTTGTTTATATATATGTATCTATATGATGAAAGTAACATAAAAAGTCCTGCTACTGTGCATTTCTTTCTAAATCTGCACATACTGATATCACAAAGGTTGTCTGAGGCTGGGCGCAGTGGCTCATGCCTGTAATCTTAGTACTTTGGGAGGCCAAGGCGGTGAGGGTGGGGTGGGGATAGCTTGAGCTCACAAGTTCAAAACCAGCCTAAGCAAAAGTGACACCCCATCTCTACTAAAAATAGAAAAACTGAGGCAAGAGGATCACTTGAGCCCAAGAGTTGGATGTTGCTGTGAGCTGTTATGCCACAGTACTCTACTCAGGGTGACAGCTTGAGACTCCATCTCAAAAAAAACCAAACAAAGGTAGCTTGAAATCAACCACAATGGAAGTATTTATACCACAGACATTAGCAAAATTAACAAATAACTATCTCTGCTCTGGCAGCCAGTTGTTGAATGTTTACCCACACATTCTGTATGGAATGTGCCTGGAGCTACCCAAAGCTTGGAAGATTAGATCTACTGATGCCCAGCTGACCCAAGATAAGAGTAGATGATCATGGCAGCGACTGTAGCTCAATCAGCAAGGGCGCCAGCCATATACACCTAGGGTGGCGAGTTTGAACCCAGCCTGGGCCTGCTAAGCAACAATGACAACTGCAACCAAAGAATAGCTGGGTGGGGCGGCACCTGTGGCTCAAAGGAGTGGGGCGCTGGTCCCGTATGCCAGAGGTGGTGGGTTCAAACCTAGCCCCAGCGAAAAACTGCAAAAAAAAAAAGTCTTCTCTTCTCCTCTGCTCTCTCTTCTCTTTTCTCTCCTCCTTGGTGCTGCTCTGCAGCCTCTCTCCCCCACCAATAAAGACCTTTCGTACAAGCAAAAAAAAAAAAAAAAAAGCCAGGTGTTGTGGTGGGCGCCTGTAGTCCCAGCTACTTGGGAGACCAAGGCAAGAGAATCGGAATCACTTAAGCCCAGGAGTTGGAGGCTGCTGTGAGCTGTGATGCCACAGCACTTTACCCAGGGTAACAGCTTGAGACTCTATCAAAAAAAAAAAGATGATCATGGTTTAAGCCACTGAGATTTGGTGTAGTTTGTTTTGCAGTCTTAGCCCAACTCTTTCTAACTAATACACCAGAGATCCCCCTCTGCAGGGTTAAGAGAGGGCTTCAAAGTTGTGATACCAGTAGATTGAGAGAATCTATTAAATGTGACAGAGTTGGTCCACCAGCTTGGAGGGGTAGAATAATTTGAGACCTGGGTTTGAATCAGAGACCTGTGGGGTTTTGGTTAAGGAACATCACTTCTTTGAGCCTCTGCTATTAACAGCAAATGGAGGTGGCCTCCATGCCTGGTGATGAGGATCCAAATATAAGAAGACATGTGGGGTATACTATAGTTGCTCAATGAATGCTCCTGTAAAATGATGCTTGATCTTGCCCTTACCAAACCCACCAAACTCACCTTCCTCAATGCCTACCAGCCCCCAGCCCTGCCAGCCTCTTTTCTGTTTTTCCACCTGCTAAGCTTGAGCAGACCCTGCACTTTGTCCTGAAGTCTGCCTGGACTACTTTGCCCCAAAACTTCTCCTAGCTTCAGCTTTGTCCTCCATCTCTGCTCCTTACCAAAGTTAGCATATGGTATGTTGAAGGGTGGATGGATGAGTAGATGGATGGATGATGGGTGGATGGAAGGGCGAATGGGTGGATAGGTAGATGGACAGGGAGGTGAATGGTTGGATGGGTAGAGTATTGGATGAATGAATGGATGCCAGAACTCAGGCCAAGTTCATTGTAGATGAGCAGCCCTTTCTCTGAGCCTGGCTATTACTACACTCTGCTGGCCACCTTAGAGGTTGCAGGCAGCTCACCAGCTTTTTTTTTGAGACAGAGTCTCACTTTGTAGCCCTCCCTAGAGTGCCATAACGTCACAGCTCACAGCAACCTCAAACTCTTGGGCTTAAGCGATTCTTTTGCCTCAGCCTCTCAAGTAGCTGGAATGACAGGCACCTGCCACAACGCCCAGCTATTTTTAGAGATGAGGTCTTATTGTGGCTCAGGCTGGTCTCGAACCTGTGAGCTCAGGCAATCCACCTGCCTCTGCCTCCCAAGTGCTGAGATTATAGGTGTGAGCCACCATGTCCAGCCCTCTTTTTTTTTTGGACAGAGTTTAAAAAACTTTGTCTCCCTCTGTAGAGTGCTCTAGCGTCACAGCTCACAGCAACCTCAAACACTCGGGCTTAAGCAATTCTCTTGCCTTCAGCCTCCCAAGTAGCTGGGACTACAGTGCCCACCACAATACCCGGCTTTTTTTGGTTGTAGTTGTCATTGTTGTTTGGCAGGCCGGGGCTAGATTTGAACCTGCCAGCTCCGCAGTGTATGTGCCTGATGCCCTAGCCACTGAGATACAGGTGCTAAGTGTCTTTATTTTTTTTTGAGACAGAGTCTCACTATGTTGCCCTTGTTTGAGTGCCATGGTGTCACAGCTCACAGCAACCTCCAACTCTTGGACTTAAGCCATTCTCTTGCCTCAGCCTCCCAAGTAGGTGGTGGGACTACAGGCACCTGCCACAATGCCTGGCTATTTTTCTGTTGTTGTTGTCATTGTCGTTTAGCAGGCCTGGGCTGAGTTCTAACCTACCAGTCCTGGTGCATGTGGCTGGCACCCTAACCACTGAGCTATGGGCACTGGGCCCCAACATTTCTTTTTAAAAAATGTGTTCTTGGCTCGGCGCCTATAGCTCAACCGGCTAGGGCGCCAGCCACGTACACCTAAGGTGGCGGGT
>NW_003852424.1:14966952-14968237 GCF_000181295.1 Otolemur garnettii | reverse complement strand
AGCAGCCTCAAACTCTTGGACTTAAGCAATTCTCTTGCCTCAGCCTCCCAAGTAGCCAGAACTACAGGCGCCTGCCACAATGCCCAGTTATTTTTTGGTTGTAGTTGTCATTATTGTTTGGCAGGCCTAGGCTAGGTTCGAACCCACCAGCCCCACTGTATGTGGCAGGATCCCTAGACGCTGAGATACTGGAGCTTAGCCTAAAACAATGTTTTAAGGGGCCAGGTGCAGGGGCTTACCCTGTAATCCCAGCACTCTGGGAGGCTGAGGCATGTTTATTGCCTGAACTCACAGGAGCAAGACCAGCCTGAGACAGAGCGAGACCTCATCTCTAAAAATAGCTGGCATTGTGGCAGGCACCAGTAGTCCTAGTTACTTGGGAGGCTGAGGCAAAAGAATTGCTTCTGCCCAGGACTTTGAGGTTGCTGTAAGCTATGATGCCACTGCACTCTACCAAGGGCGACAAACTGAGGCTCCATCTCAAAAGAAAAATAAATTTTTTTTAAGAGACAGGGTCTCTGCCAGGGCTCACACCTGTAATCCCAGCACTCTGGGAAGCTGAGGTGGGTGAATTGCTGGAGGTCAGGAGTTAAAGACCAGCCTGAGCTCAAGTAAGACCCTTGTCTAAAAATAGCCGGGCAATGTGATGGGTAACTGTAGTCTCAGCTACTCTGGAGGCTGAAGGACCAGGATAACTTGAGCCCAAGAGTTTGAGGTTGCTGTTAACTATGAAACATGGCACTCTACCGAGGGCAACAAGGTGAGACTCTGTCATTAAAAAAAAACCCAAACAGCAACAACAAAAACAGAGGGACAGGCTTGGTGCCTATGGCTCAAGTGGCTAAGGTGCCAGCCACATACACCTGAGCTGGCGGGTTTGAATCCAGCCAGGGCCTGCCAAACAACAATGACAGCTGCAACCAAAAAATAGCCGGGCATTGTGGCAGGCGCCTGTGGTTCAGGCTACTTGGGAGGCTGAGGCAGGAGACTCTTGAGCCCAGGAGTTGGAGGTTGCTGTGAGCTGTGATGCCATGGCACTCTACCCAGGGGGACAGCTTGAGGCTCCCATCTCAAAACAAAAAACAGAGGGACAGGGTCTTGATCTATTGCCCAGGCTGGAGTGTAGTGGAAGCATCATAGCTTACTACAGCTTCGAATTTCTGATCCTCCTGCCCCAGACAGGAACCTACCAAATCATCCAGGTAATTCTTTCTTTTCTTTCCTTTCTTTCCTTTGCTTCCTTTCTTTTCTTTTTTTCTTTCTTTCTTTTTTTTTTTTTTTTTTT
>NW_003852424.1:14965177-14966683 GCF_000181295.1 Otolemur garnettii | reverse complement strand
CGCCCTAGCCGGTTGAGCTATAGGCGCCGAGCCCTTTTTTTTTCTTTCTAACACAGTCTTATTCTGTTGCCCTGGAGTGAGTGCCATGACATCATCAGAGCTCACAGCAACCTCAAACTCCTGGGCTCATCCTCCCAAGTAGCTGGGACTACAGGCAGACATCACCATGGTTCCCTAATTGCTGTGTATTTTTTGTAGAGATAGGGTCTTGCTGTTGCTCAGGCTAGTTTCAAACTTCTGGGTCTCAATTGATCATTCCTTCTGGGCCTCTCAAAGTGCTGGGATTACTGGCTTATCCCCTTGAGTCTTTTTTTCTTTTTAAAGAACGAGAGCCATTTAAATTCATTTTTAAATATAGAAAAGGGACAGAATCAAGTTCTGAAGAGGGGCAGTGACATCAATGACTTTTCTGTGTGAACAGCCTTGTTATGTCACTGCAGTAGACCTCTGGTAAGACTTCCAACCTACCAAATGAACAGAATTCTAGATTTGTTTTCTCTTTCTCTCAAAGTCCACTGACAAGAAAGCAGCTATGACTTACTTTCCTTGACTGAAAGAAGGACTTTCCTTGACTGAGAGAAGGCTGGAGACTCAAAAACAAAAGCCATCTGTCTGGTCAAGCCCTTCTACAGGGTTACTGGGCTTGGGGCCACATGACACTGGGGAAGCCCTTCCTGAGATTGGAAGAACCAATAAGAAAAGAGTGGCAATTTTGTCCTTTGGTTGTGATATATCCTGCCTATTGCCCCCTACACCTTTATCTCAGTAGAGAGCATTGAAACTGTCAGTTCTGGAGTGGCTGGGGAGGGAGGGAAAGTGGGGCCCAGGCTCTAGGTGCAAACATGATGCTACAGTTGCTCCTTCCCCTGCTATCCTCCTCTTCCTCCCTCAAAAGCCAGCTTAATGAATACCTGTTTCTCCATCTTTGTCTGACTGTCTGAAGAAGAGGCACCTGACCTTGAAGGGGAGCAGAATTCTCTTTTCGGTGCATAAGAGGGCAGCTGGGTGGAGATGGGAGCAGGATCTATCTCCTAGAAGATGGGCAAAGGCTTTCTTCCATCCATCTCCTTGTGCACACAGTCAAGTCTTGTGGAAGGGAATAGTTAAAGAGCAAGACACAGGCTTTTTAAAAGGATTATACACCCTCTGTATATGGGATGGCGCCTGTGGCTTAAGAGTAGGGCGCTGGCCTCATATACTGGGGGTGGAGGGTTCAAGCCCAGCCACTGCAAAAAAAAAAGGATTCCCGACCTCATAAATAATGAGATAGAACTTACTGCCCTTTTCTATCCTAGCTCCCTATTGTCCTTCAACAAGAAGGAAAATTATTTCTGATATCCTGGTTCCCCAGGGAAGGAGCCCGAACATACCAGGGCACATCAGGTCACTCTGGACGGTTAAGAGAGCTTTGTCCTGGCTCGGCGCCTATAGCTCAACCGGCTAAGGCGCCAGCCACGTACACCTAAGGTGGCGGGTTCGAATCCCCAGCCCGGACCCGCCAAACAA
>NW_003852424.1:14963006-14964971 GCF_000181295.1 Otolemur garnettii | reverse complement strand
CTCTGTCTCAAAAAAAAAAAAAAAAGAGAGCTTTGTCCTTTCCTGCCTTACATGGCACACCCAGAGAACAGTCCCCACCTCGGTCCGTCCACATATGTGTGTACCTGTCATGTACATAGCAGCCACCAGCCTTTCAAGGACAGCTCCTGCGGTACGCAGAGATATCAAAGGTCACAGCCTCAGAAGAATTCAAAGATCCCGGTTAAGTCCCTCCCAGCCTGTTACATTGGTGTGAAAAGGCACTGTGTGTTCATGGTTAGGGTGGGAATCCAAGGTGATCAGACATCCTACTTTTGGCAAGACAGTCCAAATTTTTAACAATTTGTCCTGCGTCCCGCGGTGTTTTAAAAAAGTCCTGATTTTTGGAAAGAATGCATGACAAGCTAGGGAATGGCGGGAGAATGTGAAGGGAATATACGGTTTTCAGCTGCCATGTGGCTATTTCGCCAGAATATGAATTTTATATTATTTTTGTTAATTTTATAATGTTAAACTTTAATAATAACAAATAATTATTGAGAACTGAATATCGAGAACTGCTTATCAAAGTTCGCTTTGTTGATCAGTTGTTAGAATTCCACCACCATCGTTTGGACTTAATGAACAATGGCATTTTTGGCATTGGCAATGAGGAAAACATTTTGTAACTGTCTCTCAGGTGCTACACATGGTACTAAGTGCTACTGCTAGTTAAAGAAGTGATGTTGATGCAGGACAAGTGGCACCATGGCCTGCCACCTCAGCCCTGGACCTGTTGACTCTGCCTTGGATGGAGACACCAACTAGATATCCAGTGGACACTTGCAGGGGCAGACACATTGGTGCCCTGCTGTCTCCTCCGCCCTCCAGGTGGACTTCTGGCTAGACAAATTCACAGGTGGCACCTTGCCATCTGCTCCAGTGCATTCCTGATTGGTCTGTTTCCAAGACCTGCTCCTGATTGGTCTGTTTTCAAGACCTGTTTCTGACTGGTCAAGTTTCCAAAACCTGCTTCCGATTGGTCAGTTTCCAAGACCTGAAAGCTCATTGGACAACTGATTGTAACTGACAAGGACCAACCCTCCTGCCACTATATAAACCCCTGAGTGGGGAGCCCCAACACAGATTTCCCCAGACCTCTAAGAGGGAGCAGGAGCACTTGTTCCCTTCCTGGGCTCTCTCTGCAAGGAGGTTTGGTTTGTTTTTTGTAGCTGTTGTACTTTCTTTCTTTAAATAAATCTTGACCTACTGTTGAGCCTGTGGTCCGTCAATTCATTCATTGAATTGCCAAGACCAAGAACCTGAAATCTGGTATCAATGTCAACAAATCAGCTATTCAGATAATTTAGGTAAGTAATTTATTTATTTATTTCATAAATACATAAATTTTCTTGAATTTAGCAGACAGTACTCATGTTATTTATATTTTATAGTGGCGGCAAAAAGTCTAGCCCTGGCCTTGAAAGTGACATGACTTACATTACAGCAAACTCAGAGAAAAAATAATACAAGTTAGTATTGTTATTATTTAGAAAGAAATATAGGATTAAAATTAAAATAATTTTAAAAATATAGTTACTTTATAACAATCAAATTAATTTAATTTATAAACTAACAATAAAATATGGTCATGTAATTATGTACCTACTTGCCGTGTTTTTAAGCAATATGCATATAATAATTTATAATATAATTAAAAATTTTTTTTTAGATTTTTAACATAATGAGTAAGAAAAGAGGATGCAAATTCAACGATGATCTAAGAAGTGAATTTCCTTTTATTAAAAAAACCAAAAGCGATTACATGGTGAAATGTGAGAAATGTAATGGTGAATTTTCTATTTTGCACAGCAGGAAGAATGATATTTCAAAGCACTTGGAGGCACAGAAACATAAAAGATATTTAAATACTGCTGCATCTTCCTCCAAAATACAGGAATTTTTTTTTGAAAACAACTTATGGAGATGAAGAAAAGAAATTGGCTC